>NC_090647.1:334137001-334441991 GCF_040937935.1 Hyperolius riggenbachi
AACTGTGTACACAAAAAGGAAGTTGCAGGGCATGCTGGGTTGTCCTTTTTTGCTTCTCTACTTCCCCTCAGACTTAACTAATGCAGCCTGATTGGCTGAAGCCTCTTTGCCTCCTGTTTTTCCCTCCCACACCTCTGTTCCTCTCGGATTGGCCAGTATTTCTTATGCTGAGACAATGTAATTTCTATAGTGAAGGGCGGTCAAATCAGGCAGAGGAGAGTAAGGGAGGAACTGGCATCAGGATTGGCTTCAAAATAGCCACAGTTAAAATGTGAACTGTTAAAAAGGATTTTCTCTTTTTTTTTACTGTAGAAAAATTACTAAAATCAAAACGTGAACAGTGCAATACATGTTATGTAAGTAGAGCAAGTATTTATTTAACTTATATGTGTTTTTTTCCTGAGATAGTAGCGGCAGCTTCACAGATTGTGATCGGTTTCATGCTGAAATCGATTCACAATCTGTTTGCAGTAAAAGCAGCCATACGATCCCTCTCTGATCAGATTCGATCAGAGAGGGATCTATCTGTTGGTCGATCTGATGGCAAATCATCCAGTGTATGGCCACCTTTAAGGTCCGTACACACGCCGGACTGCAGGCAACGACGGGTCTGTCGTCACCTCCCGCTGGGCGGGTTTTCAGCAGACAGACTGTACACACGCCGGACTGTCGCTGGAACGCCCGCCCAGCGGGAGGGGACGACGGACCCGTCGTTGCCTGCAGTCCGGCGTGTGTACGGACCTTAAGGGCCCTTTTCCACCTGCAATCGCTAGCGTTAATGCTGAACGCTAGCGATTGCTGAATCGCAAAACCGGCGATTCCCCCGACGTTTGCGGCCGCGATTTTGCTATGCTATGCACTGCATAGCAAAATCGCGGCAATTATCGCTCCGCCGCGTGTTCGCGTTCCCGACAAAAGCGAATCGCGGTAGTGGAAATGACCTACCGCGATTCCTATGTTAAAAAGCAAACCGTAGCGATTGTAAAATCGCTAGCGGTTTGCGGTTTTGCGATTCAGCCAGGGGTGTAGAGATAAGTTTTCACAGTGAGAGAGTTATCTTATCACTGCAGTCCTTACCTCCTCTATAGTTATTTTTACATGCAGTAAATTAACAGCAGTCTTTAACTTTAGAATTCTGTAGTTATTTTAACCACTTGAAAACTGTAGCGCACCCCCCCCCCCCCACCCCCACCCAGTGACCAGGCTATTTTGTACAATTTAGGCCACTGCAGCTTTAAGGGTTCGCTGCAGGGCCGTACAACTCAGCATACAAGTGATTTCCCCCCCTTTTCTGCCCACCAACAGAGCTTTCTGTTGGTAGGCTCTGATCGCCGCTGCCGTATTTTTTTTTTTTAAATAAATGTATTTTTTCCCCCTCCCCCCGCCAGCCAATGACCGCGATCGGCTTTCATAGGCATCAGCCTATGAGAGCCGATTGCTCTTGTGCCTCCCCAGAGGACAACCGAGTGACACGGCTGTCTCCAGTACAGCGCTGCTGTAGATCGCAGTGCTGTACAATCTAAATAGACGGCGGTTTTGCCGTCTAACAGTCTCCCGCTGGGAGACTGATGACGGAGTGGAGCTCCATCATTCAAGCAGGGATGCGCGCGCATCGGAGTGCGCGAGCCCCTGCAAACCACGCCCCTGGGACTCATCAATTGGCGTTACGCGGTCCTGGGGGAGCCACTGCATTGACGCCTATTGCAGACACACACACACACACAAAACATTTATATCGCGCTTTTCTCCTGGCGGACTCAAAGCGCCAGAGCTGCAGCCACTAGGGCGCGCTCTATAGGCAGTTGCAGTGTTAGGGAGTCTTGCCCAAGTTCTTCTACTGAATAGGTGCTGGCTTACTGAACAGGCAAAGCTGAGATTTGAACCCTGGTCGTTAGGTAGTTAAGGATTGAATAGTTAACTTTAGAGATCTCTCCTTAACTTAAAGACAGAAAAGTTAACTTTAGGTTTGCCTGAGGTAAATTGTTCAGTGACTACTATATGCCTCATCATTATGGTGATAACACTAGAAACAGCTCAGAAACATTATTAAAGACAGGAGATAAGCTTAGTGAATTGAGGCCACTGTGTCTTTTCAGCAGCTTGTGAAGGGTAGGCCAGCTTGCCAGCACCCAGTCTGCCATTCAGTTCATCTATCCACAATAAAATGGGAAAATCCACATGGACAGTCAGGGCCAGCGGTCAATAAGTGTCAAATGCAACATCCGACAAGCAGTTGCTGACTATTCTGATGTATATTTAACAATTATACAAAATGCCTTTTGCAAGGAAGAAGAAATGCCTCAACTTACAGCTGTTCTGCCACTGATTATTATTATTTATTATACAGTATTTATAAAGCACCAACATATTATAGATTACACAAAGTTAGTCACGTAAACAGGGTATAAGATACATGGTTTTACAAAGACCCAGAAATTGTCCATCGGAAGGGTGTCACAAAGCCAATATCAATTAATGCAGTCTCCTTTACCATCAAAAAACACTCAAACTGGGGGAATCTCTGGCGCCAAGTACCTACGGGCAGATCATGGCCAGATAGATAGGGGATCTCCGCCAAACAATCATTAGCCACCCCCACATGCAAAAAAGGGTTTCAGAGAAATTCGGCATTAGCTGAAGCCGCAAGCAGAACAACAATAGTCTGGCTAATTACGATAATGGAATATCAGTAATTTTACCAATATTCTATTATCACTTTACCTAACCTTCCTCACACCAACTTGCTAAATTATTCTATGAAATTAAACTTTGCATACACAGAAACAAAACAAAATTAGATTAAAAAAAAAAAATTAGTACAATTGATTTTAGGTCATAAAAAAAACAAAATGTAATAAAAACATTCATATTTAATACAGAAATAATACAGCAATATTCTTCGCAGACAGAAGAACATTCATTCACTTTAGGAGAAAAATATATATTTTAGCAAACACATTTTTTAATGATTTTGTTAATTTTCTTCCTATTATTGAGAAACATTAACCACTTCGCATCCAGACCTTGTTTTCCCCTTATTGACCAGAGCAATTTTGACATTTTAGCTATGTCCCTTTTTAATCAGCCATAACTTTATCCCTACTCACGACACCTAAATGATCTAGGTATCGTTTTTTTCAGGACAAACTAGACTTTCATTGGCGGGTATTTTGTCCCTAGACCAAAAAAGTTTTCTATGCATTTTAATGGGAAAAAGAGGGGAAAAATGAAAAAAAAAATGCATTTTTGCTCAGTTTTTATCAATTCCAGTTTAAAAATAAAAAGTGCCACAGAAGATAAAAACATGTCACCAGTTTTCTGTCCCCCAGTATAGATAGCAAAATGTGTCCCGAGTATCAGACCCCCCCCCCCTATAGCCAGATGTGTCCCCAATATCAGTCACCCCCAGTATAGCCCGATGTGTCCTCTGTTTGGCACCTCCCAGTATAGATAGACAGATGTATCCCCAGGATTACTGCCCCTCATTATAACTAAAATGTGTCCCCAGGAATAGTGGTCCCCCATTATAGCCAGATGCGCCCTCAGGATTAGCGGGTGCACCCTGGATTAGGGCCCCCCCCACCATTATAGCCAGATCTGCCCCCAGTATAAAATTATGCACATAATTAAAATTGTATCCCCTCTTACTTTATCCTCCCCCCCCCAGCTGCACATTTTTCCCCCCACCAGGGGTTCAACAACCCCCATAAGGGCCAGCCAGATGTCCCACCCCCCACCCAGGCAGCCCCCTCGGTGGCCAGTGGCTAGATCTGTAAAAAAAAGGATTAGAAAGCAGCCTGACTCACGTTTTCCTGTTCCAGCGATCAGCCTGCAGCCAGAGCCTCCGATCGCCGCTCTGCACGCAGCCCTGTGATGCTGAATAGCCGAGTCCCGGCTTGATGACGTCATCAAGCCGGGACTCGGCTATTCAGCATCACAGGGCTGCGTGCAGAGCGGCGATCGGAGGCTCGGGCTGCAGGCTGATCGCTGGAACAGGAAAAGGTGAGTCAGGCTGCTTTCTAATCCTTTTTTTTTTTACAGATCTGGCCACCGAGGGGATTTGCTACAGCGGTGATCGTTCATCCGCGGGGGGGGGGGGGGGGGATTACTAATTGGCTACAAGGGAACATTTTCCCTTTCACCAATTAGTATTGCAGCTGTTAGTGCCGGGAGGTGCGCTCTGAAGCGCACCTGTTCCTGCACAACAGGGCTGCAAGCAGGTCAGTATATCTACGTCGCTGTGGCTTGGAGAGAGCCACAGCTGACGTAGATATACTGTATCAAAGGAGAAAGTGGTTAAACTAGGTTAATAGCTAGCTAATATTTAGCATTAAGGTCCGGTTTCTGAGCTGCATTTTCTGAGAAAATAACTTCAATTCATCAAGCATTACCGCATTCAGTAATGCTGAAAACAGCTGACTTTACCAAGCACTTAGGAAAATGTCAATTCATCAAGGCTGTTACCACATGAAAAGCTCAAATTACCGAGCAGTGAGGTAAATTACCGCCTTGTGCGGTAAATACCTCAACGTTACAATGCTGTATTTCAACTACTTGGTTTTTGTTATCAAACAGCCCTTGATGAATTGAACCTTATGCATCCGAATCCCTGTAACCATGCCATGCACAGCTATAGAGATTCGTGTGCGTGCTGCGGGAAACTGCAGCATGCTGTCCAGAATCAGACCAGCATGCGATCTGGATGGCATGCTATTGTACAGAATAGGCAGTGCATCCTCGTCTGGCTCAGATGCCGGGAGACGCTGCATATTCGTAGGTAGTGGAAAGGGCCCTAATAGAAAGAACTGCATGTCCGTTGAAAAAAAACAACAAAACAATATACAGGTTGACTAGCTAGATAAAAAAGCCAAAGTGCCCCAATGCTAGGTAACCACCCTACCATTTTTCTGGCAAATTTACCTGCCAGATCGTTTATTTCCAACTTGTCCAATCTGAATTTTGAAGGATTTTTCGATTTTTCCGATCAATTTCCGTTCACTTTAATGGAAGACGATGGGAAAAATGATTGGAAAAATCAATCAAAATTCAGAACGGACAAAAAACAAAAAAAATTTGAAATAAATAGTATGGACACACTGACTGGAGTTTCAAAGGCTTGGAGTTTGGTGTGGTTAACAATACTTTCACATTCCACTTTATCTGAACAGTATACATTCACAATACACAAGGAAAGAGAAATACCTGGGACAAGACTATCATTGTAAATCCAGGAAGGAAGCATTGGCTCTGAGGCTTCAGCTGAAGAAAACATCCTGACGCCAACTGCGCAGTAAAGAAAGATCACATGCATTTATTACAATGAAGATAAACAATATAATACAGACAGTTATGTTAAAATAACATAACTATAAGGTTACATACAGTTAAAAAGTTCTATAGTTCTGCAACATACATGCAAATCTAGTCACTAAAGTCCTGATTCAATAAACAATTCTCCAAAGTTTTCTCATCGTATCTACAAGATAACTTTCCAGCACCAGGAGCTAAAAAGGTAGGTTGCTGAGAAGGTAGAAAAGACTCTGCTGTAAGAAAACTCAAGGGGAAAAATTTATCAAACTAGGGTCTAGATTATCTAAAGCCTAAAACTTAAAGGACTTACGAGGCGAATTTCATAAAAAAAAAGTGAATTACCTCATTGCAAAAGCAGACCTCAGGTCAGACGAACAGCACCTTCCTTGTCATTATCAGGTGCTTTATGAGCATAATCCAGTCTTCATTACAGGTCCCGACCCTCCCCAGGGTCGCCTTATGAGAATCGCCGCTTTAAAAATTATCTCCTGCGCAGCTCTCATAGCCGGAGCTGCGCAGGATTACAGCCCCGCTCGTTTCCACCCTCTCTCCGTGCGCTCTATTATACGTCATGTGGGCGGCTCCACATGACCACCCACATGACTTACTACACAGTGCCAGCCAGCCGCGCCCCCTCAGCAGAGAATACAAGCGCTGAGCGAGCGAGGACTTGCTCTCTCAGCGCTTGTATTCTCTGCTGAGGGGGCGCGGCTGGCTGGCACGGTGTAGTAAATCATGTGGGTGGTCATGTGGAGCCGCCCACATGACGTGTAATAGAGCGCACGGAGACAGGGCGGAAACGAGCGGGGCTGTAATCCTGCGCAGCTCCGGCTAGGAGAGCTGCGCAGGAGATCATTTTTAGAGCGGCGATTCTCATAAGGTGACCCTGGGGAGGGTCGGGACCTGTAATGAAGACTGGATTAGGCTCATAAAGCACCTGATAATGACAAGGAAGGTGCTGTTCGTCTGCCCTGACGTCTGCTTTTGCAATGAGGTAATTAACTTTTTTTATGAATTTCGCCTCGTAAGTCCTTTAACTCTGAAATGTCAGATACTGAATGGACACATTTATTTTAAAGAGTAACTGTCGGGCTGCAGAAGCTAATTTAAACCTCTATTCTCCTGTGTTAAACAGTTTAGACGGAAGCCAAAAAGGCAATAGTGAAGATAAAATTCTCTCTTACATTTGATGTGTGCTTATCAGCAAAGCTGTTAGACCCAAGAGGACGCAAGCCGCATACCATACTGCAAAGCATTCTGGGGCCCTCCCCTCGGCTGCTAAGGAGAAGTTACAGGATCAAGTTTCAGCAGCTTGTAACTCAGTCCAGCGCACAGCACTGAAAAATCTCCGGGCAGAGTACACTGCAGGAGTCCGCTATTGTTCCTAGCCACATGGCTAATTAATATTCACTGCACACTAGTGTTATTCAGTACGAGCTTTTCTGTGATCAGGAAGCAGGCAGGACATGACGACACATTTGGCTTCATAGGAGACAGACAAACATGGAACCTGCCATGAGCTGTCAGGAGCATCAATCTCTGCATATACTATATACAAATTCTGTGAAGTACAAACGTGGACAGTGAAATGCATATGTAATGTAAGTACAGCCAATCTTTAGCTACTGATATATGTGTTTATTTTCTCTGAGACCTTATACCTAACAGCTCCTCTTTAAATCACAAGTATTAACTTTAGCACTGTATTTTCAATGTAAAATCTGTTCTATAAGCCATGCCTTATCTATCCCTACTGATGTACGTGAAAAACCATCCCGTCTGCCAGCTGACCCCGAGTATACAAACAGATGCCAGCCGTCCACTTGGGCCTGTTACTGGATCTGTGCTGTTAATGTGCTCCCTGGGTTTATTGAAGCCTGAGTTGCCTGCATTTGCTACCGTATGAGAGCATTACCCAGCAAATGCAGGAATCCCGCGATGGCGCAGCCTCCCAATCAGCTCCAGGCTTCGCTATGGGGAGCATCGGGACTGCGCATGCAGTCAGACGTCCTGTTCGCGACGAGTGAAGCTGAATGGTGAAGCTGCGGCTCTCACAGGATCGCCGGAGGGGTAAATATTGCCGGCGGCGATTGGGGAGTTTAGTTAGGTGCGGCAGGGCTTGGGAGACATAGTTAGCTAGCGAAGTGCTAGCAAAAACATAAAAAACACTTTTTATTTAAAAAAATCCTCCTGCGGACGCACCCTCTGAAACTGCTTACCGCCAGGGAGGTTAAGCTGCAGAAACATCTAAAGGATGATCAAGGGAAACGGGATGCACCTGAGATCAATTTTAAGCTTCATGGCAAAGGCTGTGAATACTTCTGTACATGTGTTTTCTCAATTTTATTTTTAATAAATAAGCCAAAACCTTAAATAAACTCTTTTGAGGTGTTAAGAATTCTGCCAAAAAATGAATTTAATCAATTTTGTTAGGAGGCTGTAACATAACTAAAAATTTGGAAAAGGTGACGTGCTGTAAATACTTTCTAGATGCACTGTACAATAATAATCTGGATAAAATAACAAACATAATAATACTATTATATACTAAATTAGAATACTAAACTATCTTCCCATTCCAATATAAAATCTATTACCTGGCTTCCTGGCATGCATCACAGGAGTTGGATGCATTCTGGCATCTCTGGAAAATCCATCTAAATTTCCTTTAATGGCTTCCAAAGCATCATCTCGGTTTTTTTCAGCAGTCTGAGGAAAAAAGGTTCAATAACAAAAAAGATCAAATAATGAAACATCAAAATAAATATTTGTGAGGTCTTGTCTCCCAGCCCACAGACAACACACGCAGGTATGTGGATCCAGCTTGAACATACCTCTGTGCTAACTTAACCACTTGAGGACCTAGGGCTTTCTACCCCTTAAAGAGACACTGAAGCGAAAAAATATATATGATATAATGAATTGGTTGTGTACTATGAATAATTACTAGAAGATTAGCAGCAAAGAAAATATTCTCATATTTTTATTTTCAGGTATATAGTGTTTTTTCTAAGATTGCATCATTCTCTAATATGTGCAGATTACACAACACTCAGCATTCAAAATGATTCTTTCAGAGCAGTCTGTGAACTAATGACCTCTCCTCTGCCAGAGGAAAAGTAAATAGTTAACTAACAGTTGAGATAATAAAAGTCAGAAAACAGCCCTCTCCACGACTTTGAAAGTCGTAGAGATATGGCTTTTTTTGCATAGAGATAACAACTGGAGTTTCTTAACTCTTCCTGTACTGGAAACAATTAGACTGATGTATCTGATCTTAATGCTTTATTTCTTAGCTGTACTACACATACAAATCATAATATCATAGTTTTTTTTTCGCTTCAGTGTCTCTTTAAGGACCGGCCACTTTTTTTCCATTCAGACCACTGCAGCTTTCACGGTTTATTGCTCGCTCATACAACCTACCACCTAAATGAATTTTGGCTCCTTTTCTTGTCACTAATAAAGCTTTCTTTTGGTGCTATTTGATTGCTCCTGCGATTTTTACTTTTTATTATATTCATCAAAAAAGACATGAATTTTGGCAAAAAAATGATTTTTTTAACTTTCTGTGCTGACATTTTTCAAATAAAGTAAAATTTCTGCATACATGCAGCGCGAAAAATGTGGACAAACATGTTTTTGATTAAAAAAAACCCATTCAGTGTATATTTATTGGTTTGGGTAAAAGTTATAGCGTTTACAAACTATGGTGCAAAAAGTGAATTTTCCCATTTTCAAGCGTCTCTGACTTTTCTGACCCCCTGTCATGTTTCATGAGGGGCTAGAATTCCAGGATAGTATAAATACCCCCCAAATGACCCCATTTTGGAAAGAAGACATCCCAAAGTATTCACTGAGAGGCATAGTGAGTTCATAGAAGATATTATTTTTTGTCACAAGTAAGCGGAAAATGACACTTTGTGAGAAAAAAAAAAAAAAAAAAAAAAGTTTCCATTTCTTCTAACTTGCGACAAAAAAAAATGAAATCTGCCACGGACTCACCATGCCCCTCTCTGAATACCTTGAATGGTCTACTTTCCAAAATGGGGTCATTTGTGGGGTGTGTTTACTGTCCTGACATTTTGGTGGGTGCTAAATTGTAAGCACCCCTGTAAAGCCTAAAGGTGCTCATTGGACTTTGGACCCCTTAGCGCAGTTAGGCTGCAAAAAAGTGCCACACATGTGGTATTGCCATACTCAGGAGAAGTAGTATAATGTGTTTTGGGGTGTATTTTTACACATACCTATGCTGGGTGGGAGAAATATCTCTGTAAATGACAATTTGTTAATTTTTATAACACACAATTGTCCATTTACAGAGATCTTTCTCCCACTCAGCATGGGTATGTGTAAAAATACACCACAAAACACATTATACTACTTCTCCTGAGTACGGCGATACCACATGTGTGGCACTTTTTTGCACCCTAACTGCGCTAAAGGGCCCAAAGTCCAATGAGTACCTTTAGGATTTCACAGGTCATTTTGAGAAATTTCGTTTCAAGACTACTCCTCACGGTTTAGGGCCCCTAAAATGCCAGGGCAGTATAGGAACCCCACAAATGACCCCATTTTAGAAAGAAGACACCCCAAGGTATTGCGTTAGGAGTATGGTGAGTTCATAGAAGATTTTATTTTTTGTCAAAAGTTAGCGGAAAATGACACTTTGTGAAAAAACACAATTAAAATCAATTTCCGCTAACTTGTGACAAAAAATAAAATCTTCTATGAACTCGCCATACTACTAACGGAATACCTTGGGGTGTCTTCTTTCTAAAATGGGGTCATTTGTGGGATTCCTATACTGCCCTGGCATTTTAGGGGCCCTAAACCGTGAGGAGTAGTCTTGAAACGAAATTTCTCAAAATGACCTGTGAAATCCTAAAGGTACTCATTGGACTTTGGGCCCTTTAGCGCAGTTAGGGTGCAAAAAAGTGCCACACATGTGGTATCGCCATACTCGGGAGAAGTAGTACAATGTGTTTTGGGGTGTATTTTTACACATACCCATGCTGGGTGGGAGAAATACCTCTGTAAATGGACAATTGTGTGTAAAAAAAATCAAAAGATTGTCATTTACAGAGGTATTTCTCCCACCCAGCATGGGTATGTGTAAAAATACACCCCAAAACACATTATACTACTTCTCCCGAGTACGGCGATACCACATGTGTGGCACTTTTTTGCACCCTAACTGCACTAAGGGGCCCAAAGTCCAATGAGTAACTTTAGGATTTCACAGGTCATTTTTGTTTCAAGACTACTCCTCGCGGTTTAGGGCCCCTAAAATGCCAGGGCAGTATAGGAACCCCACTAATGACCCCATTTTAGAAAGAAGACACCCCAAGGTATTCCGTTAGGAGTATGGTGAGTTCATAGAAGTTTTTATTTTTTTGTCACAAGTTAGCGGACATTGATTTTAATAGTTTTTTTTTCACAAAGTGTCATTTTCCGCTAACTTGTGACAAAAAATAAAATCTTCTATGAACTCACCATACTCCGTACGGAATACCTTTGGGTGTCTTCTTTCTAGAATGGGGTCATTTGTGGGGTTCCTATACTGCCCTGGCATTTTAGGGGCCCTAAACCGTGAGGAGTAGTCTTGAAACCAAATGTCGCAAAATGACCTGTGAAATCCTAAAGGTACTCATTGGACTTTGGGCCCCTTAGCGTACTTAGGGTGTAAAAAAGTGCCACACATGTGGTACCGCCGTACTCAGGAGAAGTAGTATAATGCGTTTTGGGGTGTATTTTTACACATACCCATGCTAAGTGGGAGAAATATCTCTGTAAATGACAATTGTTTGATTTTTTTACACACAATTGTCCATTTACATAGAAATTTCTCCCACCCAGCATGGGTATGTGTAAAAATACACCCTAAAACACATTATACTACTTTTCCTGAGTACGGCGGTACCACATGTGTGACACTTTTTTGCAGCCTAGGTGCGCTAAGGGGCCCAACGTCCTATTCACAGATCATTTTGAAGCATTTGTTTTCTAGACTACTCCTCGCGGTTTAGGGGCCCTAAAATGCCAGGGCAGTATAGGAACCCCACAAGTGACCCCATTTTAGAAAGAAGACACCCCAAGGTATTCTGTTAGGTGTATGGCGAGTTCATAGAAGATTTTATTTTTTGTCACAAGTTAGTGAAAAATGACACTTTGGGAAAAAAAAACAATAAAAATTAATTTCCGCTAACTTTTGACAAAAAATAAAATCTTCTATGAACTCGTCATACACCTAACAAAATACCTTAGGGTGTCTTTTTTTCTAAAAATGGGGTCACTTGTGGGGTTCCTATACCGCCCTGGCATTTTACAGGCCCAAAACCGTGAGTAGTCTGGAAACCAAATGTCTCAAAATGATTGTTCAGGGGTATAAGCATCTGCAAATTTTGAGGACAGGTGGTCTATGAGGGGGCGAATTTTGTGGAACCGGTCATAAGCAGGGTGGCCTTTTAGATGACAGGTTGTATTGGGCCTGATCTGATGGATAGGAGTGCTAGGGGGGGTGACAGGAGGTGATTGATGGGTGTCTCAGGGGGTGGTTAGAGGGGAAAATAGATGCAATCAATGCACTGGGGAGGTGATCGGAAGGGGGTCTGAGGGGGATCTGAGGGTTTGGCCGAGTGATCAGGAGCCCACACGGGGCAAATTAGGGCCTGATCTGATGGGTAGGTGTGCTAGGGGGTGACAGGAGGTGATTGATGGGTGTCTCAAGGTGTGATTAGAGGGGGGAATAGATGCAAGCAATGCACTGGCGAGGTGATCAGGGCTGGGGTCTGAGGGCATTCTGAGGGTGTGGGCGGGTGATTGAGTGCCCTAGGGGCAGATAGGGGTCTAATCTGATAGGTAGCATTGACAGGGGGTGATTGATGGGTAATTAGTGGGTGTTTAGGGTAGAGAATAGATGGAAACACTGCGCTTGGGTGGTGATCTGATGTCGGATCTGCGGGCGATCTATTGGTGTGGGTGGGTGATCAGTTTGCCCGCAAGGGGCAGGTTAGGGACTGATTGATGGGTGGCAGTGACAGCGGGTGATTGATGGGTGGCAGTGACAGGGGGTGATTGATGGGTGGCAGTGACAGGGGGTGATTGATGGGTGATAGGTGATTGGCAGGTGATTGACAGGTGATCAGTGGGTTATTACAGGGAAGGACAGATGTAATTAATGCACTGGCGAATTGATAAGGGGGGGGGGGGGGGGTCTGAGGGCAATCTGAGCGTGTGGGCGGGTGATTGGGTGCCCGCAAGGGGCAGATTAGGGTCTGATCTGATAGGTAACAGTGACAGGTGGTGATAGGGGGTGATTGATGGGTGATTGATGGGTAATTAGTGGGTGTTTAGAGAAGATAACAGATGTAAACGATACATTTGGGAGGTAATCTGACGGCGGGTTTGCGGGCGATCTAATGGTGTGGGTGGGTGATCAGATTGCCCGCAAGGGGCAGGTTAGGGGCTGATTGATGGGTGGCAGTGACAGGGGGTGATTGATGGGTGATAGGTGATTGGCAGGTGATTGACAGGTGATCAGTGGGTTATTACAGGGAAGAACAGATGTAATTAATGCACTGGTGAATTGATAAGGGGGGGTCAGAGGGCAATCTGAGCGTGTGGGCGGGTGATTGGGTGCCCGCAAGGGGCAGATTAGGGTCTGATCTGATAGGTAAAAGTGACAGGTGGTGATAGGGGGTGATTGATGGGTGATTGATGGGTAATTAGTGGGTGTTTAGAGGAGAGAATAGATGTAAACAATGGATTTGGGAGGTGATCTGATGTCGGATCTGCGGGCGATCTATTGGTGTGGGGGGGTGATCAGATTGCCCGCAAGGGGCAGGTTAGGGGCCGATTGATGGGTGGCAGTGACAGGGGGTGATTGATGGGTGATTGACAGGCGATTGACAGGTGATCAGGGGGGATAGATGCATACAGTACATGGGGGGGGGGGGGGGGTCTGGGGAGAATCTGAGGGGTGGGGGGGTGATCAGGAGGGAGCAGTGGGCAGGGGGGGGGGGATAAAAAAAAATAGCGTTGACAGATCGTGACAGGGAGTGATTGATGGGTGATTAGGGGGGTGATTGGGTGCAAACAGGGGTCTGGGGGGTGGGCAGGGGGGGGGGGTCTGATGGGTGCTGTGGGCGATCTGGGGCAGGGGGGTAAAAAATCAGTGTGCTTGGTGCAGACTAGGGTGGCTGCAGCCTGCCCTGGTGGTCCCTCGGACACTGGGACCACCAGGGCAGGAGGCAGCCTGTATAATACACTTTGTAAACATTACAAAGTGTATTATACACTTTGTATGCGGCGATCGTCGGGTTAACATCCCGCCGGCGCTTCCGTATGGCCGGCGGGATGTTGCGGCGGGTGAGCGGCGCCAGGCGGAGGCGGAGGATCGCATGACGGATGACGCGATCGCTCCGCCCATGCCCCTACAAGGACCGCCGCCAATTGTCAATACGGCGGTCCTTGCGGGGTGCACTTCCCGGCCGCCAATTGTCAATACGGCGGTCGGGAAGTGGTTAAAGGTAGCCTTGCCCAGGTCAGGTGTCCTTTAACATTTTAGCAGCTTCAAACATCTCGTGAGAAGTTGCTTTTGCAGTGGCAGCCTCTGTCGGAATGTTGTATGGGAAACAAGTGTGTGGGAGTAGGAAGCTATATTTCCCTGCTCCGGACAGCTTCTTCTCTTCCTCTTCCGGCAGCTTTGTAGTCTCGGCAGGTCTCCGTCACATCCGATCATGATATGACGTGATCAGGATCCAGGGGACTGTGTCAGCATTACAGGCCACCCGATGGTGGAGGAAGGGTGATAGAAGAGATTCTTCCATCACACCTCTTCCACCACTGGGTGGCGCTGTACCGCTGACATGGTGTCCTGGAATCCGATCACGTCATAGCATATGAAAGAAACCAAGGAGCAAGTTGCATCGCGATGGAGGGAGAAGAAGTGATCCAGTAGCCCTTACAGCCATGTATGGGAACTCCCTGCTGCCACCCCTACCCTGCTGAGCCTGCCAGGTTGGGGAAGGCACACTTGCACACCAGCAGGAAAAATTTGGCCCTGCAGCCAAATAAAGTTTTACTTTATTTGGCTGCTAAGGGGTTAAAGGCTCAGATCATACAGACAGATACAAGTGCAATAAAGTACAGCCATTGTTCTCATAACTGTATACTATGCAGAAAAGGTAGAGAGAAGAATACACAGTTGAAAAATAAGCCCCTCGCAAGGCAGAGGTGCAATCACCCAGGACAGTTGGTACTGCCATAAGGTATCAGTAGATCAGGGAGTGGGTCCACACACTCATTCCATTACAATTATTTGAGGTCTTTATACTGTCAATGCAATCATCACAGGCATTTGTTTAAGGATTCACAGACTAATGCTGGGAATACACAATTAGTTTTTTCAGCAGATTTACTGTCCAATTGATTTTCCAATCGTTTTTCTCATTTAGTTATCGATGAGAAAAATGATCAAAATAAGGTCGGACCATCTATCTACCATAAAAAAAAAAAAAAAAAAAAAAAAAAAAACTCATGGTGTATTTCCCAGCATCAGTTTCTCAAACAATATGTCAACATGCAATGAGTAAGATCTGTGGACCCAACACCCATGGTGATCAGATTGATGGATTATAGTCAGTCAAATAATTCTAAGGGGCTGAGTGTGATCACTCCTTTATGTACTCAAGCCTTAGTCAGTCAGTGTTTAGGACGTAGTTACAGCGTGCATATACCACTACTAGTTCCATGGGATGCAATGGTAACTGCTGCAACTATGGACATGTAGGAGGCTAAAATACCAATAATAACGATCATACCATTTAACCAAAGTACCACACACCACAAAACAAGGAGAAATGATTGCACTATGTATTTTATTTTTTCATAGCTTTAACTGGGACATTAGTACTGTCTTAAAGCAGAAATACAAAACTTTCTAGTTTGCAAGTGTGTGCGTGTGAACACGGTTTATTTAACAGCTAAATGTAAACTAGTCTACACTGTAAAATTTACGTTGGGAGCAGCTCTACAGGAAAAAAATATAGTCCAAATCAATAGCACAACAGAAATCGTCTTATTTACATTTAGCTCAGCCATTAAATATTTGTTCTGAGACTAGAAATAATGCAGAAGTTCCACAACATAACACCAAAAAGATAATATAAGAAATAGAACGTGAGGAAATAAAGCAGCAACATCCTTTTATGTATGTAAAAATTTTTTTTTTTCTTACTTTGGGTTTTACACTGCTTAGTAATCTCAACTTCTGCTTTTGTTCTTCAAACTGCCTCCTCTTCCTCTCTTCCTCCAACATCTTCTGCTGCTGTTCATATCTCTTCCTGGATAGACAGAAAATAGTTATGATAAACTCCTTCTAAAGCCAAAATGTTTCTCTAGTTAAAGCATCAGCTAATTTTTTTTTTATTGTCTTTACATTAAGGAGTATTTGACTCACTTCCTGTTGCTCTCATGGGTGTTTAAGCACATGAGGTGAGTGATTACATCCACAAATGGTACACAAACCCAAATTAAAATGTTTATCTCTAGAGTGGAGATGAGTCTCAACCACTGTTGGGGACTTTCCACCATTTATATCTGAGTTACAAATGACAGTAAATAAGAGAAAAATCGCTCCATTTGGAGAACGGATATCAATATTGAACTAACAGCAGGGCCGGTCCTGGACTTTCTGCTGCCTGAGGCAAAGATCGTAAAGGTGCCCCCCACCCCCAATATTTCTACATAACATTACATCCCCCACACAACCGACCGTGTCCGTGAAGGAAAGCCTGAGTGACGCAGCAAAGTGAGTGACTGACTCACCAGGGATTGGGTCTCCCTCCGGGTCTGGCGGCGGCGAAGGGCTGGCATCCGCATCCAGCATGCATCCTGCACTGGCAGGGGACAGACGGCTGCGGTCTGCGGCGGGCATGCTACATCTCGGATCTGAGGGATCTCGCGCTGGGCCAGTGAGCGGCGGCCGGCGGCAGCTAGCCAGCCTCATCATCATCATCGTCACGGTCACGTCGGCGACGCTCGCTGCTCAGTGACTGACCGTGACAATCAGCCGCAGCCAGGGCAGCAGAGCGGGCGGCAGCAGAGCGGGCGGCAGCCGCCGCCATCAAATCAGCAGGCTTAGGCACTAGGCAGCGTCACCAGCGTGCAGCCTTGGAGGAGACAGGAGAGGCTGCAGAGCTCGGAGTCGTCGGACTCGGAGGCCGGCGGCAACAGTGCTGTTTCTAGGCTAAAATGCACCCAGGGCGAGGGTGTAAAAATTGTGCCCCCCCCGGTGTAGGTAGCCAGCTATAGGTCCCCCCCCGAGTATAGGTGGCCAGGCATGGGTGAGCCAGTAAAGTTGCCCCCAGTATAGGTTAGCCAGGTAGTTGCCTCCAGTATAGGTAGCCAGTATAGTTGCCCCCAGTATTTTAGATAGGCAGGCGCCCCCCCCCGGTATAAGTTAGATAAGTAGGTGCCCCCAGTACAGGTTAGCTAGGTAGGTGCCTCCAATATAGGTAGCCAGTATAGTTGCCCCCAGCATAGGTTAGATAGGTAGGTACCCCCAGTATAGGTTAGTTAGGTAGGTGCCCCCAGTATAGGTAGCCAGTATAGTTGCCACCTGTATAGGCTAGCTAGGTAGGTAGGTGCCCCCAATACAGGTTAGATAAGTGCCCCCAGTATAGGTTAGATAGGTAGCTTCCCCCCAGTATAGGTTAGATTAGGTCGCTGCCCTTCAGTATATGTTAGATTAGGTAGGTGCCCCCAGTACAGGTTAGATTAGGTAGGTGCCCCCAGTATAGATTAGATAGGTAGCTGCCCCCAGCATAGGTTAGACAGGTAGCTGCCCTCCAGCATAGGTTAGATAGGTAGCTGCCCCCCAGTATAGGTTAGATAGGTAGCTGCCCCCCAGTATAGGTTAGATAGGTAGCTGCCCCCTAGTACAGGTTAGATTAGGTAGGTGCCCCCCCAGTATAGGATAGATAGGTAGCTGCCCCCAGTACAGGTTAGATTAGGTAGGTGCCCCCCAGTATAGGATAGATAGGTAGCTGCCCCCAGTATAGGTTAGATAGGTAGCTGCCCCCCAGTACAGGTTAGATTAGGCAGGTGCCCCCCAGTATAGGATAGATAGGTAGCTGCCCCCAGTACAGGTTAGATTAGGTAGGTGCCCCCCAGTATAGGATAGATAGGTAGCTGCCCCCAGTATAGGTTAGATAGGTAGCTGCCCCCCAGTGTAGGTTAGATAGGTAGCTGCCCCCCAGTATAGGTTAGATAGGTAGCTGCCCCCCAGTATAGGATCGATAGGTAGCAGCCCCCCAGCATAGGTTAGATAGGTAGCTGCCCCCCAGTATAGGATAGATTAGGTAGGTGCCCCCCAGTATAGGATAGATAGGTAGCTGCCCCCAAAACAGGTTAGATTAGGTAGGTGCCCCCCAGTATAGGATAGATAGGTAGCTTGCCCAGTATAGGTTAAGTAGGTAGGTGCCCCCTCATAATGGCGGAGGGGGGAGCCGGAGCCGCGGGGAGGGCAGCCCGACCTCTCCCTCCCTCTCCCCGGGCCGCTCTCCATGCTCCCCCCTCGGACTGCAGGCAGCAGAGTTAGCGCGCAGGGAAGCGCTGCTGTACACAGCTGTTTCTCACCTCCCTGGATCCGATCGCCGCTCCCGCCCTGCTGGTCTCCTCTCTGCCTAGCCGGCTGATACACACGCGGCTGCTTCCTGTGTAAACAGGAAGCAGCGTGTGTATCAGCAGCGGCTACATTGCAGAGAGGAGACCAGCAGGGCGGGAGCGGCGATCGGATCCAGGGAGGTGAGTAACAGCTGTGTACAGCAGCGCTTCCCTGCGCGCTGTACACCGGCCCTAACTAACAGTGGTTCTAACATTTGATAAAATATGATCCTCTCTTCATCTCCTCGTTCCCTCGCTGTCCTCTGTTCAAAATGTGTTTCTTTTAGACTCCTCAGAAGGCTTTGGAAACACTCACATCCCCAGGTGTTTCCGCCCATCTTCGAAAGTATTCAGGGACACGAGTACTTCCAAAGGCTTCCCGAGGAGGACTGAAGGTGTATTTGACCTGTAGGGCAAATTATTTCACCAGGGGGACAGTGCCGGGACAAGGACATGGAGAAGACCGGGAAGGCTTTATGGATGTGTTTATCAAACCTGTCCTCATGACCCACCACCAGTTTTCTGGAAGTGTACACAGTTAATCTACATAATTACCCTCTCTGTGCATTTGTGAGGTTAGTTGCAAAACCTGCACTGTTGGTCGGTCATGAGGAAAGGTTTGTGAAACACTGCTCTATGGGATCCAGAATCTTCCCTCTTCTTACATATTTAATTTTTTTTTTTTTTTTTTATTCTCTTCAGGGTCACCCACACCCTTCAGTTTTCTCAGTCACTGCCACACTTCACACATCTAAAAGGACAAACCTAGCATGGTTGTACCTAGCAACCAGAGGGCACCGAACCCGGAAGTCCCCCGGGTCAGCGTCCCGCCGCCAATGAAAAGTTGCAGCTGCACTCGAGGTAAGTGATTGTAGTTACACACATTCGCAGGTGATGTAGTTGCTGCCTCAGCAGAGCTCATTAACTAGCTTTGTGAATTTTCAAAACATGCTTTCTTGGTGGGCCCTGAGGACGGATTTGGACAATACTGTTTTAAAACACACCTCAAGTTAAAAGGATATGGAGGCTGCCATATTTATTTCCTTTTAAATAATGCAAATTGCCTGGCTGTCCTGCTGATCTTCTGCCTCTAATATTTTTGTCCATAAACTCTGAACAAGCATGCAGATCAGATGTTTCTGAGTGATGTCTGAGTGGATTAGTCGCCTGAGAGATCAGCAGGATGCTACTCAACTGTTATTGTTTAAAAGGAAATAAATATGGCAGCCTCCATATCCCTCTCAATTCAGGTGTCCTTTAAAGGACACATATACAGCCATAGTAGGCAAGACACAAGAATTTAAGCCTGACCTGAACATGAGCATCATGGATTAGCTTGTAAACAATGTGCAGTATAGACACACAGGGGCATATTCACAAAGCCAAGTTAAAATTGCTGTGCAATACCTAAAGCAATTTTACAGTTACCTATGCCAGGTGCATGGTGTATGCTGTGCAACTAGGGCATCCCCCATTACCTAGGTAACATGTGCATTGTTAGTGTAACATGCATTACCATTCCTCATCTTAACTCCATAACCAGCTCCTGCTATCTCCAACTCAAAAATATATCTCGCATCCATCCCTTTCTCACTCAAGACACAACCAAAATGTTAATACATGCTCTTATAATTTCTCATCTGGACTACTGCAATATACTACTTTGTGGACTACCTTCTAACAGACTGGCCCCGCTCCAGTCAGTACTGAACTCAGCTGCTCGTCTCATTCATCTTTCTTCTCGATCTTCCTCTGCTGACCCTCTCTGTCAAGCTCTTCACTGGCTGCCAATTAACCAGAGCATCCAGTTCAAACTCCTAACCCTAATCTACAAAGCTCTCCACAATCTCTCTCCCCGGTACATATCATCACTAATTTCCAGATACAAACCCAATCGCAATCTCAGATCTGCACACGATCTTCTGTTGTCCTCCTCTAGAATCACCTCCTCACATTCAGGTTTACAAGATTTTGCACGCGCTTCACCCCTCCTCTGGAATGCCATCCCACAACACATCCGTCACTCACCAACCTTTGTTACCTTTAAACGCTCTCTAAAAACTAATTTCTTCCGACAAGCATATGCGCTACCTTAGGCCACTTCCCTTTGTCCTAAGACCAAATTGCACTCCTACTAGGTATCCTGAAACACACTGCCTTTATATATTTTTTCGTATACTACCCCTCCTCTTGTTTCCCCCCATTCCCTTTTGATTGTAAGCTCGCAAGGGCAGGGCTCTCTCTCCCTTTTGTGTCTTGGAGAACATTATACATTTTATTCATCATGTTACTTTTATCACTGTCATTACCAATTCTGTATTTGGTATTCTGTATCATTTTTTTGTATTTTGTCACTAATTATGTATCTTGTGTATTAGTGTACACCATTGTCTGTATTATGTACCCCATGTTTGTTTCTTACTTTGTACAGTGCCACGGAATATGTTGACGCTTTATAAATCAATAATAATAATAATAATAATAATAGCAACACAGATTGCATTATTTGTGCAGTGCTAGCTAAGTACCTAGCATAAATAACCGTAAAAGTGACGTGCGCTACCAGTGCATGGCAAATGTTAATGCAGCTATGTGAATATGTCCCATAGATTGTGGATCCTGAAGGACTCTCTAGGTTTAAAATAAAAATTGGTTCATGAGGGAATGAAATAAATGGGAAATCAAAGCAGGAAAACACTTGAAAACCCAAGGATATATTGTTTATCAGTACAGTATATAAGGTCCATCAAGTTCAACCAAAAAAATAAATAAATAAAAAAAATAAAATAAAAATCGGGGTAACAGGACTACGTACTCACAGCGGAACATGTCAGCCTATATACTGTAAGTGGACAATAACAATAATAATAATAATAATAAAAAAAATACCACTTACTGTTGCTCTTCAACAAACTGCTTCTGCATGTCAGGAGTGTATGCGGGAGCTGGGGGAGCCACTCCTATGTAACCAGTCTGACCCATAAAGGTAATCTGTGTAGTCTGCATGGGACCTATAGGTATTCCACCCTGCCAAAAGCAACAGTGCATGGTTCAGTTGTAAGTGACCTACTGGAAATTCCCTGAATCTCTTCAAGAAAGGTCATTTATGTTCTTTGTATGGGTCATAATAATACTACAGTCTCCTAAAACACAAAAATCTCCAGTAAAAAAAAAACAAGGTTACCCCCAATGTTTTTACTGCTACTTTTTCCCATAGAACACATGAGCAGTTTTTTTGCTTGCAGGAGGCATCAGCACTATGTACATTTACAGCATTTTTTAACCCGCTGTGCATAGTTACTGTCCCTCTTCACAAGAATGCAATGGACATCCAGTCCATATCCACCGCATGTTGCATTGTGGATGCCACTTTCAAGTAGTTATCCTAGCAGTCGGAAATCTGGCGCAAGAACCACTGTGCACATTTGGGAGTGGTCTGCCACCTCTGAAATATCTAAAAAAGCTTAGCGGTCACGAGAAAAGTAGAATCTTATGCCTGGTACACACCATGCATTTTCCTGTCAGATAAATGGGTTCGAATAGATCATTTCCAACAGATCCGATCTGATTTCCAATCAATTTTGCGATCACTTCTATAAAACATTGAACAGAAAATTTATCCGAAATCAGATTGGACCTGTTGGAAATTATATATTCGACCCATCAATCTGAGGAAATTGCACGGTGTGTACCAGGCATTAGTCTCAGACTTTTGCTTGTAGACTACGGAGATAAATTCTGTCAGCATTCCCTTTTAGGATATGAGTACCCATACACAACTGTTGCCATGCTGAAAAATTGTGCACCAATTGTGGGGGTGACAGTTTAGGACAAGAGCATGTGTACTGTTCAATAGAGCAGAGTAGAGGGATGATGAGGTGACACACAAGTAAGGGTCTTCTGGCAGCTAGGGGGCAAGTAAGAGAACAATGTGCTCATTAGATCCTCATCGGTTAGCGATCCAGCATGCTGTACAGCACTCTAACGCATGCTAAATTCTCAGCCAAGACAGAGCACAAAGACCATCTTAGCTAAGACGGCTAGTTGCCTGGAGTGTGTAAGAGGATTTAGTGTAAACAGGCTTCTTCATTTTCATTATGGAGACTTATTAGAAACTTTTTGTTTTTGTCTGCAACCATTGGTAGGGAAAAACTACACACTTGTAGGAATTCATCTTGAAAAAGGTTTGGTAGACTTAAAGCGGACCTAAACCCAGGACTTCCTCTCTGCTCTAATAGATAAGCAACATCATAATAACCTTTACAGAAAACATTTCCTTGTTACAGCTTACAGAGCTCCTCAGAGATGCTGCAGTGTAATTACTTCCTGGTTCCATGGAAGCACATACATTGTTAACCTCCCGCGTTTACATATAGCCTGTTTGAATCAGGCACACTGCCGCACAGATCAGACAAGGGCGACAGCTCAAATTACAGTGATTCATTGGTTCCAGGGAGCATTAGACAGGCTGTTATATCTAAATACAAACAGGGTGGGTTTTTCTGGGTTTTCCTTCTCTCCTGTGGAAAATCCTCTTTAAGTTGGCCAAAAGTGGCTGGATGGTGTAATGGTTAAGGGCTCTGCCTCTGAAACAGGAGACCTGGGTTCAAATCTCGGCTCTGCCTGTTCAGTAAGCCAGCACCTCTTTCAGTAGGAGACCTTGGGCAAGTCTCCTTAACACTGCTACTGCCTACTGAGTGCGCTCTAGTGGCTGCCTCATAAGCGCTTTGAGTCCGACAGGAGAAAGGCGCTATACAAATACTGCAATTATTAAAATGGAGCAACAGCTCCAGTTGATAGTCAGCATAGTCAATCACTTTTTAGGTTACAGCCTAAGGTCATGGTCCACAGCCATAGTTAAAAAAGCAGGACTGCCAGGAAATCTGCATTGCTTTAAATATGGTGGACTGGTAGCATACAGATGTCCTTTAAACAGCAATCAGTGGCTCAGTCCATTGCTCTTCTTCATACCCACTTGCAGAAACTGCTCAGTAGTTCTCAGTGCCATATTTCCTGTTTTTTTTATAGGCACAGAACACATCACTTGGCTGTTAGCTTTCAATGAGTCTGTACAGTACTGGGGCCCTGCAATGTCACCCACAGGATCAAGTTCAACCCTGGCAGGTGACAAACACGAAGGACAAATTGTGTGCATGTACATGTCTTACGCTGAAAGCTAAATCTCAACCATGTACAACTCTTCAGGCTCATTGTGCAATATTTATCGACTGACCAGAGAACATACAGTAAGAAAAATTATTTACCGGTACCTGCATGGCCATTGCTCCTTGAGGAATCTGAGTACTATATCCAACTGCCATCATATTTTGTACATTCGGCTGCATTACAGGTACCATGGGAAACCTAGCTGATTGCTGTTGCATTGGTATCATCCCTGTAATGAGAACAAAAATGTTGACAGATAAATATGTCTAGCATATGCCAATCTGCTACATATAACTCCAGAATACCTCAAATGCAATTTAGAGCAGAGGAATTCCACAAAACATTGAATAAAAGTATATTAGTCAATGTAAATCTAGTTCTAAAATCATTCACGTAATATAAGCAGAATAAAACCCTAATACATTTTGTATCAAAGAAATAATGAGAAACGCCACTTTTAATAATATTTGACAGTTCCACATTTGTTATCAAGGCTGCTAATAGGAACAGGGATCCCCCTATGCATGTGGTCTCTTCCACCTCTCCAGTTCTAACAGCTATCACTCTGCTTACAGGTTAGCAGCTGTGTGCACAAAAGTAACGAGTGTCACATGGAAGAGACAAAGTAAAGAGGAGGGTCCCGGCAGCAGCCCCCAGAGGAGGTGCACTCAGCTTTCCTAACAGATTTTTATATTGAAGTTTTTACATTGTTGTTAATTGCATGGTGGCATAGTGGTCAGCACTCTCGCCTTGCAGCACTGGGTCCCTAGTTTAAATCCCAGCCAGGGCACTATCTGCATGGAGTATGTATGTTGTCCCCTTGTTTGTGTGGGTTTCTTCTGGGCACTCCGGTTTCCTCCCATAACCTAAAAAAAAAAAAATGTACCCTAGACTATGATGGACATATGACTGTGGCAAGGATTAGATTGCAACCTCCTCTGGAGGGACGTAATTATGTACTCTATAAAGCGCCGTGAAAGAGGTCAGAACTATATAAATATTTAGGAATTATAATAGTAATAAAAATAATTGTTGTCATTATGTAAATAACCATAGGAGTAGCAAAATGTCAAAAATGTTGCTGACTGCTAAACAAAAAAACTTTAAGCCACAAAAGGCTCCCAGTTTCCATAGTTCATAGAAACAGATATT
The DNA here is from genome assembly GCF_040937935.1 of Hyperolius riggenbachi. Taxonomy (NCBI): domain Eukaryota; kingdom Metazoa; phylum Chordata; class Amphibia; order Anura; family Hyperoliidae; genus Hyperolius; species Hyperolius riggenbachi. The sequence goes on from NC_090647.1 coordinate 334,161,299, forward strand.
CCTAGCAGCATCAGCTCTCTGCATCAATTACTCTATGCAATAATCCTGTTAGCTGCACTCAAAAGGGAAAAGCTTCTCCAGCAGCAGAAACCTATGAGGACAACCAGGACTGCCATTAACAGCAGATGACAGACATGGCTTCAGCAGTGAAGGGGTTTGTGGCAGATGATCATTAATGAGGGAAGCCAGTGCACAAAGCAATACCCTCATCTGTGCACTTTGTAAATTGTCTGTAAGCCCTGAAAACCTTTTATGGCTTCAGCTAGGTTCACAGAGGGCATTGTGAGCCTTTTAAAAGCAGGAACCCAATGGAATTGGGAAAGTCACGCTGGTCATTGAAGTGTGACTTTCCACATTACAATGTGGCAATTACATCTTACTGCAACACCCCACTGAGAGGCTAGGTTTCCATTTGTGCAAAAATGGGCCGATCCCTCAGCCACAAATTCGGATGGAATTTGAAAGCCTATAGAACTCTATACAGAGCATCCAAATTCATGGCCGGGGAAAAATCTGAGGCCCTGCAGCATAAATGCTCGCATCATCATCCGAATCCCATAGCCACGCATAGCGTGGCAAGAGGGATTTGGCTGCGAGATACGTCACAGCTGTGCCAGCATCTCGTCTTGCAAGACACATGCCACATGCTAGTGGAAACGATCCCTGAACGTAGCCTAAATGCTAGTTGGACTTTAAAGCAGGAGGGACATCTATGCTATTCCAGGGGAAAAAACACATATAAATACTTGTTCTACGAGAAAGAGAGAGAAAGAGAGAGAAAGAGAAAGAGAGAGAGAGACTTTCTAATAACTGAAGCCAATCTGCCAATCCTGTATTTATGTGGATTAGGAAACCAGAAGAAAACGTGTCCTTAGTGGTACAGTGGCGCACCTTTTAGAATTATGAGCTTACATATTTAATGTATCAAATGTGCAAACATTGGTTCACAAATCTTCAAAGAGATTCATCTTTAGACACGACATCCCATAAAAAAGGTGCAACAACAAAATAGCAAGATCATTTGTTTAGAAAATGGTTTAACCTTTCTAAACAATTGATCTTGCTATTTAGTTGTTGCACCTTTTTATGGGATGTCGTGTCTAAAGATGAATCTCTTTGTAAAAAAGGTGCAACAACAAAATAGCAAGATCATTTGTTTAGAAAATGGTTTAACCTTTCTAAACAATTGATCTTGCTATTTAGTTGTTGCACCTTTTTATGGGATGTCGTGTCTAAAGATGAATCTCTTTGAAGATTTGTGAACCAATGTTTGCACATTTGATACATTAAATATTTAAAGTTCATCTTTATAAAAAACTTTTTTGGTCTCTTCAAATGATTTATTGTGTACTGAAGCCAATCCTGATGTTATTTCCTCCCTTACTTTTTCTCTTAGTCATATCTAGCTTGATTTGTAAACACATGTAAGCGCAGCATAGATTGTATTTCAGCAGCTCACCGAACTGTCCTCAGCTAATCAGTGAGGAACAGGAATGTGGGATGGGTGGAGACAAGCTTCCTTCTCCTCGGCAATGTACCAGATAGAGCCAGGCTGACTGAGCTAAGATTTATTACAGCAGAAACATTTCTGATTAGATTGGAGTGCTTACAATGCAGGGTAAGGTTGCAGGCTGCATAAAACACAGAGCAGTGGGTAAATGGAATTTGATGTTATGGCTGACAATCCCGCTTTAAAAGTTGCTACATATACAGGTCCTTCGCAAAAAATGTGCATATTGTGATAAAGTTCATTATTTTCTGTAATGTACTGATAAACATTAGACTTTCATATATTTTAGATTCATTACACACAACTGAAGTAGTTCATGCCTTTTATTGTTTTAATATTGAAGCTTTTGGCATACAGCTCATGGAAACCCAAATTTCCTATCTCAAAAAATTAGCATTTCATCCGACCAATAAAAGAAAAGTGTTTTTAAAACAAAAAAAAAGTCAACCTTCAAATAATTCTGTTCAGTTATGCACTCAATACTTGGTCGGGAATCCTTTTGCAGAAATGACTGCTTCAATGCGGCGTGGCATGGAGGCAATCAGCCTGTGGCACTGCTCAGGTGTTATGGAGGCCCAGGATGCTTCGATAGCGGCCTTAAGCTCACCCAGAGTGTTGGGTCTTGCGTCTCTCAACTCTCTCTTCACAATATCCTACAGATTCTCTATGGGGTTCAGGTCAGGAGATTTGGCAGGCCAATTGAGCACAGTAATACCAAGGTCAGTAAACCATTTACCAGTGGTTTTGGCACTGTGAGCAGGTGCCAGGTCGTGCTGAAAAATGAAATCTCCATAAAGCTTTTCAGCAGATGGAAGCATGAAGTGCTCCAAAATCTCCTGATAGGTAGCTGCATTGAACCTGCCCTTGATAAAACACAGTGGACCAACACCAGCAGCTGACATGGCACCCCAGACCATCACTGACTGTGGGTACTTGACACTGGACTTCAGGCATTTTGGCATTTCCCTCTCCCCAGTCTCCCTCCAGACTCTGGCACCTTGACTTCCGAATGACATGCAAAAGTTGCTTTCATGCGAAAAAAGTACTTTGGACCACTGAGCAACAGTCCAGTGCTGCTTCTCTGTAGCCCAGGTCAGGCGCTTCTGCCGCTGTTTCTGGTTCAAAAGTTGCTTGACCTGGGGAATGCGGCACCTGTAGCCCATTTCCTGAACACGCCTGTACATGGTGGCTCTGGATTTTTCTACTCCAGACTCAGTCCACTGCTTCCACAGGTCCCCCAAGGTCTGGAATCGGTCCTTCTCCACAATCTTCCTCAGGGTCCAGTCACCTCTTCTCGTGCATCGTTTTCTGCCACACTTTTTCCTTCCCACAAACTTCCCACTGAGGTGCCTTGATACAGCACTCTGGGAACAGCCTATTCGCTCAGAAATTACTTTCTGTGTCTTACCCTCTTGCTTGAGGGTGTGAATGATGGCCTTCTGGACAGCAGTCAGGTCGGCAGTCTTACCCATGATTGCGGTTTTGAGTAATGAACCAGGCTGGGAGTTTTTAAAGGCCTTGGGAATCTTTTGCAGGTGTTTACAGATAATTAGTTGATTCAGATGATTAGGTTAATAGCTCATTTAGAGAACCTTTTCATGATATGCTAATTTTTTTGAGATAGGAATTTTGGGTTTTCATGAGCTGTATGCAAAAATCATCAATATTAAAACAATAAAAGGCTTGAACTACTTCAGTTGTGTGTAATGAATCTAAAATATATGAAAGTCTAATGTTTATCAGTACATTACAGAAAATAATGAACTTTATCACAATATGCTAATTTTTTTAGAAGGACCTGTATCTCCCCCACTCCCAATTAAAAAAAAACAAAAAAAAAAGGCTGCATTGAAGCAGCAATGTGGTCTCCAAAATTCTGTTCCCTGCCCCTACTTGAGAATTAAAGCTAGCAACAAATCTGCTTATGAATGTAGACATTTCTGCAATAAGACGATATGTGTGAACAACACACGTGATAACAACAAATTTACTTCTAGGCAGTTTTTACAAGGTTATAATAAATTTAGTGATTTAGCTTCTAAAAAACCCCAGAGCCCTGTCACTGCTTATCTGAGATTTACTCTTCACATTACATATTTTTCTTAAAGCGGGATTAAGCGATGACAAAACACTCAGTAAAAACATAAAATAAGCAATCCGGTGCTATCAATTGAACTCTCTAATTTGAGGGTAGTTATTATTCAGTGTCCAGTAAGGAAAGCATTTCATAAAAGGAGAAAGGAGAGCATCCGCCTACATCACTATAGCTAAAGCACCCAAGGGTGCATTCAGGCTCTGTTCACATTATAAATGAGAAGAGCAATCGTAAGCGCTGAGCGCTTTTGTGAGCACTTTTTAAATCAATTTTCCCAGCGTTTTTTGAACGATTTGCAAGTTTTATAAGTGCTTTTGTAAACGCTTTTGTGTGGCGATTTAAGCTTTTCTTTCTGCTGACAATCAGGAAGTGAACTCTTTGACCTGGAACTGAATATCTTTAATGTACTTTCTAATGAAAAGCGCTCACAAAATCACTTACCTAAGTGCTTTTTAAAGCGCTTAGCGATTTTTGTATACCTTGCATTGAAGCGCAAAAGCTTAGAAAATGGTGCAGGACCCACGTCTGCAATTGGAAAGAAAGCTCAGCATTCGTGAGAACACTCGCATTGAAATTTTTTTCAAGCGCTTTTTAAAAAACGCTAGCACTTAAAAAAAAAAATCTCAAAGCGCTCATAGTGTGAACAAGCCCTCACACAGTTCCAATAAGTGCCTTTAGTCTCTGATGTGAAATGTACATACCTTGAGGTGATCCAATGGCTGTCGCTAAGGGGAACACAAAGCTGGAAAAAAAGAAAGGTGAAGAATGAGGATTTGTTTAAAGGAGGAAAAGATGCCATCTATAACAGCAATACAAGGTTATCCAATGACGCTCTAATCTGGGATGATTGGTGCAGAAGGCCTATTTATTAAAGGACAACTGAAGTGAGGGAAACAGAGGCTGTGAGGCAGGGGTCACACTTGTCTTTCAGTTTCTACACTTTTCAGAAAACTGAAAGACAAGTGTGACCTCTACCTTACAACAGCTAATGTAATTTATAGAGAAAACTGACAAATTGCGCAAGATGTTGTTTTTCTGCGCGCGAAATCTGCATTCAAGTGTGACCTAGCTCATTGATTAACATGAGTTCTCAGTTGAAAACAGTTTTTCTGTGCAGAAAACGCGCACGAAAGCCGACAAGTGTGCTATTTATTTCCTTTTAAGCAATATCAGTTTGATCTCCTGCTGCTCCTCTGCCTCCAATATTTTAGGGCCCGTTTCCACTTGTGCGGTGCGAATTCGTTGTGGAAAACGCAAAAACAAATTCGCATGCGGATGCGAATGAGTACACGAATTGTACCGCAAATTCGCGTACGTTTTCGCGTATGTTAGTAAGTATGCAAATGTAACCATATCAGTGCCTGTGTGCTTTTACATTGATTTTATGCTAAACGTACGCAAATTCGCATGGAAAATTTGCATAGCAAAAACGCATGCGAATTTCCTATTAAATTACATTGTATGCAAATCGCACACCGCCTTACAGTGTGCAAATTCTGATGGCTCTACTGTGCAGATTTTTCCTGCACAGAAAAACGCTCTGCTTTCCTGACAAGTGGAAACAGGCTAATTAACTTTTATTGGTTATGCGAATCTGTGTGCAGAAAGCGCATGCAGATTCGCGATAATGGAAACAGGCCCTTAGCCATAGACCCTGAACAAGCATGCAGCAGATCAGGAGTTTGACATAAATTGCCAGATCTGACAAGATTAGCTACATGCTTGTTACTGGTGTGATCCAGCCACTACTGCAGAAAAATAGATCAGCAGGGCTGCCAGGCAACTGGTATTGTTTAAAAGGTAATACATATGGCAGCCTCCATATCCCTCTCACTAGAGCTGTCCTTTAAAACTGCAACATTTTTCTTTTGCAAAATCTTTATTGGGTGTAATTTAGAACAATGTTCTACAAAAAAGTGTATAAACAAAAACTGTGCCTGAACATGGATTTTTGGCTGTGAAGACCTACAATTATCAGGATATGAGAACAGATAAGGAATCAAAAAGCCCCCTACTAAAAAACATTGAAAAATGAAGCATAGTCTGCTAAAAACAGAAGACAATGGCATGTCACCACATTCCCTTGGTCCAAATGCAAAATTCTTAATAAACCACCTAGGGCTGGCAAAGTGCCAGCGTTTTTGCATAAACTGCAGAAGTAGGGCAATTTTCCAAAAGCAATCACGATTTTGCTACTGTAGCCACTGATGCAATTTCTCTGGGATCCCTACCAAAACAGTATTTTGTGATTGCTCTGCGATCACAACGCTGGTAGTGGGACCACCGTCATCGGGATACACTGGCAAATAACTTTTCCAATCAACTCCGATTGGCAAACTCTGCAAAAGCGTGCAAGGTGGGGTACCAGTCCTTCATAACATTGTGTGCAATCGTTTCTGCCTATGTGAGCCAGGCGTGCATCCAGAGCTGCCAGTTTATAGTACAACCATAGCCTCTAATTACAGTTCATTATCCAAATGACTCAGTAATTAAGCTAGGTCAGCATAGTTTACTCTCATCAGTGTAAAGTTATGGACTAGTACAGCTGTGTACATAGTAATGGGTGGGGAAGAAGTGACATGGAGGGAGTACCCAGTTATGTTACAGAGTCCAGAAGCACTGGGAAGTTATGCACTGCACTACAAGGAACCTAAAGGACTTGTACATACCTAGAGATGAGCTTTAAATATACACAATTCCACAACTTGACACTGAGCAAATCAAATCAAATGGTTGCGGGTTTATTAAATGGCAGCTGCAGGGTTTGTCCATCTTAGATTCAAGAGAGCAGAAATATATATGCTTACTCGTCTATAAAAAACACAGAGGGATGCTCAATTGAATTTATAAACTTTTTGATCTATAAAATGGTAATTAATAAATTTAATGTTAATCCCTTGAGGCCCCTTTCACACTAGGCCTGTTTCATTACATTGCGTTACCCTTTCTGCATGCAGGGTGACACAACAGCAAAGGAAGTCTATGGGGCCTAGTACACTTACCTCATTGTGTCAGAAGTTATCGATCGGCTGCCGACCTGTTGCAAAATCAACAGTGCGTTACTGTTGGACTTCTGCACTGACAGAATGCATGGAAGTCAATGGGCAACGTAGACATTTTACATTTGTTGGCAGCGGCGCAGAATGACACAAATACGACACAAAACCCAGGAATCCCAGTTACGCACTTCCTGCCCAACATTGTAGGCAAGTCGCTAGGTGGTGCTACGGAGGGAGGTGCAGGACCAACTGTGAGACACATGAAGGAGTGGTACGTAGCAGGCAGGATGAGAAGGAGAACAATGCCCTGCGTTTGGCCAAGACCATGTGCCAGACTGATCACTCACAGATGCAGCTCTGTACTACTACACAGGCGTGGCCACACTCGTGCACGAAGAGTAGTGCAGCCCGGATCTTCCAGAGGGTCTCAGCAAGTTGCGGCAGGGGCGAGGAGGACAAGGGCATCCTTTACAGGATCCAGAGGCTTCCATCATCTAAGGCCCTGTTCACATCACAAACGCGGATGGCCATGCGTGCAGAACGCGTGCGGACCGCAACGCGTACGAACGCACGCCATCCGCGTTTGTGTGCGTTGCGTGGCTGATCCCATCACTGAAAAGTGAATGGGACAGCCATGCGTTTTTACAAAAAATGCATGCAGCATGCGTTCCCGGACCGCACAGGTCCGGAACGCATGCAGTGTGAACATCAGACATTGCACTCTATGCAATGTCTGATGTCGTGCGTGTCGGCCACCTGCACGCGTCTCCAAAACGCGGCTGGAAACGCGTGCAGTGTGAACGGGGCCTTAGTTAAGTATCTTCTCTTTGACCCGAGGTTCGCCCAGAGTTCACTTTAAAGCCGTAGTTCAGACTCAAGGTTTGTTGTGTTTATTTTGTTTTTTAGCCGAGTGCATATGGCAGAAACATTTTTTTTGTTCAATGCAAAATAAATGAAAAGAAAAATCAACCTATGAAGCCAACTTTATCAAGTAGAAATCCCAGCTACATATGTCACCTCTCTAGAAACAGTTGAGATCATAACTCTGGCTTGCATGTAAATTCCATGCAAACTGTATGCAGTATGAAACTAAACCCATCACATTCACTTACTGCTTTAACTGACCGGTCTGATTTCAAGCAGCATACAATTTGCATGAAGCTGGCAGGCAAGCTAGAAGCGTACGAGAAGAATCGGCGCAGGATACCGCCGGTATATAGCTGATCCTGCTGCTGCACAAGTCCCGGCCGTGTTAAATACCATTCCCCCTCCAGGCTGCCATGAATGGTGGGGAATGAAATAATTCGGCATCCATCAATTGCTGGAAGGCAAATTATTGTGCTTTAAAAGTAACTTCAGCTCTGTCTTCTGACGGCGCTGAAGTTACTCACTGCTGCGCCCAAGTCTCCTGCGCAGGATTCACTGTGTTCGAGCCAGAATAATGTGGAGCTCATTGACCATGTTTGTAAGGCTGCAGGGAGAGAAGCGCAGCAGTTGTCATAGCAGCACAGCACAAGCTGAGAATAGAGAGCAGTGTGTAGTCTGCCAGGAAATGACAGGTAACCAGGGTTCCTCAGAACTCTTTCAGTGACAAAATCAATACTGTGCATGCAATTAATTGGAGGTGATCTGGAAGGGGTTTAGTATATCGCCATAACAACATCCCTTGTAATACATTTTGGTGATGCTGAATGAATATACTGTATTTCTGCTTACATTAGCTGGATGCTATAACATAAAATCTAGTATTACAAACATGGAATGTCCCTGAAGAGACTGTTAATGTAACAGTGAAACATGTTGGACATCAGGCCACTATAACTGCTACAGCCACCATTACAGAGTTCAGTTACTAAGCCAACATGGTCCACACAGGTGTGGTAACTACACACAATATCATTGGGTGCACACGCTAATTGCTGGCATTAGGCTTTCTTTGGGCTAAGATGGATAACCTCTGGAGATTAAACTGCTTTTTTTGTCTGCTGCCAATCGTGCCATTGCTTGCTGTTCACCCTGTGCTATTTATGCACTACTTCCTTGCTCTTGCCTTGCTTTTACAATTTCCTTCTTGAGGGCCAGCTGGCTTTATCAAGATGATGGACTGTCAATGGGTCCAGTAATCAGTACATGGGCTGTTAGTCTCATCGGACTACACTTTGATTCAGAGGGACTTATGTAACATCTGTGGTGACCCCCTGTGGCTATCGGTCTGCAATTGGGATCAAATGTCTATGGGGTTTGAGATTCCTTGCATCATCGTTTAATAACTTATGTCCATTTCATGCCCAAATGTTTCGCACATGTATAAAATAGCTCCTAGAACATGAACTACAATAAGCTTCTACTTTAATAGTGGTCGTAAACTCTGTTTTTCTATTTTTTATTATTCATACAGTTATCAGATTTGCTTTTGTGCACAAGTAATATTGTCTGTCTACAAACTACAAGTTTCCAAAGTGTAGTTTATCTTGCCCTGAAAGCTTCCATTGCATTTTATTCCAACTGCTTTTTATTATTTATTAAAATCTTCAAATGAGTTGTTCTGAACTGTGTGTGCGCGTGAAGCAGAGAGCGCTTCTCAGAAAGTGTTTTTTTTTTACTTGTTATGCTGGGTACACACGATACGCTTTTTCTGATGATTTTCCATCCGATCGATTTCTGATACAATTCTGTTATCCTTTCTTATTTATTTCTATTCACTTCTATGAGAAATCAATCAGAAAAAACGATCGAAAATAAGATCGGACATGTTGGAAATTATCTATCGAACCATCTATCTAACACAAAATTGTATAATGTGTACCTAGCATTTCACACACATGTATCAACATTGGAATGTAAACAAAGATACTGTTATCTCCAGTCTGGATGCGGATTTGAAGCTGAATAGCAGGACAAAGTGCTTTGTTTAACCATTTCAATGATGTTCTGCTATAAAAAAAATGTCTGGGATAGTAGCTTTAAAGTTGTGAGGAATCTTTTAGAGTAATGTAGAAATTCTGACTTTCAGACCACTTTAACCACTTCACCACTGAGGGGTTTTACCCCCTGACCACCAGAGCAATTTTCACCTTTCAGCGCTCCTTCCATTCATTCGTCTATAACTTTATTATTACTTATCGCAATGAAATGAACTATATCTTGTTTTTTTCGCCACCAATTAGGCTTTCTTTAGGTGGGACATTATGCCAAGAATTATTTTTTTCTAAATGTGTTTTAATGGGAAAATAGGAAAAATGTGGGGAAAAAAAAATTATTTTTCAGTTTTCGGCCATTATAGTTTTTAAATAATGCATGCTACTGTAATTAAAACCCATGAAATTTATGTGCCCTTTTGTCCCGGTTATAAAACCGTTTAAATTATGTCCCTATCACAATGTTTGGCGCCAATATTTCATTTGGAAATAAAGGTGCATTTTTTTCAGTTTTGCGTCCATCCCTAATTACAAGCCCATAGTTTATAAAGTAACAGTGTTATACCCTCTTGACTTAAATATTTAAAAAGTTCAGTCCCTAAGGTAACTAATTATGTATTTTTTTTAATTGTAAATTTTTGATTTTTTTTTTAATTACAAAAAAAAAAAAAAAATGGGGAGTGTGGGAGGTAATGAGTTAATTTTGTGTGTAAAAGTCATTTATTTGTATGTGAAAAATGTGTAGGGTGTAGTTTACCATTTGGCCACAAGATGGCCACAGTAACTTTTTGCTTTATTGCGACCTCCAAGCCTCCTTCCGGAAGCTTGGAGGAAGAATAAGGAGGCTGGACACGTGAGTTTCTTCTCACAATGATCGCGCTGCCCATAGGAGAGCAGCGGGTCATTGTGGGGCTTAGATCAACGAACGGGAATGGATTTTCCCGTTCATTGATCTCCGGGCGAGCGGGCGGCGGCGGTTTTACTAGCGGCGGGCGGCGTGTTTACGAGCGGGAGCGCGGACAGCGTCGGGAACGCGGAAAGTACGTGTTTCTCCGTCCCTGGTTTTTAAAGGATGGAAAAAGGGGCGGAGAAATACGTACGCGCGGGGGTAAAGTGGTTAAAGGACAACTGTAACAAGAGAGATATGGAGGCTGCCATATTTATTTCCTTTTAAAGCAATACCAGTTACCCGGCTATCCTGCTGATCCTCTGCCTCTAATACTTTTAGCCATAGCTCTTGAACAAGCATGCAACAGATCAGTTGTTTCTGACATTATTGTCAGATCTGACAATATTAGCTGCAGGCTTGTTTTTGGTGTGATTCAGACACTACTGCAGCCAAATACATCAGCAGGGCTGCCAGGCAACTGGCATTGTTTAAAAGAAAATAAATATCTCTCACTTCAGCCTCCATATCCCTCTCACTTTAAGAGGAGTGCAGCCTCCGGAACCTGGTTGGAAGGTCTAGTAGCGGGTTGTTGTTTTTGTTTTTTTGTTTGTTTTTTTTCAAATACTTGTAGGGTTTTAGTATATGTATGAAAAATTATGAGATGTGTTTTTTTTTTAACATTTGCTACATGCTTTGATACTAAGAGATTAGATATATATTTTGCATGCACCCAAGAGCCAATTTCTCCTTTTGTTTTTATTCACAGTATTCCAACACATTTCTATAATTAGGTCTTTGTAACAACAAGTGCAATTCGATACAAGAAAGGAAACTGATGCTGTAGTAGTAACACAAGTACATCATCAATTATACACACTGTGCAGACTGGAAACAAAGAGCTAAGGAACCCAGTGCAGCATCTCTGTTTCCCTCTTTGGCCTTGTTTCCATCTGTGCGCTTCTGTCCGCTTTTCAGCAACATGTATCAGTGCTCGTTCACATCTAGCCAACGCAGATGGCTGTGCGATCGAAACGCAGCGCATCCGATCGCACGCCATCTGCGCTGCTGCCCGCTGCGCTGCTGATCCCATCCATTGACAGTGATGGGATCAGCTCTGCGGTGCGGGCAGAACGCAGGCAGCAGTACGCAAGCGCTTCCCAGCGCATCGTACTGCTGCACAGCGCAGTAGATGTGAACGGTAGAAGAGCAGTCTATGCCCTTCTGCCATTCCTGCGTTTCAGCACATCATACGCGCTTCCATATCCGCACGGAAGTGCCTATGATGTGAACGAGGCCTTAATCTGTAACATTGATGTGCTGATAAGAAGCGCATAGATGGAAACGAGGCCTTTATATTCAGGCTGGACTTCATTATCTATATATAAAACTGAATGTGAAAAAGATTCAGGCCTCGTTCACATCTAGCTAGCGCAGATGGCCGTGCGATCCGAACGCAACGCATACGATCACACGCCATCTGCGCCGCTGATCCCATCCATAACAGTAATGGGATCAGCTCTGTGCTTCCGGGCAAAATACAGGCAGCAGTACGCAAGCGCTTCCTAGCGCATCGTACTGCTGCGCAGGGCAGTAGATGTGAACGGTAGAAGGGCAGTCTATGCCCTTCTGTGTTTCAGCACATCATACGCGCTTCCAAATGCGCACGGAAGCGCGTATGATGTGAACGAGGCCTTAACAACACAACTTTGTATCTCTATACAGCGTCATCATAAAAACCTCTCTCTCTTAAAAGACACCTGAAAGGGATATGGAAGCTGTCAAATGTATTTTCTTTAAAGCAATGTCAGTTTCCTGGGGCCCTTCTGATCTTTAATGCTAGGTACACACAATGCAATTTTCTGATAGATTTACTACCAGATTGATTATTTCCAATATGTCTGATCTGATTTCTGATCAATGTTTCTAATTCTTGGAAATCAGATCAGACATGTTAGAAATAATCAATCTGACCGTACAGGATCTCCTCAAAAAAATTAGCAAATTGTAATAAAGTTCATTATTTTCTGTAATGTACTGATAAACATTAGAGACTTTCATATATTTTAGATTCATTACACTATAACTGAAGTAGTTCAAGCCTTCTATTGTTTTAATATTGATGATTTTGGCATACAGCTCATAAAAACTCAAAATTCCTATCTCAAAAAATTAGCATATTTCATCCGACCAATAAAAGAAAAGTGTTTTTAAAACAAAAAAAGTCAACCTTCAAATAATTATGTTCAGTTATGCACTCAATACTTGGTCGGGAATCCTTTTGCAGTAATGACTGCTTCAATGCGGCGTGGCGGCAATCAGCCTGTGGCACTGCTCAGGTGTTATGGAGGACCAGGATGCTTCGATAGCGGCCTTAAGCTCATCCAGTGTTGAGTCTTGCGCCTCTCAACTTTCTCTTCACAATATCCCACAGATTCTCTATGGGGTTCAGGTCAGGAGAGTTGGCAGGCCAATTGAGCACAGTAATACCATGGTCAGTAAACCATTCACCAGTGGTTTTGGCACTGTGAGCAGGTGCCAGGTACTGCTGAAAAATGAAATCTTCATCTCCATAAAGCTTTTCAGCAGATGGAAGCATGAAGTGCTCCAAAATCTCCTGATAGCTAGCTGCATTGACCCTGCCCTTGATAAAACACAGTGGACCAACACCAGCAGCTGACATGGCACCCCAGACCATCACTGACTGTAGGTACTTGACACTGGACTTCAGGCATTTTGGCATTTCCCTCTCCCCAGTCTTCCTACAGACTCTGGCACCTTGATTTCCGAATGACATGTAAAAGTTGCTTTCATCCGAAAAACGTACTTTGGACCACTGAGCAAAAGTCCAGTGCTGCTTCTCTGTAGCCCAGGTCAGGCGCCTCTGCCGCTGTTTCTGGTTCAAAAGTGGGTTCATGCTTTCATCTGCTGAAAAGCTGTATGGAGATGAAGATTTCATTTTTCAGCACGACCTGGCACCTGCTTACAGTGCCAAAACCACTGGTAAATGGTTTACTGACCATGGTATTACTGTGCTCAATTGGCCTGCCAACTCTCCTGACCTGAACCCCATAGAGAATCTGTGGGATATTGTGAAGAGAAAGTTGAGAGATGCAAGACCCAACACTCTGGATGAGCTTAAGGCCGCTCTCGAAGCATCCTGGGCCTCCATAACACCTGAGCAGTGCCACAGGCTGATTGCCTCCACGCCACGCCGCATTGAAGCAGTCATTTCTGCAAAAGGATTCCCGACCAAGTATTGAGTGCATAACTGAACAGAATTACTGTATTTGAAGGTTGACTTTTTTTGTTTTAAAAACACTATTCTTTTATTGGTCAGATGAAATATGCTAATTTTTTGAGATAGGAATTTTGAGTTTTCATGAGCTATATGCCAAAGTCATCAATATTAAAACAATAAAAGGCTTGAACTACTTCAGTTGTAGTGTAATGAATCTAAACTATATGAAAGTCTAATGGTTATCAGTACATTACAGAAAATAATGCACTTTATCACAATATGCTAATTTTTTTAGAAGATCCTGTAAATCCATCAGAAAATTGCATTTTGTGCACTTAACAGAAGGCTAGGAGCATACTTAGCAGAATCGCCTGAGTTCCGGAAGTCGCATGAGTTTTTGAACATAATGAAAGTCTATGGGCTACACACACACACACACACACACACACACACACACACTTTACATTATGCAATATTCAAAAAGCACTACTTGTTGTATATTCTGTGAAGCCCATCTGAAATACGCATAATGTATTTCAACGGAGAGCCTCATGCAGTGTGTTCACAGTAGACCACAGCCTCAACATGGAAGGTCACAGTTAAACCGATGAAAAATCCTCTGTGGCTATCCACTTCCGTTGTGGTCTTTGTGTGACAGACAACAAGGGAGACCTCCAGAGCTCTCTCTGTTGCTCATGTTAAAAATGCTGTGATATTTTACAAAAAACTGCAATATATTAAAGTATATTGGACAATGTGCTATAAATAACTAATTGCAAGTCATAAAACTCCTTTGAAAACACTTGTTAGTGCAGAGAACAGATGAAACTGACGCTAGTCTAGTTAAGCAGGAAACATCAAAAGGAAAATTCCACTAACGTGATTGGGTGGGCAGCACCCTCTCGAATCGCTAAGTTTCAGATAGGTTGCAGTAAACTACACCCACACTATTCGGCCAATCACAATGCTTATGCTGTAGAGGGTGCTGTTACTATGAAAGTTCCAGCTGGGGCCCCTAAACTAGTGCCGAAATGCGTGTCGCCAACACAATGTTTACCTAAGCAATGTCTGTCAGCGCCGCTCCCCCGCATCGGCACTACCCGCCCGTGTCCCTTCCCTCCCGCTGATAGGAGGGAAGTGACGCGGGCGGGTAGCGCCGATGCGGAGGAGGCGGGGGAGCGGCGCTGACTGACAGCGCTTAGGTAAACATTGTGCTGGCGACGCGCTGCGTGTCGCCAGCACTGCGGGGGGTATAGCGGCGTGCAGGGGGGACATGGAGGCACACCATGGGGCAACGGAGGCTGGTCTTAGTGTGCACAACCAGCCTCTGTGCCCCAGTAGCATAATTAAATACCACCTCGGGTTCTCTTTAAAACTAAAATAAATATGGGATTCCATAGATATAATTGTTTCGCTCAGTTTATTTTCAATTCAGGTTGTCTTTCAAACTCTAAAGCTAAATACTCACCTAACGATGCAGGAAGATGGATCACAACGAGCGTTCCCTGATCCATCACCCTGCCAGCAGGTACACATGATGGCACACAATGGGCGTGAACAAGAGTTCAAGAGATCGCAGTACTTTGTCAGGAGCCATAAGGGATCTTAAAGATCCACTGTGACAGTCAATGCCGCATGTCCTTCACGTACTCACGCAGCTGTACACACATCAGAAACCGTTGCTTGTCGCCAGGAACAAAACAAAAAAAAAAAAAAAAAGGGGGGGGGGCATTCATTTTTCACATAGTGGGTACAGATCTTAAACACCTAAAACCGTCCTTTGTGGTGAGTTTCTTCTGCAACCGTAGCAGCCCAGAAAGGTCACACTGCAGCAGTAACCTTACAATGAACGTATGCCTCACTTCCAAGTTAACTGTGCACCAACATACTACAGCCCTTGCATTGCAATGAAGGGACCCACCCAATCAAAATTGAGTGTGTGTGTGTATATAACTTAACCAAGTGCAGACACCATCACTATTCTCATTAAAGGCGTTTCCAAAATGCTACTTGGACACCCTAAAAAGTGAACCTGAAGTGAGAGGGAAATGGAGGCTGCCATATTAATTTCCTTTTAAGCAATATCAGTTGGCTATTCTGCTGCTCCTCCGCCTCTAATACGTTTAGCTATAGACCCTGAACAAGCATGCAGCAGATCAGGCGTTTCTGACATTATTGTCAGATCTGATAAGATTGGCTGCATGCTTTTTTCTGGTATGATTAAGACACTACTGGAGCTAATTAGTTTCAGTAGGGCTGCCAGGCAACTGGTATTGTTTCAAATAAGACAAATATGGCAGCCTCCCTACACTCCTCACTTCAAAACAGATCTCATAGAAGTACATGTAAACACTGGGGAATCATCTCCTTCCATCATCACCATACAAAAAAAAGAAAAAACATGTAAGATCACTTACATAATTAAATGAGGGTTAAAAAACTGTGGATAATTCTAAAAAAAAATCAGAAGAAAAAAGTGAGAACACGACAGACCAGGGTTAATATTATTTTATAAAGTGAAGCAGAGCATGAAACTGGGGCTCTTGATAACAGCAACAAACAGCCATGATTAGCCTCTACCATCAATAGGTGTAAAAGCCAAAAAGGAAGCACACGAATCAGAAGATCAGATACACATAATGATGGCAGTATAAGGGATATCGTGCATTTCCTTATAACACATTCACGTCAGCGATTAGAGCCCAGCATTCTGCAGACACTGATAATGAATCACTGAAGAATGGAGGCTGGTCTGTGAACAGAGGGACATACGTAATATGACTGTGCCACCAGCTGCACCGGTCCTGTGACTCACTCCACGGCCACCATATCTGACCTTCCTTGCAGTATATCCATACACTACCATTGTAGCATTTCAGAAGAGAGATATAATGAAACAATGCTATATACACACCTGCCGCTCCCGGCACCCCCAGCTCCCGGTCTCATTGCCATTTTTCCGTGTTGTAAATACAGAGGCACAGCCTACTTCCGGCAACAAAAGAGCCTCCACTTCCGCTGCTCGGTGTGTGTCACTGACTGTCACTGTCAGGAGTGGTGATGGCTGTAATGTGGGGTTGGTGAAACATGGCAGGTCGTGCATTGCTATTTAATGTACTGGTGACTCTGCCTTTTCTTGTTCTTATGTATAACAATGCACGATTTACAAGGAGCTGTATTACAGAAGATTTACTTTAATTTTTTTTATTTGCAGATCAGATTCTAAATGCCATTTGTGTTATAAAATTTAGGGCCCTAATAATTCCACAAAAGTTGCACTTGCATTACATGTGTGGTGTTATTGTACAGTGAAGCATACCATACAATTCTTTATTGCCTCTGGAAATGCACACCTCCGATAAACGCACAGCATTTGCATTACTCCAAGACGGAACCCGCCATACCGCATCAGATGTCAACATACCATAGAAATATAATTGAACCATGTTGCAATGATATTGTCCTCTGCGACGCGACAGTCTTATGTTGGCCACCCATATTACAATTTTTAAAAAATATCAAATTGGCAATTTCGATTGTTTTTTTTTTTTTATTTTAATGAAAAATTAGTCTTCAATTATGACACAATCACAACAAAAACATTTGAATACAAGCTATAAACTAGATAATAATTTATAAATGTGTATGTAGTGCTTTGTGCCATTACTGCGCTGTATAAAGGCACACAACACAAACAATCTTAGAAAATCTACCTTACATTAACAAATCTATTCCTTATTTATTTTAACCAAAAACACTACATTTATTACATTGAAGAAATAGATTCTATCTTATGTGTCACTTGACAAATAAAGTTTCTGTATTCTTGAATGTAAACTTAAAGTGACCCTGAACAGACCTAAAAAATGCAATACTGATCTTACCTGGGGCTGCCTCCAGTCCGTGGAATCTCTCGGTGTCCTCTGGGCTCCCTCCGTTTTTCTGCTGGTGGCTCCGTTAGCTGCGCGGCCCGGCTGAGAGTCCTGCACAACTGCACATGTGTAGCCTGTCCGCACGCCCATCTTGCTCGCGCGCCTGTTGCTAAGAGCATTCTGTGCATGGGCCGTTCATTCTTTCAAGAGCCAAGCATGCACAGAACTATCACAGAGATGGGCAAGCAAGCGAGACAGAAGCGCGGACGGGACACACATGCGCAGTTGTGCATGACTTCCTACCGCGTCGCGCAGCTAATGGAGCCACCGGCTGGAGAATGGAGGGAGCCCAGAGAATGCCAAGTGACCACATTGACTATGGGGGGCTGGAGGAAGCTCCAGGTAAGTTCAATATTGTATTTTTTAGGTCTGTTCAAATTTATTAGGTTGAATTACTTTTATACAACTCACCACACGCCATTCAATTTCTGACAAAATTGATATGATTTTTCCAACCTTTCCGATTGTGTTTAACCGTGAAAAATGACAATTTAGATTAAATTTATCTATCAAAATTAAAATTTCTCTTGATTTTTTCACACAATCAAATTGAAGTAAAATCAAACTGAAAAATTGTAACGTGTGGCCACCATTAGCATGAAAGAAGCCTTAGACATTTCTAATGCTTTTTTCTTTTGGATTTTTTAAAGGATTCTGCCGTGTGTGGGTTATTATGGAGACAAGATTACAATTTAAATTTAAGTGAACCAGAAACTCATTTGGTACACACATCCCACCTTGATAGGGCAATTTTACCTCTACCTTGAACATTAATATGCACGGCAACAGATTTAGAGTACTTTGGGTGCATCACGATTGTTTTGATCGTTTTGACAAAATTGCAACTTACTCATTTGAATTGCATTTCTGTGCATTGTAATGCATAGCATTACAATAAAATTATGTTCAAAACACTGCATGGGGAAAAAGCAGACACAGGCAGTTGTTCTCTGGAAGCACAAACACAACAATGCAAAGGAACGCAAAAACAAGAGGCAGGCCATGGAAGTAGATTTGGTTCCCAATTTTTTACTGGATCAACAGCAGCGGACAGTGTATTGTCCGCTCCGATGGTCCAGGGCAGTTGCGTTACCCTCATAGGCTATATGGGGGAACGCATCTGCCTGCCCGGGATTATCGTGAACTGCAGAGAACTGCGGTCCGCTTACTGCAACCGATCCCACGGATCCATTTCAGAGTGACAAGTGTCAACAGCTAGTATTTATAAAATAGGAGCCTTTAACTGTTGGTTTAGTAATGAGTGGAGAACGGACAAATAATGTCCGTTCTCTGGCACAAGTGGAAACACAGCTGTAGAGTAATAAAAGCCTCTAACAAACATTTAAATGTAAAAAGAAGAGGTAGAATGGATTATTTTTAGTAATGAGCGACATGGGCAGCACGGTGGCGTAGTGGTTAGCGCTCTTGCCTTGCAGCGCTGGGTCCCCAGTTCAAATCCCAGCCAGGTCAACATCTGCAAGGAGTTTGTATGTTCTCCCCCTGTCTGTGTGGGTTTCCTCCAGGCACTCTGGTTTCCTCCCAAATAACTTACAGATAAGTTCATTGGCTTCCCCCTAAATTGGTCTACTACGATATATGCACTGCACGATACATACATAGACATATGACTGTGGTAGGGACTAGATTGTGAGCCCCTCTGAGGGACAATTAGTGACAAGACAATATACTGTATATCCTCTGTACAGCACTGTGTAATATGTTGGTGCTATATAAAATACTTAAATAAATTGTTAGTATGCATTTTTCAACTGCTATTGAGATGCCCTGAGGGCTAAAAATGCTGCTCAGTTCACTTTAAATTGTAAGCCTACTTGGCCACAGTCCTCTATCTTTGGGTCTTGGATTTTATTTGTTGAGTATTTCAGTTTTTAATTTGCTCCCTGTATTGTTTATTGTCCAGGGCTGTCTACTATAGATTATAAATAAAAGATAATAATAACACTTGTGGTTTATTGGTCCCTGAAGAGCTGCACTTTGGCATGATACTCTTCTGTTTCATGAAGCAGAACACTATTGCAGCCCATTTCCTGTAAAAATCAACTGAAACAGCATGCCTTTTGGGGTCCTTTCTTACTGTGCTTTTTGCAATACCATCTCACCACAACGATGCCGAAAAGTCAAGTCAAATAAAACTATTCTTCACTACCACTGTAAATGCACACGTTGCTTGGTAAACACACCATAGGATTATCATTGTGTCATGTTGCAATGTGATGATCAGCCCTGTTTCTAGGGGCGGGCCAGGCGGGTGACCACCCTGAGCACTGTAAGGGAGGGAGCGCAGTGATGGAGGGGGAGCCGTGGGGCTCTCCTCACCGCGGCTGAGTCCCAGTGTGGCCGAGGCTCCCCCCTCCATCACCTATACGGGGGGAGCACCTAGTTAGTTAACCTTTACTGGCTGCACCTAAACCTAGCTACCTATACTGAAGGCACCTTTACCTAGCTACCTATACTGAATGCACCTTTACCTAGCTACCTATACTGAATGTACCTATACCTAGTTACCTATACTTAAGGTACCTATACCTAGCCTCCTATACTTAAAGCGGACCCAAACCAAACATTTGTTTAATTCAAAATATTTAGTTGCACCACTCTGACACATACAAATGTAAATAAACACTCCTTCAAGCCTATGAGCATTTCAGTGCATGCTTTTTACCCTTCTCTGTTCATAACTAGGGTTATACAGGTGGCAGCCATCAGCAATTACTCCTTTGCTGGACACCATCTACTCCACCAGTTTGCCGGATTATTTGCCGGCAATATGAAAGAAAGGGAGGGGTTTCTCCAATAAATGTAAAATATTTTATATTTGTCATCATGCAGCTGAAAAAAGGCTGCTATTTATTATTATAATTTAGAAAATAGATTTTATTTCTGAAATCTTGTATTTTTAGTTTGGGTCCACTTTAAGGCACCTATACTTAGCTACCTATACTGAAGGCACGTATATCTAGCTACCTTTACTGAAGGCACTTATACCCAGCTCAATATCTCCCTACTGCCTATACCCGGCTACCTATACTGAAGTCACCTATACCTAGCTACCTATACTGAAGACACCTGTACCTAGCTAACCTATATTGGATGCACTTATACCTAGCTACCTATACTGAAGACACCTGTACCTAGCTAACCTATATTGGATGCACTTATACCTAGCTACCTATACTGAAGGCACCTTTACCTAACTACCTATACTGAAGGCACCTATACCTAGCTACCTATACTGAAAGCACCTATACCTAGCTACCTATACTGGCAGCACCTATATCTAGATAACCTACATTGGTGGCACCTATACCTAGCTAAACTATACTGGCTGCATCTGTACCTAGCTAACTTATACTAGGAGCACCTATAGCTAGCTATCTATACTGGGGACACCTACAGCTGGCTACCTATACTGAGGCACTTATGCCTGGCTAATCTATACTGGGGGCACCTATAGCTGGCTTCCTATACTGGGGACACCTATGCCTGGCTACCTATACTGGGAGCAGCCATACCTGACTATACTGGGGGCATAGTATGGGTTCGCAAGTCCACTGGGAAGGGGGGGGGGGGGGGAGGCAATTTTTACACTCTCTCCCTGGTGGCAATTTAGCCTAGAAACTGCCCTGGCAATGATATTGTCCATGGCACAGTGTGAAAGGACCCTTATAAGAACAGCTTTAAAGTGGCCATACACTAGTAGATGGCCACCAGCTGTGCCCAAAAGATGAATCCCTCTCTGATTGAAATCAGATCAGACAGGGCTCTATTCCTGTCACACTCTGCAAATAGATTTGTAACAGATTTCAGCTGGAAATCTATTAAAAATCTATGGAGGCGCAGAGCAAAGCTGGCTGGTCCCCTATGTCTCCCTTAATAGTGCTCACTCAGTGCCCCTGCAGAGTACTCGCTGCAGAGTGCACTCACCACTCACCTGTCCTGATGGTGCGCTCCCTTCTGTGTCCCTCCATCCCCAATCAGTGGTGCCTGTTGTTTGTGACCCGACAGCATGTATGTACTTGCATAACATGCTGCCGGGTCATGGAGAAGTACTGGTGTTCAGGGATGGAGACGGAAGGATACAGACTGGAGGGAGTGCACTGGCCGGACAGGTGAGTGCATTCCGCTGCTGCAAGTACTCTGCTGGGCCCTGGGGGAGTACTATTAGCTCTGGGAAGACCTGAGGGCCCATCACTGGCTATGGGCCTATGCATTTGACTATTGCCGTACTCCCATGCACTTTTAACTGAAATCGAAATGATGATTGGGTTGCTATGTTTGGGTATAGAGAGTGAACAATGATGGGCAAGTTTACAGAGTTCAGTGTACATTAGCAGCATGTAGATGTTTGTATTCTGTCTCAGTTGATAGATTGATAATCCTTAACAGGGTACTGATTTTTACTGTCAGATTTGCCATGGGTCTTTTGTCACTGTTTCAATTTTTCTCCCTAATTTCCTTACTGGGCATTTTTCTTCCTGACGCCTTACCTCTCCCCAACATTAAACCCCTCCTGACACCTAATCCTAACTTCCATCCTTCATGTTAACCCCTCATTAATGCCTAGCTCTAAACTATCCTCTAATGTTATCCCCTTCCTGATGCCTAGCCCTAACCTTCACTGCTAGCTTTAAACCTTTCCTGACTCCTAACCCTAATGATTAAAGCTCACCGCCCTCATACCATGCTTTGACCCTCTTACACTGTAAGCCTAAGCTTAATGGGTAAACCTAAGTTATACTCACCATCTGGTATCTTTAGTGGGCAAGGTTTCCTCTTTACAATAGCTAAAATGCAATACCAAATGTTAACACCTAGCAACACTAACCTGGTGTAGCGTCTCAGCTGTACATAACTGATAAGATGCATAGGCTTTCTTTAAAAAGGAATGGCGGTTATAGCTGGCACAGAAAGTTCGTTTCTTGGAGGTGAAGCTTTGTGGCTTCTGCATAGGCTGCATGGAAGTTGAGGGTGGGTAGATACCGTGCCAGTGGCTATGTCTTTGTAGCTTATGGTTGTCATTTTTGGCACTGGTCCATTCTAAATAATCAATTCACAGAAATGTAGGTACAGTGCTACAGTGCTTCTGCAGCTATTTCACACGTACTTCATGTACAACATCAAGAATGCGCCCCGTGGCTTGATAAGCTGCTTTGATATGTATGACTTAGCAGCAAGATTACAGTTATTTTTATCTGTGTAGTGTTTTTTTTCTTTTAATGACATTCATTGCTTTATTTGGAACATGCAACACAGATATATGTGATCATGAAAATCTCTCATGTTCATTTATTTCTGGTTACTTCGAGTTGATTTTTAAAACGCAAGAGAGTGCAGCTATAGCGGTCTTTGGCCAAAATCAATCACGGGTAAACAGCAGCGGTAATGAAGAGGAAATCACATATTTATTTTATATTTATTCAGACTTTAGCTCTAAAGTAGACCTATAGGCACCCTGGTTACTTGCTTTTGTTGGAAAATAAGCTATATATTCATAGGTATGAATATTACTCCTAGGTAAACAAAACTTATACTGACCTGATAAAGTAATTTTGCTCCAACGCTTCACCCTCCAGATCCCTCTTTCTGCTTACATGCAAAAAGGGTGCCAAGGAAATTTGGGCACCCAAAAACCTGATAGTAGAATATTAGTAAATTTACCAATATTCTTCTGTTTCATTGCAAATGATGGTAGTAAAATATCAGTAAAGAATACTGATATTTTACTACAGCTATATACATCCCTATTCTCACACTGAACCTTCCCTCTACCAATGCCTAACCTTAACCACCTACTCCCCACGCCTAACTTTAACCACCCCACCCCCACACGCCTAACCTTAAAGAGAACCAGAGATCCTGTAAAAAAAAGAAGTTATACATACCTGGGGCTTCCTCCAGCCCCATAAGCGCTGATCAATCCCACGCCACCGTCCAGCACTGCCCGCAGCTATGAGAACCGGAACCTCGCTCTGCCGCCAGTCGGAGCCAGTCTAGAGTAGCAGAGGTGCGCTCTTTGCGTATCTCTGCAGCACTGTATGGAGAGATATGTAGAGGACGCACTTCTCCTGCTTAGGCGTAGCCCAGCTCCGATGACGTCAGCGACGAGAGCCCGTTCTAGTAGTTGCGGGCAGCGATGGACGGCCGGGTGGGATCGATCAGCGCGTATGGGGCTGGAGGAAGCCCCAGGTATGTATAACTTTTTTTCTTTACAGGATCTCTGGTTCCTTTTAACCACCCACGCCCCATGCCTAATGTTATCTACACCCCTCCACATTCTGTGTAGAGAGGTGGGGAATAGGCAGAGGAGAGGCAATGTAGGGCCAATGACAGCTGGGGAAGGGATGTTCTTAACGCCAGAGAGGGCGTTTTGCAGCAGTGCCACTTCTGCAAGGGA
Organism: Hyperolius riggenbachi; assembly: GCF_040937935.1. NCBI lineage: Eukaryota > Metazoa > Chordata > Amphibia > Anura > Hyperoliidae > Hyperolius > Hyperolius riggenbachi. The sequence continues at coordinate 334,185,295 of NC_090647.1, forward strand.
CGCCGCTTCCCCCTGTTAGTTGTCGACAAGCTGCTTAGCATTTTCTGGGGGTGACAGCCGGGGGGGGGGGGGGGGGGGGGGTTGGGTTCGGGGGAAGGGCAGAGAGCAGAGCGAGGGGGACACAGCGGCATATCATGGAGCAGGGAACATGCCTCTGTGTCCCATCTGCTCCCCCCCATGCACCACCTTGGGTACACTTTAAGCTGTTTAGAAAACAGGACTGAATTTGTGCTCGAATAGCTCAGAGAAGCTCTTTGCATAGATAACAAGTGACATGATGAGATAAACGTGTATGTACAGTGCAAAACATATTAATACCCAAGCTGTTTACTTGTTTTATTTCGCTGCCTGAAAGAGTTAATTTGTAGGCATGGAAATGACAGCTTATGCCTTGTCAGTACCTTGTCGGGAACATAGTGAACATCACTGATAAGCAAATTACAGCCATAAAAGTTTTCCTGGCAGAATACAACTTCTGAGAACAGAGGGAGATAGAAAAAGGTCAGGGTCAAGGGACAACAAAACATTCAATCTAGTTTGTAAATGTTTAAATATAAAATAAAACCTTGGGATATCTTTAAAAAGCCATTTTTAGAAGTAGGAGGATAAATACAAGTGTTTATCTCATCAGTTTATTTTCACTTTGGGTTCACTTTAAGGGCCAGGAATACAAACACTCTCACATTACTAAACTGAAAGCAGGAAGCTTTGAAGCACTAGTTGTCTAATTCCTCTTACATGAAAATTTCCCTAAAGCTTGTTTGTGAGCATATAGAGTAGATATAAAGAGAAAGAGGCGGTTGCTTCACATATGCATCACATGGTTAGATATTATAATAAATTTATTGAGTGTTGCACCTCTTGTACACGCGCTGATAGGAGGCGGGCCACTGTCTTGTCACAGCAGCTCAGTCTGGTCTGAGGTATGTGTAGCAGGGAGCAGCGGGATGGGGACTGTAGGATATGGCCGCCGAGAAGGGGAGGTGGGAGCAGGCACTGGGGGAAACTATACTACCTATTCTGGGGCAACAATACTATCTACTGGGGCAACTATACTACCTATACTGGGGGAAACTATACTACCTATTCTGGAGCAATTATACTATCTATACTGGGGGCTACTATATTAGCAGGGCCGGCCTTAGGTTTCACAGCGCCCTGAGCATAACCAGATTTTGCCCCCCCAATTCATCCTCTTTGCGTGTGAGCGCACCACACACATACACTAATGGGGCTGCCCCCAGTATAGATTAGATAGGTAGCTGCCCCCAGTATAGATTAGATAGGTAGCTGCCCCCAGTATAGATTAGATAGGTAGCTGCCCCCAGTATAGATTAGATAGGTAGGTGCCCCCCAGTATAGGTTATATAGGTAGGTGAGCCCAGTATTGGCTAGATAGGTATCTGCCCCCAGTATTGGCTAGATAGGTAGCTGCCCCCAGTATAGATTAGATAGGTAGGTGCCCCCCAGTATAGGTTATGTAGGTAGGTGCCCCCAGTATTGGCTAGATAGGTATCTGCCCCCAGTATTGGCTAGATAGGTAACTGCCCCCAGTATAGATTAGATAGGTAGCTGCCCCCAGTATAGATTAGATAGGTAGGTGCCCCCCAGTATAGGTTATATAGGTAGGTGACCCCAGTATTGGCTAGATAGGTATCTGCCCCCAGTATTGGCTAGATAGGTAGCTGCCCCCAGTATAGATTAGATAGGTAGGTGCCCCCCAGTATAGGTTATGTAGGTAGGTGCCCCCAGTATTGGCTAGATAGGTATCTGCCCCCAGTATTGGCTAGATAGGTAACTGCCCCCAGTATAGATTAGATAGGTAGGTGCCCCCCAGTATAGGTTAGATAGGTAGGTGCCCCCACTATTGGCTAGATAGGTAGGTGCCCCTCCCCCTTATAGTGGAGGGGGAGCCGTGGGGAGGGCAGCCCGACCTCTCCCTCCCTTCCTCTCCGGGCTGCCCTCCATGCTCCCCCCTCCGATGCAGACTGCAGAAAGAACAACTCACCTCCCTCCCTGGTTCCGATCGCCGGCGCCTCTCACTTGCCGCTGGTCTCCTCTTCTACATTGTCACTGATGCACACTAAACTTCCTGTTAAGCAGGAAGTTTAGTGTGCATCAGTGACAATGTAGAAGAGGAGACCAGCGGCATGTGAGAGGCGCCGGCGATCGGAACCAGGGAGGTGAGTTGTTCTCTTTGCAGTCTGCATCGGAGGGGGGAGCACGGAGGGCAGCCCGGAGAGGAAGGGAGGGAGAGGTCGGGCTGCCCTCCCCGCGGCTCCCCCTCTATCACGGGCATGTTTGCCAACTTTGCCTCTCAGCCATCACCCCCAGCAGCGGCACCAGGGGACGGAGCGACACGGACCCAGCTGGGGCCGCAGCTTCGCATTAAAACACAGGCGGCAGGAGCGCCCCCTGGAAGCCGGCGCCCTGAGCGATCGCACAGGTCGCTCAGGTCAAAGGCCGGCCCTGTATATTAGCTACCTATTCTGGGGCATCTATACTACCTATACTGGGCAAACTACACAACCTATTATGTGGCAACTATACTACCTATACTGGGGGCTACTATATTAACTACCTATTCTGGGGCAACTATCCTTTATAAACTGTGGGCTTCTATATTAGCTACCTATTCTGGGGTATCTATACTACCCATACTGGGAAAACTATACTACCTATTCTGGGGGAACTATATTACCTATACTGGGGGCTGCTATGTTAGCTACCTATTCTGGGGCATCTATACTACCTATACTGGGGAAACTACACTACCTATTCTGGGGCAACTATACTACCTATATTGGGGCTACTATATTTGCTACCTATTCTGGGGCATCTATACTGGGGAAACTATACTACCTATACTGGGGCAACTATACTATCTATACTGGGGACACCTATACCTGGCTACCTACCTACCTATACTGAGGGTAAACATTTTCATTCTGCCTCAGGCAGCAAACAGTCTAGAACCGGCCCTGGCTACACCAGGTTGGACTGTGGGAAAGAGAAGGGTTGTCAGACACTGAGGATTGGAAGATAAGGGGGTGGGGCAAAGCATGATGGTGATGGTTGGAGAAAGGATCTGTGCAGTCTGGGATAGTTTTGAAACTGAAGAATATGGGTGGGTAAAACCAGCCCTATATCATGTTTTTTTTATTGAATACGTTAGACTTTAGATTTGATGAAAAGATCATCTGTAACTGTGATGATTCAGGGGTAAAGGAACAGAGAGAGAAAGCATACAGCAGCAGACAAAGCTGAACCTGACAGACTATGTTTTTGGGCAGCAGACTCCACTCAGAGTTGACTAGATAATAATTAGACTAGTCACAATTACAAAAAAAAAAGATGTTTTGGAAATTTTTAGAAAATGTGGATTGAAATGGAAAAATGTTCCATTATGGGAATAGGTTAGGCCAGGGGTCTGCAACCCGCGGCTCCAGAGCCGCATGCGGCTCTTTTTCACCTTTGACGCGGCTCCTAGGCCGCGGCTCAGCCGTGGCTCAGGTAGTGTGTGTCAGTGGCTGCGGCGCGCATGTGACGTGTGCTGCCGCTGGCCGGCAGCCTATCAGAGAGGCCGCCGGACCGGTGGAGTGCAGGGCTTCGGGCGGCCATTTTCCCGTAGCCCTGCAGTGTAATGCAGGCAGGACGTGACGTCGGGAAGGAAGAGGAACGTGGGAGTTGCGCGCCACAAGGAGTTCGGGACCGGAGGTCGGAACAGGAGGAGATCGTGACAGGAGTAGAGTGGGGCCGAACCTCCGATTTTAGGTTCGCGAACCGGGTTCGCGAACTTCCGCGTAAGGTTCGGTTCGCATAAAAGTTCGCGAACCGCAATAGACTTCAATGGGGATGTGAACTTTGAAAAAAAAAAATTATGCTGGCCACAAAAGTGATGGAAAAGATGTTTCAAGGGGTCTAACACCTGGACCCCCAGGTGGAGGAGTGGGATACATGCCAAAAGTCCCCGGGAAAAATCTGGATTTGACGCAAAGCAGCGTTTTAAGGGCAGAAATCACATTGAATGCTAAATGACAGGCCTAAAGTGCTTTAAAACATCTTGCATGTGTATACATCAATCAGGTAGTGTAATTAAGGTACTGCTTCACACTGACACACCAAACTCACTGTGTAACGCACCGCAAACAGCTGTTTGTGTAGTGACGGCCGTGCTGGACTGGTGCGCACCATGCCGAGAACAGGTATGCAGTGGCGGGTTCACTGAACAGAACAGGTATGCAGTGGCGGGTTCACTGAACAGAACAGGTATGCAGTGGCGGGTTCACTGAACAGAACAGGTATACAGTGGCGGGTTCACAGAACAGGTATGCAGTGGCAGGTTCACTGAACAGGTATACAGTGGCGGGTTCACTGAACACAACAGGTATGCAGTGGCGGGTTCACTGAACAGGAATACAGTGGCGGGGTTCACTGAACACAACAGGTATGCAGTGGTGGGTTCACTGAACAGTACAGGTGTGCAGTGGCAGGTTCACTGAACAGGTATGCAGTGGTGGGTTCACTGAACAGGTATGCAGTGGTGGGTTCACTGAACAGGTATGCAGTGGTGGGTTCACAGTACAGGTATGCAGTGGTAGGTTCACAGTACAGGCATGCAGTGGTGAGTTCACAGTACAGGTATGCAGTGGTGGGTTCACAGAACAGGTATGCAGTGGTGGGTTCACAGAACAGGTATGCAGTGGTGGGTTCACAGAACAGGTATGCAGTGGTGGGTTCAAAGAACAGGTATGCAGTGGTGGGTTCACTGAACAGGTATGCAGTGGTGGGTTCACAGTACAGGTATGCAGTGGTGGGTTCACAGAACAGGTATGCAGTGGCAGGTTCACTGAACAGGTTCACTGAACAGGTATGCAGGTACTGAACAGAACAGGTATGCAGCCAGGAACAAGCTAAGCCTAACTAATCTTTCCCTATGAGAGACAGTCTGCAGCAGCTCGCCCTACTCTCACTAACGCAGGCACACGAGTGAGCGTAATGGCCGCCGCTGCCTGCCTTTTTTTAGGGGGGGGAGTGGCTCCAGGGGCTAGTGTAGCCTAATTGGCTACACTGGGCCTGCTGACTGTGATGTAGAGGGTCAAAGTTGACCCTCATGGTGCATTATGGGGCGAACCGAACTTCCGCAAAAGTTCGCCTGCAGGACGCGAACGCGAACCACTGAAGTTCTCATGGAACCGTTCGCAGGCGAACCGTTCGGCCCAACTCTAGACAGGAGGTCTTCTGACTAGGTGAGTAAATGGGTTTTTCTTTTCATATCTGCTGAAGGATTGTGCATATTGGGGTCAGATCTGCTGAAGGATTGTGCATATTGGGGTCAGATCTGCTGAAGGATTGTGCATATTGGGGTCAGATCTGCTGAAGGATTGTGCATATTGGGGTCAGATCTGCTGAAGGATTGTGCATATCGGGGTCATATCTGCTAACGATTTGTGCATATTGGGGTCATATCTGCTAACGATTTGTGCATTTTGGGGTCATATCTGCTAACGATTTGTGCATATTGGGGTCATATCTGCTAACAATTTGTGCATATTGGGGTCATATGTGCTAACGATTTGTGCATATTGGGGTCATATCTGATCCTGTATATAGCATTAAGGTAAGAAACAATATATGCAGTGTTAGATTTGTTTTATAATGGTTGTGCGGCTCCCAGTTTTTTTCTCTTTTCGGAAACGGGTCCAAGTGGCTCTTTATGTCTTAAAGGTTGCAGACCCCTGGGTTAGGCGGAGTTTTGTTTCTAAGTATATTAGCAAAAGGAACAAACAATAGTTGAGAGATGCTGCCCTCTGCTGGACAAATTATACGTAGTATGTCTTTTAGTTCAGAAACCTTCACCATCTGTTAAAGGACAACTGAGGCAAGAGGGATATGGAGGATCTTGCTGATCCTCTGCCTCTCATACTTTTAGCCACAGACCCTGAACAAGCATGCAGCAGATCAGGTGTTTCTGACATTATTGTCAGATTTTACAAGTTTAGATGCATGCTTGTGTCTGGTGTTATTCAGACACCACTGTAGCCAAATAGATCAGCAGGACAACTGATATTGTTTAACAGGAAATACAGTCATGGTAGAAATTGTTGGCACCCCAGAATTTTTTCACAGAAAAGTATTGCTGTAACACGTTTTGCTGTACACATGTTTATTCCCTTTGTGTGTATTGGAACAAAACAAAACAAGGGAGGAAAAAAGCATATTGGACATAATGTCACACAAAACTCCAAAAATGGGCTGGACAAAATTATTGGCACCCTTACTTTAATATTTTGTTGCACACCCTTTGGAAAATAACTAAAATCAGTCGCTTCCTATAACCATTAATAAACTTCTTACACCTCTCACCCAGAATTTTGAACCACTCTTTCTGTGCAGACTGCTCCAGGCCTCTCTTATTATTATTATTATTATTATTGATTTATAGAGCGCCAACATATTCCGTGGCGCTGTACAAAGTAAGAAACAAACAGGGGGTACATAATAATACAGACAATGCTATACACCAAAATACAAGATACATAGTTAGTGACAAAATACAAAGAATGATACAAAATACAAATTATAGAATTGGTAATGACAGTGATAAAATTAACATGATGAATAAAATGTATAATGGTTACCAAGACACAAAAGGGGGAGAGAGCCCTGCCCTTGCGAGCTTACAATCTAAAGGGAATGGGGGGGGGGGGGGGGAACTGAAGGAGGGGTTGTATGCAGCAAATATATAGAGGCTTTGTGTTTTAGGATACCTAGTAGGAGTGCAATTTGGTCTTATTACAAAGGGAAGTGGCCTAAGGTAGAGCATATGCTTGTCGGAACAAGTGTGTTTTTAGAGAGCGTTTAAAGGTATCGGAAGGGTGCCTTTTCCCAAGAGCAATTTTAAGATCTCTCCACAGGTGTTCAATGGGATTTAGATCTGGACTCATTGCTGGCCACTTCAGAACTTTCCAGCGCTTGTTGCCATCCATTTTTGGGTGCTTTTTGATGTATGTTTTGGTTCATTGTCCTGCTGGAAGACCCAAGATCTTGGACGCAAACCCAGCTTTCTGACACTGGGCTATACAGTGCGACCTAAAATCCTTTGGTAATCCTCAGATTTCATGATGCCTTGAACACATTTAAAGGGAAGGTTCAGGGAGGGTGGTTAAAAAATAAAAATCAATTTCCACTTACCTGGGGCTTCCTCCAGCCCGTGGCAGGCAGGAGGTGCCCTCGCCGCCGCTCCGCAGGCTCCCGGTGGTCTCCGGTGGCCGACCCGACCTGGCCAGGCCGGCTGCCAGGTCGGGCTCTTCTGCGCTCCAAGGCCCGGCATTTCTGCGTCCCACGCCGGCGCGCTGATGTCATCGGACGTCCGCCGGGCTGTACTGCTCAGGCGCAGAACTACTGCGCCTGCGCAGTACAGCCCGGCGGACGTCCGATGTCTTGTCACCGATCTGTCCGTCACAGGGGCTCACAATCTAGTCCTCTAAGAAACCTACCTGCTTTTGATGATGTTTCCGCCGAGACCCGGGCGAAATCCGTTGCTTCCGGGTCTCGGCGCTTGTTCCCCGCTGTTGAGGTCATTGCTGAGACACAGAACGCACATTCAGATAGGCAGAGGACGCATTCGCAATTCGCCCTCCGCAGATGTAAACAATAGTCAGCTGACTCCCGTCAGCTAGGTAGGGTTAACACTGTGTGATTGGATGTGCGGAGTGTTGCCGGCCACTGATTGGTTGAAAGTTCTATTTAAACCTGCAGAGTGCTCCCAATCATCGTCCGTGATAAGCATAGCTTTGGCTAGGTGCTGGGTGTGCACTCACTTGTTGTTATTACTGGATCTTGACCTTTGGCTTGTATTGACGATTGTTATCTGCTGTGATTAACCCTTGCATTGTTTCCTGGATACCCTTGCCTGCTGCCTGGACTGACCGCTGCCTTGTTTCTTGGATACCCTTGCCTGCTGCCTGGACCAACCTTTGCCTGTTAACTGGATACCCTTGCCTGTTACCTGGGCCGACCTCTGCCTGTTTACTGGATACTTTACTGGATACTCTTGCATGATGTTTGGACCGACCATTGCTAAGTTACTGGACAATCTAAGGCCTAGTGCACACCGGAGCGTTTCCGCTGCTGTTTGCGATCTCGCTGCAGCTCTGCCCGCAGCCGTTCGCCGCAGCTCAGACCGGTCCCCGGCGATGACGTCAGAGCGACCTCCAGGTCGCTCTGTACTGCGCCTGCGTGAGCGGTGCTGTCAATCACCGCCACGTGGGCTGGAGCAGACTGCGCAAGCGCAGAACTACTGCGCCTGCGCAATCCGCTCCGACCCACGTGGCGGTGATTGACAGCGCTGCTCACGCAGGCGCAGTACAGAGCAACCTAGAGGTCGCTCTGACGTCATCGCTAGGGACCGGGACAGACCCGCGGCAAACGGCTGCGGGAAGAGCTGCGGCGAGGGACATCCTGGAAGCTTGGAGCTGGAGGAAGCCCCCGGTAAGTACCACTCATTTTACTATACTTTCCCTGATGACTCCTTTAAAGTGGAAATTAACTCTTGTAAAGGGCAAAAGGAAAACAGAGCAATGCACCCCGTATGTATTTCCAGTAGAGGGTTTAGCCTGTTTAATCCCCCCTCATTTGTGTCTAATCACAAGTTGTAATTTGATCTGTCCCCTGTGTCACCTGATTGCCATGGCAGAGATGGCAGATAAGCTCCTTTGAAAGCACAGGATGTTAACAATATGTCCGCTTCCATGAAAGCAGGAAATAGTAACACTGCAGATTTATTTTTTCAGCTGTAACAAAGACTTTTTTTGTTTAAAAGTTATTATGCTGTTGTGTATCTTTTAGAGGAGAGAGGACGTTCTGAGATCAGGTCCGCTTTAAGTGGGCATATGAGGAGATTCATTGGGGTGGCACACATTTTGGAGTCTGCAAATGTAAGGAATTGTACATGTAATGGTCTCTAGATTCATCCCTGCCTGAGAATTCCTTGCTGGGGTTTGGAAATAATTTCACTTATCTGTGCTTTCTTGCAGTCAACACCCAATAGGTAATTCCTTTGTCAGGTTAATTATTCCTCAAATACCAGAGAGAGCCAGATATAAATTTGGGATGGAAGGCACTTTAGTTACTTTGATAATATGGTATGAGATCTCTATGATCATCCACTGTTGGAAATGATTATTTGAATCCCACTGCCTCATTCAGTGCTGGATTTCCATATTAGGAGCCAACACTAATGTGATACTATCTCTTATAGCCACAATTAGCGGCTATTAATGAAACTGGGGATTGCAGAGGGGGTGGGAGTGGGGGAGGGGGTGATGTTAAGGTTAGGCATTAGTTGGGGGGCTTAGGATTAGCCATTTTGCGGCAGGGATACTGGTGGGATGGGGGGGGCGTTTAGGGTTGAAAATTACCGATATTTTACTATTGGAATTTAGTGGAATAGTGGCAATTTTATCGTTATTCCACTAGCGGCTTTCGCTGAGGCCCAAATGACTTTGTCGCCCTTTTTGTCTGTACCCCTACAACCGTGCCTAGTATAATATCAGGGTACTTATCCGTTAGCCGGGCGCATCCGGCAGGTGGCGCTAATTACTATTCCCCCTCCAGGCCGACATGGATGGTAGGGAAAGATGTAACTCTGGTGGAGTTTTGTCGCCACCTAGAGGGTGTGCCCGGCAAACGGATAAGTACCAATATCAGTTGTAAAAGCACCGTCACCTGCACTGCGTAATGTGAACCAGGTCTTTTATAGTAAATAGACATTAGTAAGATCGCACAAAGCTTTTACAAAAGTGAGAGTGAATTTAGCTTTTCCCGATTCTCTCATTTGGGCTGAATTACAAAGCCTATCTCATGCATTATCTCTCGCCACTGATTTTTCATACTACACCTAAATAAACTAGGAGCAAATCACTCAAAATATGCTATTCTGATGACTTAATTCATTGTTACGTATTACTCTAGTTTGCTTGTTGGGAGCTTAAATGTTTATATAGTAAAAAAACAGTAATGAGAGCGGATTCACGTGAAATGTTTTGTGATTCAAGCCCATGGTTTGTTTCTAGTTTATCACAGCCCCATTCACTGACCTAATTATACATTAGCACACACTCAAGGATTTATCAGGTGAAGAGGAGCAAAGAAACCTAATTAAAGCAGACCTGAACTGAGAGGGATATAGAGGCTGCTATATTTATTACCTTGTAAACAATACAAGTTGCCTGGCTGTCCTGCTGGTCCTCTGCCTCTAATACTTTTAGCCATAGAACTGGAACAAGGATGCCGATCAGGTGTTTCTGACTGAAGTGTGATGGGATTAGCTGCAAGCTTGTTTCGGGTGTGTGATTCAGACACTACTGCAGTCAGAAAGCAGCAGGACTTTCAGGGAACTAGTATTGCTTTAAAGGAAATAATTGTGTCAGCCTCCATATCCCTCTCACTTCAGGTGTAGTTTAAAGAAGATATAACACAAATTCCCATAATTCATTGCAGAATGGTAGAAAAAATGATAGAAAAGGGGTCAGGCAGCAGGAGAGAGGACCCATACTACAATCTGTACATCCTAATTTCTAGACACACTGAAAACAATTTGTAGAGACATTAAAGAGGAACTTTAACCACGGATTGAACTTCATCCCAATCAATAGCTGATACCCCCTTTCCCATGAGATATCTTTACCTTTTCTCAAATAGATCATCAGGGGGGGGGGGGGGGGGTCTGTATGGCTGTGTAATGATCTGCTCTGCTGTCTGCACAGGCAGACAGCTGTTTGACCATTTTGTAAATCTGAGTGCGGCAGGTCCCTGGAAAAAGACCTGTCTCCACTCTGCAAGCTGCAGAGTTGCTGTTCTGGGGAGGAATTTGCATCCACTTGTCATGCAAATTGCTTAGCTGCTTCCTCTGATGGCTTGCAGTATAAAAACCATTTCTTCCCAGAATTCCTTGCTGGTCATGATGGTTTGTTCCTGCTAACTTGCCTGGAAGTCTCAGCCCTCTGCTCATAGTAGGCTATTATTGCTAGCTTAGAGTTTTTACACTTTGGGAGTGCTCCCAGCATTCCTTCTAGCGCAGTCAGGTTGTATTATCTGTTTGCCTTGTACTGTCTATCTGTTGCGATTGTCTTGTCGCCAGCGGCGGTCGACAGGAAATCGTTCTGTCTGTTTGAATCGCATTCGCCCTAGCGGTAGTGGCGGTGGTTCCTTCTGTGTTCTGCCTTAGGGGTGCAAGCCAGAGCAGCGGTTGCTACTGGTTGCTCCATCTGTCTGTCTGTTTGGATCGCATTCGCCCTAGCGGTAGTGGCGGTGGATCCTTCTGTGTTCTGCCTTAGGGGTGCAAGCCAGAGCAGCGGTTGCTTCTGGTGGCCCCGTCTGTCTGTCTGTCTGGATCGCATTCGCCCTAGCGGTAATGGTGGTGGTTCCTTCTGTACTCAGTCTGGGAGTGTAGGCCAGAGCTGCGGTTGCTGCTGGTTGCTCCTTCTGTCTGTCTTGTCTGGAACGAACGCTTGCTGTAGGCTCAGTGAGGTAACCGTTTAGCAAGCGTTCGCGTTCTCTATTCATTTTCGTGTTACATTGGTTAGTTAGGGTTGGCGTGCTTTGCCTCTGTTGCACTTTTCGTGTGGAGACCGCGCTTAGCGAGTGCGTTTGTTATTTTCCTTGGCGTTCTGATCATTGTTATTTGCTGTGTCTTTCTTGCTACACTCTTGCTCTGTCTTACTCGGTCTTGTGTCACTATTGGCAATCGCCACTCTTGCGATTGCGTTCCCACTTGGTTTCCGCTGTTGTGTGTTCACCGCCGCCGGGTGGCGACTAGTTTGGTGGACACACATACATTCTGTCTCTGTGCTCACTTTCTCTCTACAGGTGCATTGCACCTAAGCTGGGTTATGTCATTTTTATACGCTTGTGGAGGATTTCCGCAGTGTCAGCGCACATCTTGTGCGCTGACCACGGAAATAATTCCCCAATCGTTACAGGCTGATATTGTGGTGAAAACCTTCCCACAGTGTGATGTCATAACCATGGTCCTGACAGTTTACTGTCTGTGAACCTCGTTGAATTGTGGGAAGTAACAGCTTTTTCCAACTGCCAAGCAAGCACTATCTGAACTTTCAGAGACAAATATTCCGTACAGATTACATGGCAGGACTAAAGATGTCACTACCAGTGATACATTTCAGAATGTAAATCAGGGAGATGAAAGATTTTACAACAGGCAAACACTAAGTAAATAATTTATAAATGAATAATGTAAAAAATAAGCCATTTTATTCATTATGTTATGTTCACTACTGTTCCTCTTTAAAGGCAGCTATTGCACATGGAATAAGATAGCATCCTATTTCTCTGACTTGGGGTAAACTTTAACTTTTATTTTCATGTAGATTCAAAATGTTCCTAGAAATAAAAAAAGAGCTGTACTATAAAAATAGCAGTTGAAGTGTGTACCAGGCCTGGCCACATGCATCATTCCTCCCTCTCTGTATCACTGCTGTTTCATCAGACTGCACAGATCAGATAAGACATAAAGGAAACAGCCCCGTGTGACCCATCCTTTACCTCACAGCATCGTCATCTAAAAAAAGACTCCTGAGAATTGAGGGCACAGGAGCTTCTGTTCTGGGAAAATGGAGCTCCCATCTCTCTCAAAAAGGTAATGAGTAGGATCACCTGTTGAGAGGAATTAATGAAGTACATTAATGGGAAGAGGCCAATCATAACAATTCTGAAGAAGAGCGAAATAGGGTTGTAAGAGACATGGACCAGAAAACAGTATCCACTTAATTAGCAGGATGGCTGAAAATGTGTAGAAACAGGCCAAGGTCCAAGTTAATCACTGTGACCAGAGAACATTAATATACATGCCATGCCAAGGAAGCAGAGCAAAGGCCAAGCCAAAGCTCACACAGCTTCCTTTGATGCACTGAGTCTTGTATTATTGCTTGCCATGCAACACTGGGCTCCCTTTTTAGATGGAAATGCTTTTCATGAGAAACATCATGGAGGAAAAAAATGATAGATTTTAACTTATAGGAGCAATTTATACACGTTTCTAGCATATCGATGTTACTTTCACTATTGATGAAGTTAGTGTGTGTCTGTAAATATATTCACATATTAGTATTGCTGCTTTTACAAATAAGCCTAACGTTCACCTGTGACTTTTACACTATTCAGCGTGTGGGCAGACGGTACTGTTCTTTCAACAATACATCGGATTTATACTAAATAATAAAATAAATATCGCTGAACCCAAACATACACATATTTCACAATCACAGTACAAGAGGTCCCCTACTTACAAACAGCCTTGTAAGTTAAATTGAGTTGATTGTGTGTAAGTTGAGTCTAGTGTTAATCATGGTAAAATGTGGATAAATGATTTACTTGCGGACAATTCTGGATTTGGACGTATAGCAAAATCTAGGTTGTTAGTTGTTTTCAATGTGTTTTAAATAGCTTTTAACAGTTTATACAATACTGTAACATTTAACAACAAAAATATGTAATAAAACAACAGCATTGTATATTTTGTACATAAAGACAACTTTGTTTGAATTCCTGAAACATTGTAACTCAAGTGCTTTTTAAGTAAAGGACTTTCCGTAATCTAAAGTTAGAAATGGTAAAATACTATAAAAGATATATACAGTTGAAGCCAGAAGTTTACATATACTCTGGGTGAATTCTTTGAAACTCACTTTATAACCAATCCATAGATGTTATGCTAACATACTATACATTTGCCATATTGTTTGAGACTTCGATTCTAAACACGTGATATGTGTACCCCAAGGGGTGCTTAGGTTGGGCTCAGGGGTTACTTGAACTTTTTGCAGTCAATTTATTATACTGTAAGTCCTAAGATTTAAAGTGAGTGTAAAGGCAGAGAAAAGTCAGATACTTACCTATGGACAGGGAAGGGCCTGGATCCTATAGATCCCATAGAGCTTTCTCTTGCTCCCTTCGTTCCAGCGTTGTCACCACCGTTGGGTGTATTCGGCCAATTGGTTGAATACACGTCTGTGAGCCCTTGGGAGGCTTCTGAAGCATGCACGGTACGGAGTCGCCCATCTTCAGAGGCATTTGGGGACACAAAGGGGTGATGGCGCTGGAACAAGGGGTACAAGAGAGGACAGGGAAGGCTCTATAGGATCCAGAGCCTTCCCTGTCCATAGGTAAGTAGTATCTGACTTTTTATTTTGGGCCTTTATACTCACTTTAAACAAATGGTAAATAACATATAAATACAGAAGAATACAAATATATTAGTTAATTAAAAGTATAAAAAAAAAAGGTTTGGAAAGCATTCCTAAACAATTTTGGAGTGTTATTAACAGTAGAAAAAAATTGGCAGTGCATCATAGGCCAAGCTGAACCTGACTGACACTGGCTGCATAGGGCTGCAAAGCTGTGCTCATTACAGCTGAAACAGGTGCTGAAAACCAATGTTATTCTCACTACTTCAACTTATTAAAGTGGTATCGTCACCATAAAAATCAAATTTCAACAGCAACTGGTCTGAGTGTATTAAGTGATAAAGATGCTAATCCTGCATTCAAAACTTTCAAAACTTTTTCTGCTGTTATGATTTGGAGTTATCACATACTTAAAGAGACTCTGTAACAACAAAAACCTCCCCTGGGGGGTACTCACCTCGGGTGGGGGAAGCCTCCGGATCCTAATGAGGCTTCCCACGCCGTCCTCTGTCCCACGGGGGTCTCGCCGCAGCCCTCCGAACAGCCGGCGACTGTGCCGACTGTCAGTTCAATATTTACCTTTGCTGGCTCCAGCGGGGGCGCTGTGGCGACTTTCGGCACGGAAATAGACGGAAATACCCGATCTCCGTCGGGTCCGCTCTACTGCGCAGGCGCCGGAAACTTGCGCCTGCGCAGTAGAGCAGACCCGACGGCGATCGGGTATTTCCGCCTACTTCGGCGCCGAGAGGCATCAGAGCGCCTGCGCAGGAGCCAGGAAGGTAAATAATGACGTCACCGCTGCCCGGACTGCACGGAGGGCTACAGCGAGACCCCCGAGGGACGCAGGACGGCGTGGGAAGCCTCATTAGGATCCTGAGGCTTCCCCCACCCGAGGTGAGTACCCCCCAGGGGCCATTTTGGCGTTACAGTTCCTCTTTAAGGAACACTGGCCCTTTAGTAGTCATGCCAAATAATTGCATGCTGGGGGTTCTTTTTATCTATAATCTATTCCTTCTCTTCCCTTTATTTCCCTGCCAGCTTCTTATCTGAAATCTAATCCCCTACTCACTTGTGTTTATAAGCAAGGCTGAGGCGACTCAGCGATTGGAGGAGACAAGAAAAAAAGTAAAGGGCAGAAATGACATCACAAGTTAGCCTTAACTGTGGGCAAAAGACATGGTTCCCACCAGGAACAGAATTCTCGTAATTTACTATATAACATTCACTGAAATCAAAACGTGGACAGTACAATACATGTGTTATGTAAGTAGATCAAGTATTTATCTACTTATATATGTGTTTTTTTCCCTGGTATAGTGTGGCTGATCCTACTGCTTTAAAGGGGATCTCTCCTTTCCCTTCCTAAGAGAGACTTCAGTTCCACATGTTGCAAAGCATGTTCAGCAGGGACGGCGCATGCAGGCTTCTCTCTGGCTCCCATCCTAACCTAAGTTTAAAATCACCTAAAGAGTGGAAACTGGCATGCAAATGTTTCACCTGTAATGAGAACAACTGTGCCTTTAAAGGACAACTGTAGGGAGGCAGCCATGTTTTTTTTTCCTTTTGTGCAATACCAGTTGCCTGTCTGTCCTGCTGATCCTCTGTCTCTAATACTTTTAGCCATAGACCCTGAACAAGCATGCAGCATATCAGGTGTTTCCGACATTAATGTCAGAACTAACAAGATTAGCTGCATGCTTGAGTCCTATGGGAGAAAAGCGCTTTACAAATGTTATTGTATTATTGTATTATTATTTCTTGTGTTATTCAGACACTATTGCATCCAAAGACATTAGCAGGGCTGCCAGGAAACTGGTATTGCTTAAAATGATCCTTAAGTCTATAAAAAAAAATGAGATTTACTCACCTGGGGCTTCCCTCAGCCCCCTGCAGCCGATCGGTGCCCTCACAGCCCCGCTCAGATGCTCCTGCACCCGCCGGCGAACACTTCCGGTTTGGCCGTCACCGGCCGACAGGCATGGGAACGCGAGTGATTCTCCACGTTCCCAGCCATAATATCGCACCGATCAGCTGCAGGGGGCTGAGGGAAGCCCCAGGTGAGTAAATCTCGTTTTTTTTATAGACTTAAGGATCACTTTAAGGAGGAATAAATATGGCAGCCTCCTTATACCTCTCCCTACAGTTTCCCTTTAAGAGGCTATGCAGCACTATGCAGCCAGTGTCAGTCAGGTGCGGCTTGGTTTAAGATGTGCTGCCTAATTATGGAGTGTTCCTAGTAAATGTGTATCAAGGGGAACTCAGTGATCTCATCTACAACAGGGGGTACTTAATAAAGGCTGCCCACAATAAAGGGTTACAGCAAGTAATAATGTTGATAAACACTGGTTTAAGACATCTGCTTTGTGCAGGGCAGAAGATTTCACTATTTATTGAGTACATCACAGTTCCATTGGGTCACGAGTTTACATACATTCTGAAGATATTTGGTAGCACTGCCTTTAAATAGTTTAGCTTGAGCCAAATGCTTTGGGTAGCCTTACACAGGCTTTTAACAATAAGCAGCTGGAATTGAACCCCAGTGCTCCAGACAGAAGTGTTGTAACTGGGATAGGTTTGTAGGCTTCCTCACTTGCACATGCTTTTTCAATACACTACACTCAATTTCAGTTATATTGAGGGCAGGACTTTGTGATGTCCACTCTAATACCTTAACTTTTTTGTCCTTAAAGGACACCTAAAGTGAGAGGTATATGGAGGCTTCCATATTTATTTCCTTTTAAAATGAACCTTAAGCCTGTTAAAAAAAATGAGATTAACTCACCTGGGGCTTCCCTCAGCCCTCTGCAGCCGATCGGTGCCCTCGCAGCTCCGGCCTGATGCCTCTGGACCCGCCGGTGATGACTTCCGGTTTCGCCGTCACCGGCCGACATGCATGGGAACGCGAGTGATTGTTCGCGTTCCCAGCCTGTATATCGCCCCCTATGCTGCTATTGTGGCCAGTAGGTGGATGGATGGAGGGAGCTCCCAACTAGCAGATAGAGGATAGCTAGGTGTGGAGGGGTGGGCAACTTTTAATGCTTTTTTATGTCTTGTTACTAATAAAAGTTTATATATCTTTTGATAAAAACATATATATTGTTATGTGTGTGTGTTTTTGGTGTGTACCATCCACCCTGTGGTCCCTTCCTATAAAGTTTTGTGCTTCACTAGAGCTGCCCCCATCCTGTGGAACTCTCTCCCACTGCCCATCAGGCTCGCTCACACCTTCAACACCTTCAAAAAAGCACTCAAAACTCACTTCTTCAAGGAGGCCTACATCAACTCAACACTGCCCTAATCCTTTCTGCCAATAACTTCTTGCTGCACCCCCTCCTTTCGTGTAACCAACCCCTCCCTCTAGATTGTAAGCCTTTGGCAGGGCCCTCTCCCCTTGTGTATCATACTTGACTGTGTGCACTTTACCCAGAATTTGGAACTTGCAATTTTTACCACTACCACTCCAGTTTATGATCTGGCATTGTACTACTATCTGCATTGTGATGTGTATCTTTTTGCTATTACCTGCAATGTTGTATCTATTGTCTATTACCTGTATTGTTCTGTCACCCCTGTTATCATTGTCTGTAATCCTATTTATTGTACAGCGCTGCGTAATATGTTGGCACTATATAACTAATAAATAATAATATACTGCTGATCCTCTGCCTCTAATACGTTTAGCTACAGACCCTACAGAGAAGCATGCAGCAGATCAGGTGTTTCTGATATGTTTGTCAAATCTGACAACATTAGCTACATGCTTGTTACTGGTATGATTCGGACACTACTGCAGCCAAATAGATCAGCAGGGCTGCCAGGGAGCTGGTATTGTTTAAAAGGAAATAAATATAGCAGCCTCCGTATACTTCTCACTTCAGGCTCCCTTCAAAGTGGGATGAAACTAAAATGTAAACTATGGTTGAAAGCATTAAAATGCAGCATACAACTAATAGGATGTTTTTTTTTAAAGCTACTGGAAGCTTTAATTAGTATTCCTCTACTTCACTCATAATCTAGATGATAAGATTGCCCTTGCCTTACTGAGATTATCAGATTTTATTCAGCTAATATTAACTGGTTCGCGTTCCACAGTTTTTACCCCTTAAGGAACAAGCGACACCCATGCTAACCTAGAGATAAAAAACACATATATAAGTAGATAAATACTACTTCTACTTACATAACAGATGTATTGTGCTATCCATGTAATGATTTCTGTGAATTCTATAAAGGAAAAGCAGAAAATCCTATTCTAGGTAGGGGCCATTTTGCCAAGCTAATGCTGACATCATATCCTCCCTGACTCTTGTTTCCACCCCTCCCTTCTCTTGCTCATTGTGTATTCATTAGCTGCCCTCCTCCCAGCTGCCCTCCTCCCTCCTTCAGGCACTCCCACTGAGGTGTATGCTAGGAACTGCACTGTCTTATCCTCCAATCGCTGAGTCACCTCAACCTTGCTTGTAAACACAAGTGAGCAGAGGTTTTTCAGATAAGCAGCTAGATAGGGAAATAAATGGAAGAGGAGGAATATATTATAGATAAAAAGAACTCCCAGCATGCAACTGAATGGCAATGGCTATTAAAGGGCCAGTGCTCCTAAAGTATGTGATCACGCCAAACCATAACAGCAGAAAAAGTTTTGCAAGTTTTGATTGCAGGATTAGCATCTTTATAACTTAATACACTCAGACCAGTTGCTGTTGAAATTTGATTTTTATGGTGACAATACCGCTTTAAACAGAACCGGAGGTGGTTCCTTGGGGGGCAGATGGGACACAGAAGCAGGTTTTCTGCTTTATGACATGCCTCTGTGTCCCCACACCACTGCTCTCTGCTCCCCCACCGCCGCGTTATCACCCCCTAATATTAGCGGAAATTCTTGTCGCTCTCTCAGAGGGTAAATAGAGGAATGGGATTCCCCACCAGGGGCGTTCCTGCAGGATCACCAGACTCACATATTTCGGCCACATTATGCTAGAACTGATCAGTGGCAAAAGGCAACTAGACTGCCAGAGAACGCGTTGGCTTGACACTATCAAAGCTGACACAGGATTGAGCTTAAAGCGGAACTGTAAATTCATTAAAAGCAAACAGTTTCACTTACCTGGGGCTTCCCGAAGCCCCCAGCAGCCGTCCTGTGCCCTCGCCAGTCCTGCCCGAGCCTCCATTCTCCCGCGCGAGCTACTTTCATTACCGCCGACTTACAAGGCGACGGGAACTGCGCCTGCGCGCCCCGGGCAATGCGACACTTTCTTCGTGTTCCCACCCGCTAGAGCAGCTATAGTGGGCGGGAATGCGAAGAAATCGTCGCATTGCCCGGGGCTCGCAGGCGCAGTTGCAAGTCGGCGGTAATGAAAGTAGCTCCCGCGGGAAAACGGAAGCTCGGGCAGGACCGGCGAGGGCACAGGACGGCTGCTGGGGGCTTCGGGAAGCCCCAGGTAAGTAAAACTGTTTGCTTTTAACGAATTTACAGTTCCGCTTTAAGGCAACTGGCAGAAATGGTACAAGATCAGACAGCATGGAGAGCGCTAACCCGTAGAATCACCAAAAATCGGAGACGACTTAATGGATAACATCATCATCATCACTTTAAATTTCACTTTTAAAACTTTTTTTTTCTTAACTTTATTGAATGATTGCTACTATTAGCTAGCAACAATCATTCACAGGACGATGCATGTGCACGCAGGGCTAGATTTACCATAAGGCACTGTACAGGCGCCTGATGATAGAAAGGCGGCTCACTCTGCTCCTCGAGTGCCTTCCTCCCTCCCTGTCTATTCAACTTGATACTGCAGGTACTACTGGCTACCTAATACTAAGGGGTACCTGTAGCTACTTATGGCGGGCAAGGGAAGTAGGGGAGAGGTGACAGCTAGGCCTGCCAGCACACCTGCGGAGGTTCAGCTGTGGTTTGTAAGCTCATGGAGGGCGAAGTCTAGGGTGTCAAGATACCTGTGCCTATAGGCTCCTGTGACGTAAATCTGGGCCTGCGTGCACGTGAACGAGTGCGCTCATGCACACACGGTGGCAGGCAGTAGGTTTTTAATGCAGGACGTAGATTCTATGTCTTAGAACCTACAGCAGCACTAATTAGAATCTATATCCTGGAACTGTAAGCAGTTAAAGAGGCACTGTAGTGACACATAATAGAATGCAGTAAATTATTCAGGATACCAACTTTTATGGTCATTTTCCTGATTTCAGCTTAGCCCATTCTGGGAGACCAGATATATTTTGTATGCATACATGTAAAAATGGCGCCAGGATGAAGCCGAAAAAAAAGGCTTACGCTGCTACTGCAAATGTCCCAGTTGTGTTAATTACTATTTCCCCTCCAGTCTACCATGGACACCGGGTAAAGATGTAATCGGCTGCCAGCTATTGTTGGCGGACGAATTACACTGTTTTTAAAGTAATTTAGGCTCCGTCTTTCGCCAGCAACCAAATTAGCTGCTGTGCGCCGCTATAGCCGTAATTAACATTTTGGCCTATGGCGGCGCATGGTGCACCCAAATTTGCTTGCGCCTATTTGTACTGCTTCGTTTTGTACTGTCTCTGGAACTCTCAGTAAACAAACATTTCGCAGAGATCACCTGACAAGACTAAAGATCATTTCAGAATGAGGACTGCAATGGCTGCAGTTTAGACACGGATCTTGTTAGACAAAATGTTTATGAAAAGGTCATAAAAGGACTGCAATCACATTGCAGCCAGAGATTTCATCTGCCATATTGTACTAAGCTGAAGTATCATAATTAGCAATCCTTTAGTTTACTACATAACACCCGGTATGTATCTGTTAATGTGTCAGAATAAAGTTCAAAGGAACTAAAATAACCACATCATAATGTCATTTTATCATATGCAAAATGTTTCATACCAATAACATTTGACTTCCTAGTATCACATATTCACATTACATCCTATAATAGTAATTATTATTAATATTATTATTAATAATGTATAAAGCGTCAACATATTCCGTGGCGCTGTACAAAATAAGGAACAAACATGAGGTACATAATACAGACAATGGTGTACACCAATATACAAGATACATAATTAGTGACAAAATAAAAAATGATACAAAATACAGAATGCAAAATACAGAATTGGTAATGACAGTGATAAAAGTAACATGATAAATAAAATGTATAATGATTTCCAAGACACAAAAGGGGGAGAGAGCCCTGCCCTTGCGCTCTTACAATCTCATTCCTTATTCAGATAATGTATTATCCATATCACGTTCATATCCATTTCATGTGATTAAGGGGGGGAAAATCGGGTCTTATAAATAATTAGGACTGGAGGTTTTTCTATGTCAGTCACTCAGTGAACTTTGTTTTGTCTTCAACCCAGTGCATTCACGTCAGCACTTTCACTGATATAGAAGAGAATGACGTTATTAATGCTAGCGCACATCTTTTCGTTGCCAGCTCATTCTAAAAAAACCTCACAACAGAATGCTTCTGCTCCCTCATCTATTTCTACCTATTACTTTACTTCCTAGGGATGCCCTTGTGTCTTTTCAGAAACATCAAGCTTTTATCTAAAATTACATGAAAAGCATGATGGGAGATGTAATATATTCCCTTTTTGAAAAAAAAAAACAGTAATTTGTTATTTTTTAATTCCTGGATAAAGTTATTTAAAAATCGCCATTGAATGTTGTCTATGTTAGAATGAAAATGTGTATTTCCAGCAGTACTCCACTCCTGTGATTGTAAAATAATGTATCAGATGGTATAGGCCACAGAAAAATACCTGCTGCACTTTTTCAGAGATTCTCATCCCTTCTTCAATCCTGAATAATCACAAATACCTTCTGTTTTTGGAAGGCAAAATTCTGCTAACATAGCATTTTAGTAAGGATGTTTTTGGTTTCTTTCAGCCCCTTACACATGCTTAGGAGTTCTGGTTCACCAGGAGCTTGCTGGGCAATCAGTAACTCTGGGTGTTTCAAGTCCTACCCCATAGAGCCATATTAACCCATGACATACACTGATGAGGATCAACCAACCTGAAACAGTCTTTTATGCATGCTGGATTAGTTTGGCTCTGTAATACAGCAAAGTCCCCAATATCCGGCACCAGCAGAGATTACCTGATGCTGAATATATGTACCAGCCTAAAAACTTTATGTGTACGTACAAACTTTGTGTCCTCCCCATGCAGTATAAAATACTTACCGAGCCTGCAGTGCCATCTTCTAACCTAGCTCCCAGCAGCTTTCCGGCGTCCTCCGTGCACGATTCCCAGCATGCCACCTGACCCGCATCTGGTCACGTGACACGACGGAAGCCGTGCATGGATGCCTAAAAGCCGCCCCAGGAACTACGGGAAGGTTAGAAGATGGTGCTGGAGGCTCGTTAAGCATTTCAATCCCTGCAAAACCACCTGCAACCCCCCCAAAACACAGTACCTATTATCCACTCAGACATGCCGGTTAGTTGAGACTAATAAGAGAGTTCCGGATAACGAGGACTTTGCTGTATTAACAAGCTGACACATCATTGCATTTTAGTGGTTCTGAATGTGTGTTTAGCTATTAGGTAAAACAAAGAGATGATTTGCATATTCAGCAGTGATGCACTTTAGGACACCACACCTCAGAGCTCACTCCAACCTGAATAATTGCAAATACCTGATGTTTTATGCTGCGTAATATGTTGGCGCTTTATAAATACAATAAATAAATAAATAAAAATAATAAAGGCAAACTTCTGTTTTGCATAGCCTTTTTCGTAAGGAGGCTTTTTGGTCCTTTTCAGCCACATACACACTCCTAGGAGTTCTGGTTCACCATAAGCTTGCTGCACACTCTACATCCCCTCAACTGTGCTGCCAATGCCAACCGTCAGTGAATTTACAGGCAATCCGTAAATTTATGTATAAATTTAGCTGCCCGTGAATTCCGTAAGGAATTCAGCAGCGTCTGTAAAAGGGCGGCAAGTCCTGTGAACCGGAGGTCAAAACAGGGAACACCAAGAGCCCCAATAGTGTAATTCGTACTGGACAAGGTGGCAATAAGTTTGTATTGCTAGATACTCACAAGTCAGGGTCACCAGCAGGCAACCACTGTAAAGGCAGGTGGGGAGATTGTCCTGACCCCACTCAGGATTAAGAAGTCGCTCTCTGTAGACAGGAAGAAAGGGTAGCAACCCTCCACCAAGGGTGGACTCAAAATTGTATACAATGAACAGAGGCGCCAAAAGTATAAGATTAGATTAAATGAGCTTAAAAACCAATTTAACCACTTCACAACTGAGGGGTTTTACCCCTTCAGCATCCAAGCAATTTTCACCTTTCAGCTCCTTCCATTCATTTGCCAATAACTTTATCTCTACTTATCAGAATGAAATGTGTTAAATGTGTTTTTTTTATCACTAATTAGGCTTACTTTGGGTGGTACATTATGCCAAGAATTTTTTTATTATAAATGTTTTTTAATGGAAAAATAAGACAGAAATTGGAAAAAAATCCTTATTTTTCAGTTTTCGGCCATTATAATTTTTATAAATAATGCATGCTACCATAATTAAAATCCACGTAATTAATGTGCCCATTTGTACCAGTTATTACACCATTTAAATGATGTCCCTATCACAATGTCTGGTGCCAATATTTTATTAGGAAGTAAAGATGCATTTTTTTCAGTTTTGCATCCATCATTAATAAAAAGCCCATAATTTATAAAGTAACAGTATTATACCGTCTTGATATACATATTAAAAAAGTTCAGTCCCTGAGAAAACGATTAATGCATTTTTTATAATTGTAAATGTATTTCATTGTATTTTTTTACAAAAAAAATAAATGTTGGTAATTATTGGGGAGTGTGGGAGGTAAGGGGTTAATTTAAAATGTAAAAACAGGTCTTTGCATTTAAAAAAAGTACTTTTAGATGTAGTTTTACTATTTGGCCACAAGATGGCCTCAGTCTTTTTTTTGTTATATGTCCTGTAAGCGAAATATGTATGCTTACAGGAAGTGTACTGAAGATGGGAAACTTTTATTTATTAGAATTATCGTGCAGCTTCTCATAAAAGGCGCCGATAATTGCTACGGGGACTTAGATCAATGATTAGGAATTGCTTTCTCATTCATTGATCTCCTGGCGGGCAGATGGCAACATGAACGAGCGCACAAATAAGCGGGAGCGCTTTCAGCAGTGGTAGCAGCGGGAGTACGTATATTTACTCCCCTGGGCGGTTAGATGAAGTCTGCAGGGGAGTAGATATACTGTACTGGAGCTGTGAAGTGGTAAATGGCAAAATTGAAGGAGGAAGTGGTGGTCTTACCTCCCTCAAGCAGACAAGACAACGACTGCGATTCAGACAGTCAAACACATTTATTAGGAACTCCAAAAAGAAATGCAACGCGTTTCGCAGGTTCAACCCCGCTTCATCAGGCAATATAGGGAGGAGTATCAAACAATCTGCACAAGGATTCAAATTAAGCGCCTCTGTGACAGAGACAGACAGAGGCGCTTAATTTGAATCCTTGTGCAGATTGTTTGATACTCCTCCCTATATTGCCTGATGAAGCGGGGTTGAACCTGCGAAACGCGTTGCATTTCTTTTTGGAGTTCCTAATAAATGTGTTTGACTGTCTGAATCGTTGTCGTGTCTGCTTGAGGGAGGTAAGACCACCACTTCCTCCTTCAATTTTGCCATTTAAGTTGGTTTTTAAACTCATTTAATCTAATCTTATACTTTTGGCGCCTCTGTTTATTGTATACAACTGTGAACAGGAGGGGTGGCAGCGCAGTGAAGGGGGACACCTGTAGACCTGGCTACCTATTCTGGGGACACCTATAGACCTGGCTATACTGGGGACACCTTTAGACCTGGCTTCCTATTCTGGGGACACCTATAGACCTGGCTACCTATTCTGGGGACACCTATAGACCTGGCTACCTATTCTGGGGACACCTATAGACCTGGCTACTTATACTGGGGACACCTATAGACCTGGCTATTTATACTGCTGACACCTATAGACCTGGCTACCTATACTGGGGGCAACTTTTTGGGGGAACTGCTGCCAGATTATCTGTATTGTTGGGGAACCGCTGCTGCCAGATTACGTGTATTTTGAGGAACCGCTGCCAGATTGTGTATGTTGGGGGAACCGCTCCTTCCAGATTATGTGTATTTTGGTGGAACCACTGCTACCAAATGTCATGTATTTTGGGTGATCCGTGTATTTTGGGTGATCCACTACCAGGTTTCACGTATTTGGGGGAACTGCTTCCAGATTATGTGTATGTTGGGGGAACTGCTGCTGCCAGATTGTCTATTTTGGGGGAACCACTGCCATATTATCTGTATTTTGGAGGAACCTCTGCCAGATTACATGTATTTTTGGTGACATGCTGTCAGATTACATCTATTTTTTGGGGAAACACTATGGCAGAGTTCAAACTTCCTCAGCAGACCTTTTACACCACTGCTAAGGTCATGTGTATTTGGCCCCACCCATGACCACGCCCACATTCTGTTGCATGACAATGCCCATTTTTTGGGCGCCATGAATTTTGTCAGTAAAAAATATAATTTGTCAGTAAATTTTTAGATCTTTGTAAAAAAGAATGTGAAAGGTTGGCAACACTGCTCCTCAGTGACCTACAGCTGAGCTGCCTGTTCCTACTGGATCATACCCCTTTAGTCATGTAGTCAGGGTTGTAACAATGGCCATGTGACTCCAGCACGGCAGTTATGAGATGCAGAGCATGGTAGTGTCATACATTACATGTCAGCGGACCGAGCAACACATCCTTTTCATTCTTCTCTTCAGCCCTGCCGTACAGTGTAACTCTTTGCAACTCCCATCCCTGCTTTATGTCATGTGGCATGCATCAGGCAGCTGCAAGGAGTTATACTGTACAGCGTTGCTGAAGAGAGGAGTAATGAGGACGTGTCGCTAGCTCCACTGACAGGTAATGTATGCTCCTGCACGGTGGCGTAGCGGTTAGCGCTCTAGCCTTGCAGCGCTTGGTCCCCGGTTCGAATCCCAGCCAGGGCACTATCTGCAAGGAGTTTGTATGTTCTCCTCGTGCCTGAGTGGGTTTCCTCCGGGCACTCTGGTTTCCTCCCACATCCCAAAAACATACGGATAAGTTAATTGGCTCCCCCTAAAAAAAAAAAAAGATAAAAAAATTGGCCCTAGACTACAATACATACACTACACGATACATACATAGACATATGAGTATGGTGGGGATTAGATTGTGAGCTCCTTTGAGGGACAGTTAGTGACAAGACAATACAATATATATACTGTACAGCGCTGCGTAAGATGTCGGCGGTATATAAATACTAAATAATAATTAAAAAAAATACTGCTGCCATGCTCTCCTCACTCTGGGGAAGGAGGGAGGACAGCAATTTATTTTTATCCTGGGGGGGGGGGGGCTTAAGGCCCTGTTCAGACTGTCAGCGTTTGTAGAACGCGAATAAATTCAAAGAAACGCGAGTTGAAAAACGCATGCGTTTTTCTTGCTTTCGAATGCGTTTTCTATTGCGTTTTGCACACAAATGTGACCCGGGAAACAGAAAAGAATTAAGGGAAATGCAGAGGGAAACGTACACTAAAAACGTAATAGTATGCGTTTTTGATACGCGTCCATAGACTTTCATTGTGTCTGTTTCTGTGCGTGACGCACAGAACTGCGTGCAGCAATGCGGATGAGAAACGTATGCGTCTCATATGCATACATGTGAACGAGGCCATTAGAAAACATTAGTAGCCGTTTTTATGCGTAAAATCATTCTGTATGCGTTCTGTAAAAAAACGGCTAGGAACGCACATAGTCTGAACAGGGCCTAAGGGTTTTGCAGGGGGTCTTGCCGACTCAGTCTTGCTGGCAGGCCTGCCATGCTCTAGTTATGCCCATGGTTGGCATGTATGGTTGTGGTGGGTTTAGTGATTGCTCTGTTGACTGGCTCCATGGCTTCTTGCTGAGCAATGTCCAATGAGGACTGTCAGTTTTTACTATGGAGGTATAGTGGGGTCTGGGGTAGTAAGGAAAAAACGGAATCTGTGAATTGGTGCAGTTGTTATTTTCTTCTATAATTAAAACAGCAATGGTTTTGGAAAAAAACTTTTTCTATGTAACTTGTTTTAAATAGCAATGTTCTTTGTAGTGGAGCCAAGTACATAAATCCACTATTTGTTGAAAGGAAAGTGTTTACTAAAATTACTATTGCTGTTTCTGAGCCTGTAAAGGTTTTCTTCCTAATCCAGCCAGCATAACACCGTGTTGAAGTTTGACCATAAGATGGCCGGATCTGCAGCTCGGCCAGTCTCTCTGCTAATGTTCATCTATTTATATCTGTAAGCAGGAAGAAAGGCAACACACCTGAAACGTGTATCTCAAGCTAATGTTTACATGGCAGGTGTTTAAAGCCTGTTAAAAGTAGACAGTGGGGTTGATTCACAAAGGTTACATATGTTTCACCTTAACTGTAAGCAGTGCTAATGCATGAGATAAACAAATAAGGAGAGATAATTCATGAGATAAATAGATAAGAGAGCTAAATCATGAGTTATGTCAAATAAGGAGAGTTAAAACATGATTTATGTCAAATAAGGAGATCTAAACGATAAGTTAAGTTAGATAAGGAGAGGTAAATCATGTGTTAAGTCAGTTAAAGGACCTCCGAGACCAAAATAACGAAAATGACACTTTACCTTTTTATCTGCAGAATCCATGGAGGACGTCCTCTGCGTCCTCCGCTCCGTACCGCCGTCAATCTAGACCTTTTAGTTCCCCCAGGGCTTGTCCCGACCCCACCGAACGGGTCACATCCATTCCACCCCTAAGATGGCCGCTGCCTTGATCCGCGGCTGCGCTGTACGCTTTTGCCGCGAGTGTGACTGCGCAGCCTTTAGCCCGCCTCCAGCCACGTAGCGGTTCCCGGCATCCTCCTGAAGCGTACGTCGGGCACGGCTGGAGGCGGGCTAAAGGCTGCGCAGTCGCACTCGCGGCAAAGCGTACTGCGCAGCCGCGGATCAAGGCAGCGGCCATCTTAGGGGTGGAATGACGATGCGACCTGTTCGGTGGGGTCGGGACAGGCCCTGGGGGAACTAAAAGGACTAGATTGACGGCGGTACGGAGCGGAGGACGCAGAGGGCATCCTCCGTGGATTCTGCAGATAAAAAGGCAAAGTGTCATTTTCGTCATTTTGGCCTCGGAAGTCCTTTAAGGAAAGATAAATTGTGAGTTAATAAATGAGGTAAGATAATTTAACAGAAAAGTTTTGTGACTCAAGCCCAGTAAGTGATATCCAGGGAAACGATCTAAATTTTCAGTCAAATTTATTTAATATATGTAAGTTTGTGAAACACCTAGTTAAGTCACGGTGAACCAGAACCACTAGGATTCTGTAAGCAACTAAGATAAAAATATAAAAACTTCCTCTCTTAACCTCCTGAGCGGCGTAATGGTTTTGCAGCCCAGAGTCCCCCCCGGCAACCTGTACCAGCTAGCCTAGTGCTAGCTAAAGCTTTTACAGGTTTGGGATCTGTTACATTTATACTGGGGGACTCCTGGGGCCAGCAAGCGGTATGTCCGACACAGTGTTGGGCATACCGCTAAGGAGGTTAAAAAAGTTATTTTAAATATAATCAGAATGCAGGTTTATATTTAGCTCAAGTATGATAACTCATGTTTTAAAAATCTTTTACTATTTTCATTAAGGTGCTGCGCCCACTGTGAACCTAGCCTGGGCGCAACGCCCACTGTGAACCCAGCTTGCTCACAATACCCACTGTGAACCTAGCCTGGGCGCAATGCTCACTGTGAACCTAGCCTGGGCGCAATGTCCACTGTGAACCTAGCCTGTGCGCAATGTCCACTGTGAACCTAGCCTGGGCGCAATGCCCACTGTGAACCTAGCCTGGGCACAATGCCCATTGTGAGCTTGGGCACAATACCCGCTGTGAACCTAGCCTAGGCGCAACGCCCACTGTGAACCTAGCCTGGGCGCAATGCTCACTGTGAACCTAGCCTGGGCGCAATGCCCACTGTGAACCTAGCCTGGGCACAATGCCCATTGTGAGCTTGGGCACAATACCCACTGTGAACCTAGCCTAGGCGCAACGCCCACTGTGAACCTAGCCTGGGTGCAACGCCCACTGTGAACCTAGCCTGGGCGCAACGCCATCTGTGAACCTAGCCTGGACGCAACGCCCACTGTGAACCTAGCCTGGGAGCATCACCCACTGTGAACCTAGCCTGGGCGCAACGCCCACTGTGAACCTAGCCTGGGCACAACGCCTACTGTGAACCTAGCCTGGGACCAATGCCCACTGTGAACCTAGCAGCGCAACACCCACTGTGAACCTAGCCTGGGAGCATCACCCACTGTGAACCTAGCCTGGACGCAATGCCCACTGTGATCCTAGCCTGGGAGCAATGCCCACTGTGAACCTAGCAGCGCAACACTGAACGTAGCCTTAAACTTTTAACTTTTTTTTAACACAAAAAAATTTATATATCTTTTATAGTGTGCAGCCGTATTGCTAAGTCTGCACATCTTCATGGGTTTTTCAGATAACAAATCACAGTAGCAGATGAGCACCTTAAAACTTGTCTCACAACACTGCAATCCATGGACACAATCATTGTACTGCAACGTCAGCTAATATGACTTTTTTTTTCAGCCTAAGTTGTTTTGAGCTCTACACCTGGATTCACATGACAGATGAATTATTCATATGTGATATTTTAGAATTACCTGATTAAAAATAAATACAAAATCAATTTTTTACGAAGTGTAGTAAATAAAATATTTAAATTGCGCTATAAATCCCATTTAAATGGTAATGTAGTAAGCACTTCTGGGCATAAGCTGTTTTATTGTTTTCTGCATTGTACACTTTTGAATTTTAAATGCTTATTATTCTCAGTAGACAGATTACATTACATTTATCGCTATCCCTTACGCAATCATTTAATATCACATTAAACAAATCAGTACCTAGAGTAAACAAGCATAATGTGAAAGAGACATCTGAAATGCCCCTAGTCTTCTTTGAAGCCTTGTAATACCAGCAATAACATAATGGTTAGATATTGGTAAGCAAATGGTGGCAACTGTGTACCCGATATGGCAATAAAAGAACAGAAGAAGCTAAAACAGCAACTGAAGTGATACATAGAAAAAACACTTGGCACACAATACACAAGGTAGAACTGGTAAGTATGGTTCAGTGATTTGTACAAGATACTTATAACCCTCTTTTATGTTCTTTGTGCATAAGATTTGTTAGTCTTTATGGGGAAATTCGTTTTGATATAAAAGTTCTTTGGATTACAGGCATGTTTCCGGAGCAAATTGTGCGTGCAAACCAAGGTTTCACTGTATAAACAATGCATAGATGCAAAGTGGTAGGCAAAAGAATACTTTTCAGGGACCAAATGCGTTTGACAACACAACTGTACACAACTAAAGCGTTGTATGCATGCTTGATTAAACTCGGCCAACGCAACTGATAATGACCGCCTCTGCTGAGAATCCAGTATGTATACAGAGGCCCAGATCCCCCTGAGCATGTAGGTACAGCCGAGCCTTGTATGATGGCATTGTTCTCCCCACTCACCTCGCGGGGCTCTGTGACACTGTTCTGGCTCTCTGTCGACCCTTCTCTTCCCTGCATGCATTGCTAGCCTGGAGGCTAGTGATACATCTGTACAGCCTGTTGCCTGAGGCATTGAGTCCCAATCCCTGCAGGATGACAGTCCTAATAAATGTGTATGAGCCTTAACCACTTCAGCCCTCAGTCAGTTTCACTTCATGCATCTGAACAATGTTCACCTCCCATTCATTAGTGTAACGATTGTGGAATTCTCTCCGTGATCAGTGCACAAGACGTGCGCTGACACTGCGGAAATCCTCCACAAGCGTATAATTTGAGGGAACCCAGCAAAAGGTGCAATGCACCTGTAGAGGGAAATTCCTGTCGGCAGGTGGAGCTGTGGAGTGCAGAGGAACAGCTCCTCTGCCCTGCCACATACGCCAGACAGGAATTGCACAAAGGGAAGAAACGCAGGGCAAGTAAGCCCTGAAAGAGAGAGATCAAAGCGACAGAGGGTATGTGTGTTCACCAAACTAGTCGCCACCCTGCGACGATGAACACACAACCAGGAAGATAAAGTGAGAAGGCAATCGCCGGAGATGGCGGTTGCTAACAGCGACACAAGACCGAATAAGCACAGATGAGGAATGTATGTATGTCCACCAATCTAGCCGCCAACCTGCGACGGCAGACACACAACAGAAGAAACTGAGTGAGAACGCAATCGCCTGAGAAGCGATTGCGAATGAGATTGAGCAAAGGGACAGATTGTATGTGTGTGCACCAAACTAGTCGCCAACCCGCGACGGTGCATACACAACAGCAGATATGAAGTAGGAACGCAATCGCGAGAGAGGCGATTGCCAGAGGTGACACAATGCTACAGCAAGGCAGAGCACGAGAGTAGCAAAGGCACAGCAAATAATACAATGAGGAGATAAGGAAAATAACAAATGCTAACTAAACGCGAACACCGCACTCATTCGCAAACAGCATGCCCGTTTCTAGGGCCGTGCGGGGCGTGCCGCCGCCCGGGGCGCTGTTGGGAGGGGGGCGCTGTAATGGAGGGGGGAGCCGGAGCCACGGGGAGGGCAGCCCGACCTCTCTTTCCCTCTCCTGGGCCGCCCTCCGTGCTCCCCCCTCAGACGCATACTCAGGCAGGAAGCGCCGCTGTTTACAACTCACCTCATTGGCTCCAAGCGCTGCTCTCTCGCCGCAGGTCTCCTCTCTGTTTACACGCTGATACACACGCTGCCGGAAGCAGCGTGTGTATCAGCGTGTAGGCAGAGAGGAAAGACCGGCGGCGAGAGAGCAGCGCTTGGAGCCAATGAGGTGAGTTGTAAACAGCGGCGCTTCCTGCCTGAGTATGCGTCTGAGGGGGGAGCACGAAGGGCGGCCCAGGAGAGGGAGGAAGAGGTCGGGCTGCCCTCCCCGTGGCTTCGGCTCCCCCCTCCATTAGGGGGGACAGCTACCTATCTAACCTACGCTGGGGGGCAGCTACCTAATTTAACCTATACTGGGGGGCACCTACCTAATCTAACCTACACTGGGGGGCAGCTACCTATCTAACCTACACTGGGGGGCAGCTACCTATCTAACCTATACTGGGGGGCAGCTACCCAATCTACCCTCTACTGGGGGGCACCTACCTTATCTAACCTATACTGGGGGGCACCTAACTAATCTAACCTACACTGGGGGCAGCTACCTATCTAACCTACGCTGGGGGGCAGCTACCTAATCTAACCTACGCTGGGGGGCACCTACCTTATCTAACCTATACTGGGGGGCACCTAACTAATCTAACCTACACTGGGGGGCAGCTACCTATCTAACCTATACTGGGGGGCACCTACCTAATTAACCTACACTGGGGGGCAGCTACCTAATCTAACCTACGCTGGGGGGCAGCTACCTATCTAACCTACGCTGGGGGGCAGCTACCTATCTAACCTACACTGGGGGGCAGCTACCTAATCTAACCTACGCTGGGGGGCAGCTACCTATCTAACCTATACTGGGGGGCACCTACCTAATCTAACCTATACTGGGGGGCACCTACCTAATCTAACCTACACTGGGGGGCAGCTACCTATCTAACCTACACTGGGGGGCAGCTACCTATCTAACCTACACTGGGGGGCAGGTACCTATCTAACCTATACTGGGGGCAGCTACTGTACCTATCTAACCTATACTGGTGGCATTTATCTAACCTGTATTGGGGGCACCTACCTACCTAGCTAGCCTATACAGGTGGCAACTATACTGGCTACCTATATTGGAGGCACCTACCTAAATAACCTATACTGGGGGCACCTACCTATCTAACCTATGCTGGAGGCAACTATTCTGGCTACCTATATTAGAGGCACCCACCTAGCTAACCTGTACTGGGGCACCTACCTATCTAACTTATACCGGGGGCGCCTGCCTATCTAACCTATACTGGGGGCAACTATACTGGCTACCTATACTGGAGGCGCCTACCTGGCTAACCTATAGCAGGGGCAACTATACTGGCTCACCTATGCCTGGCTACCTATACTGGAGGGACCTATAGCTGGCTACCTATACTGGGGTACCTATTCTTGGCTACCTATACTGGGGGGACCTATACTAAGTGCAACTAGACCTGGCAAACCTATACTGCGGGCACCCATACCTTGCACTGGGGGGGGGGGGGGGGCGCAATTTTTACACCCTCGCCCTGGGTGCATTTTAGCCTAGAAACTGCACTGGCAAACAGTGCACGCGTTTTTGCGCAGT
The DNA here is from genome assembly GCF_040937935.1 of Hyperolius riggenbachi. NCBI lineage: Eukaryota > Metazoa > Chordata > Amphibia > Anura > Hyperoliidae > Hyperolius > Hyperolius riggenbachi. Next base: position 334,218,861 of record NC_090647.1, read on the forward strand.
CTCCGCGTGTTAAGCACAACAGAGACAAGCACGCCTAAGTTAACCACCGACAGACAAACATGAAACAGAGGACGCGAGCGCTTGCTTAACGGTTACCTCACCGAGCCTCCAGCAAGCATTCGTAGCAGACAAGACAGATACACGAAAACAGGAATAAGTGAGATATAGGACCCACAGCACTAGCGCAAGAGGCTAGTGCGATCCAGGAAGACAGAACAGATGAGATAGCTGGTAGCAACCGCTGCTCCTGCTATACTCCAAGAACAAAGATCAGAACGACTTCCTGTCGACCACCGCTGGGACAGGACAATCGCAACAGACAAACAAAACAGATATGCAATCCTAACTGCACTAGGGAACCTGCCTAGTGCAGTCCCAGGAATTACTCTAGGCTAATCTTCAAACAATGAGCAAGGCTGACACTCCAGGAGTGTTTCACAGGACAAACCCTTATGACCAGCCCAGGTCTGTGATATCACATGGTGTATATATAGAGCAAGCCTTCAAAGGATATGGCTAGGCAATCTGCATGACAAACGTATGCAAATTCCTCAGCAGCAAGCTGCAAAACTGACAAAAGGTCTCACTTCCAGAGACCTGCAGAATGCAGACCTGAACAGTGGTCAAAAAGCTGCCTGCCTGCCTGCGCAGGCAGCCGAGCGGATCCTCACAATTAGCCTATAACTTTACCACTATTTTATAACTGATCTACATCTTGTTTTTTCCGCCACCAATTAGGCTTTCTTTGGGTGGTACATTTTGCTAAGAGCTACTTTGCTGTCCCTGTTCTGGCTCCTGTCCTCACCACTCTGTTTAACCTCTCCCTCTCCACGGGTACCTTCCCCTCTGACTTCAAACAGGCCACTGTACTTCCCCTACTTAAAAAACCCTCACTAGACCCCTCACTTCCATCCAGCTACCGTCCCATCTCCTTACTCCCTTTTGCATCTAAACTCCTGGAGCGTTTAGTCCACCAACGCATGACCCATTACCTTGACTCCAATTCCCTGTTTGACCCCCTACAATCAGGATTTCGGCCAGGCCACTCCACCGAGACTGCCCTCACCAAGGTCGTCAATGACCTCACGCTTGCCAAGGCCGAAGGAAAATACACTATCCTTCTCCTCCTAGACCTCTCATCAGCATTCGACACTGTTGATCACACCCTGCTACTCCAGTCCCTGCAATCTGTGGGTATCCAAGACCGTGCCCTAGCATGGTTTTCCTCCTACCTCTCAAATCGCTCCTTCAAGACCTCCTTCAATGGTTCCTCCTCAACCTCCTTCCCACTTTCAGTTGGGGTCCCCCAAGGCTCTGTTCTTGGTCCCCTGCTGTTCTCCATTTACACCGCCTCCATCGGAAAACTCATCTCCTCTCTGGGTTTCAACTATCACCTATATGCAGATGACACCCAGATTTACCTCCATACCACTGACCTCTCCACCACCACCATGGAGAAGGTGTCCTCTGGTCTCTCAGCTATTTCATCGTAGATGTCTGCCAGGTTCCTAAAATTAAACCTGGATAAGACTGAGCTCCTAATCTTCCCGCCCCGTGCTGCTTCACCCCCCGCTGACCTCTATGTCACTGTCAATGGCACAATCATTCATCCAACCACACAAGCCCGCTGCCTGGGTGTCACCCTAGACTCGGCCCTCTCCTTCACCTCCCACATCCAAACCGTAGCTAGAGCCTGCTATTTCCACTTAAGCAACATCTCCAAGATCCGGCCTTTCCTGACCCCAGACACTATCAAACTCCTTGTCCATGCCCTCATCATCTCCCACCTGGACTACTGCAACTCCCTCTTGTCAGGCCTTCCTCAAAACCGCATCGCCCCCCTAAAATCCATCATGAACGCAGCAGCCAGACTCAGCTACTCCTCCCACCGCTCTGTCTCCACAACTCCCCTACGCAAATCCCTTCATTGGCTTCCAATTCACTTCAGAATCAGCTTCAAGATCCTATGTTTGGCATACAAATCCATACACAAGTCCTGCCCAACCTACATCTCTGACCTGGTCAGCAGATATACACCTGGCCGCCCACTTCGCTCCTCCAACGACCTCCTCTTAACCACCCCACGCATCTCGCACTCTCATGCCAGACTGCAGGACTTCACTAGAGCTGCCCCTATCCTGTGGAACTCTCTCCCACTGCCCATCAGGCTTGCTCCCACCCTCAACACTTTCAAAAAAGCACTCAAAACTCACTTCTTCAAGGAGGCCTACATCAACTCAACACTACCCTAATCCTTTCTGCCAATAACTTCTTGATGCACCCCCTCCTTTTGTGTCACCAGCCCCTCCCTCTAGATTGTAAGCCTTTGGCAGGGCCCTCTCCCCTTGTGTATCATACTTGACTGTGTGCACTTTACCCAGAATTTGGAACTGGTAATTTTTTACCACTACCATTCCAGTTTATGATCTGGCATTGTACTATTATCTGCATTGTGTTGTGTATCTTATTGCTATTACCTGTATTGTTGTATCTATGGTCTGTTACCTGTATTGTTCTGTCAACCCTGTTATCATTGTCTGTAATCCTATTTATTGTACAGCGCTGCGTAATATGTTGGCGCTATATAAATCTAATAAATAATAATAATAATAAAATGCATTTTAACAGTAAGAATAAGAAAAAAACGGAAAAAATTCATTATTTCTCAGTTTTCGGCCATTATAGTTTTAAAATAATACATGCCTCCATAATTAAAACCCACGTATTGTATTTGCCCATTTGTCCCGGTTATTACACCATTTAAATTATGTCCCTATCACAATGTATGGCGACAATATTTTATTTGGAAATAAAAGTGCATTTTTTCCGTTTTGCATCCATCACTATTTACAAGCTTATAATAAAAAAAAATAGAAATATTTCATCTTTACATAGATATTTAAAAAGTTTAGACCCTTAGGTAAATATTTATGTGTTGTTTTTTTATTGTAATGTTTTTTTTTATTATTAAACATTTTATTGTATTTTTGGGAGGGTGGGATGTAAATAGTAATTTTTTTAATGTAAATATATGTTTATTTATTTATATTTTAATGAAGATGTAGTTTTAAGATGGCAACCTTAGGTTTGTTTACATGTTGTCACTCTAAGCATAACATGTACGCTTAAAGGGACGTAGGGGGACGTAGGAGGCAGAAAAAGCAAGGCTTCTGAGAGAAGCTGTCGCTTTTTCTGCAGGGGAGAGGAATCAGTGATCGGGCACCACGGCCCGAATCATTGATTCCTGGGCTAACGATCCGCGGCCGGGAGAGCACATGGCCTCCTGGACGTAGCTCTACGTCCAGGAGGAGAAAGTGGTTAAAGGACTTACGAGCCCAAATCACAAAAAAATGGTCTGTACCTGCATGAATTTTGAAGGCACGGAGGACGCCATCCGTGCCCTCCATGCAGTTCCACCGGGTCCCCGCTGCTTATTCTCCCCCCGGCCGTATCCCAACCCCACAGCCCGGGTCGGGCTCTCCTGCCTCCGCACAGACGTGAGAGTGGCTGCGCAGCTCTAAAGCCTCCCTCCCCGATCCACGCTACAGGCTATCTCCTTTTTGTTTTTATTTGGGCTCGTAAGTCCTTTAAAGAGTAGCTGTAGTGAAAATAACTTAATTAATACATTGCTTATTTTATAATATTCATTTAGAAATTATTTAGTTTGTGTTTGCCCATTGTAAAATCTTTCCTCCTCCTTCCCTCTACCTCATTTAAATTTTGAAATGTATCGCTGGTGGTGACATGTTTACTGCTGACAGGTGCATCATTATGGAATGTTTGTATACTCTGTGTTCCAAATCCAGAGGAAATATTGCCTTGTCTCCCAGAATTCTTTGGGATGAGAATTCCACACACTGCTAAGTAGCCTAGGCTAAGCATCACTGGGAGGACAGGGCTACATACCAATATACTGCATTATATAGATATAGGAAGAGTTTCTGATGATGAAACCAGGATAATTAAGGTAATAGTAGGTATCCTGAATAATTTATTACATTCTAATATATGTTAAATGTACTACATTCTACCATATGTCACTACGGAGCCTCTTTAAGTTTTTTTTCTTCTCCCTGTATTCGGCTGGTGGATGAGTCAGTCAGGTGTGACTCTACTGCTACTACTGCAACACACAAAGTAGGAAGCTCAAAAGATGCCAGACTAAATTTCCAAGCATCCCTGCATTACAACAATGGCCCTTATTCAATGAAAAAGCACTATCAAAATTATGCAGAGTATTTTCCTGCTTGCTGGTGGCTTAAAATTGAAATTGAAAGATGTAAAATATCACCTAGGAGAATACTTAGGTGAAAAAATGTATTGGATCTTTAATCTTTAAGTTTAATAACTTTTCAGCACTTTGCAAATGAAAAAGGAAGGAAAAGTAGGTGAAAAAGTAGTATTAAAATTATTGTAAAGATTCTCTCGCTTGCTTCTGGTTTCAAAAGTGTTTTATTGACAAGGTGTGAAAATATAATCTAGGAGAAAATGCAAGTGACAAAGTTAATTGCACAGGTTGTCAATGTGAGTAGGTAGATTTGAAGTTGAAGGTAGGAACAGTGGCGTAGCTACAAACCTCTGGGCCCCGATGCGGAATCTGGATGTGGGCCCCCCCCGGCAACAACAGCCCCCCTCCCCCGGCAACACCCGACGGACGCACACACATATCAAAATCCCTATAGCCAGCTATAGGTCCCCCCAGTATAGGTAGCCAGGCATAGGTAAGCCAGTATAGTTGCCCCCGGTAAAGGTGAGATAGGCAGGCGCCGCCGGTATAAGTTAGATAGATAGGTGACCCAGTACAGGTTAGCTAGGTGGGTGCCTCTAATATAGGTAGCCAGAATAGTTGACCAAGCGTAGGTTAGATAGGTAGGTGCCCCCAGTATAGGTTAGTTAGGTAGGTGCCTCCAATATAGGTAGCCAGTTTAGTTGCCACCTGTATAGGCTAGCTAGGTGCCCCCAATACAGGTTAGATAAGTAAGTGCCCCCAGTATAGGTTAGATAGGTAGGTGCCCCCCAGTATAAATTAGATTAGGTCGGTGCCCCCCAGTATAGGTTAGATTAGGTAGGTGCCCCCCAGTATAGGTTAGATTAGGTAGCTGCCCCCCAGGATAGATTAGGTAGCTGCCCCCAGGATAGATTAGGTAGGTGCCCCCCAGTATAGGTTAGATTAGGTAGCTGCCCCCCAGGATAGATTAGGTAGCTGCCCCCCAGTATAGGTTAGATTAGGTAGGTGCCCCCCAGGATTAGGTTAGATTAGGTAGCTGCCCCCCAGGATAGATTAGGTAGCTGCCCCCCAGGATAGATTAGGTAGCTGCCCCCCAGGATAGATTAGGTAGCTGCCCCCCAGGATAGATTAGGTAGCTGCCCCCCAGGATTAGGTTAGATTAGGTAGCTGCCCCCCAGGATAGATTAGGTAGCTGCCCCCCAGGATAGATTAGGTAGCTGCCCCCAGGATAGATTAGGTAGGTGCCCCCCAGTATAGGTTAGATTAGGTAGCTGCCCCCCAGGATAGATTAGGTAGCTGCCCCCCGTATAGGTTAGATAAGGTAGGTGCCCCCCAGGATAGATTAGGTAGCTGCCCCCCAGGATATATTAGGTATCTGCCCCCCAGGATTAGGTTAGATTAGGTAGCTGCCCCCCAGGATAGATTAGGTAGCTGCCCCCCAGGATAGATTAGGTAGCTGCCCCCCAGTATAGGTTAGATTAGGTAGGTGCCCCCCAGGATAGATTAGGTAGCTGCCCCCCAGGATAGATTAGGTAGCTGCCCCCCAGTATAGGTTAGATTAGGTAGGTGCCCCCCCAGGATTGATTAGGTAGCTGCCCCCCAGGATAGATTAGGTAGCTGCCCCCCAGGATTAGGTTAGATTAGGTAGCTGCCCCCCAGGATAGATTAGGTAGCTGCCCCCCCCCAGGATAGATTAGGTAGCTGCCCCCCAGTATAGGTTAGATTAGGTAGGTGCCCCCCAGGATAGATTAGGTAGCTGCCCCCCAGGATAGATTAGGTAGCTGCCCCCCAGGATTAGGTTAGATTAGGTAGCTGCCCCCCAGGATAGATTAGGTAGCTGCCCCCCCCCAGGATAGATTAGGTAGCTTCCCCCCCAGGATAGGGCAGGTAGGTAGGTGCCCCGTCCCCATAATGGAGGGGGGGGGGCCGCAGCCGCGGGGAGGGCAGCCTGACCTCTCCCTCCCTTCCTCTCCCCGGGGCTCCCGCCTCAGATGCAGAGTGAGTGGCTCACGGAAGCGCTGTAGGCAGAACTCACCTCCGTCCCTGGTTCCAATCGCCGCTGATCTCCTCTCTGGCTGGCTCTGCATAGATGCTGTTACACACGCAGCTTCCTGTTTAGCCGGAAGCTGCATGTGTAACACTACAGCATCTATGCAGACTCTGCATAGATGCTGTAGTGTTACACACGCAGCTTCCGGCTAAACAGGAAGCTGCGTGTGTAACAGCATCTATGCAGAGCCAGCCAGAGAGGAGATCAGCGGCGAGTGGAACGCAGGGAGGTGAGTTCTGCCTACAGCGCTTCCGTGAGCCGCTCACTCTGCATCTGAGAGGGGGGCCCCGGGGAGAGGAAGGGAGGGAGAGGTCGGGCTGCCCTCCCCGCGGCTGCGGCTCCCCCCTACCAGCGCGCATGGGCCGCATGGCCCTCCAAACGGAGATGGGCCCCCCGGGCCCCTCCCCCGCCTCCTCAGGAGCCGGGCCCGGTCGCCAAGGCGACCGCTGCGACCACGGGCCCTACGCCCTTGGGTAGGAAGTTGTAAGACACAATTGCTTGGAGAATTTATCTTATTCAGCTTTGGGTTTAAAGCGGGATGAAACTTCTGGTAAAAACCATATTCAAATCAAATCAGTGCCCTTAAAGGGGCACTATGGCAAAAAATTGTAAAATTTGAAATATGTGCAAACATATACAAATAAGAAGTACGGTTTTGTTTTTCAGAGTAAAATGAGCCATAAATTACATTTCTCCTATGTTGTTGTCACTTACAGTAGGTAGTAGAAATCTGACAGAAGCTAAAGGTTTTGGACTAGTCCATCTCTTCATGGGGAATTCTCAGGGATTTATTTATTTTCAAAAGCACTTTGTGAATGGCAGTTGCTCCGTTCAACTGCCAAAAAACTGTGTAGTGAGCTGGGAAGCTGGCCAGCATCATTTTTAGGGAATATCTTTATAAAGAATAAAAGCCTTGCTGAGAAACCCGTATGAAGAGATGGACTAGTTCAAAACCTGTCGCTTCTGTCAGATTTCTACTTACTGTAAGTGACAGCAACACAGGAGAAAAGTAATTTATAGCTCATTTTACTCTGGAAAAAAGTACTTCTTATTTGTCTATGTTTGCGCATATTTAAAATTTTAAAAATTTTAGCCATAGTGCCCCTTTAAAAATATATATCAACAGTTTTACACACTAAATACAGCATGTTTGTCTGTCTTATATCTATCTACCTGTTTGAATCTCCAGCTGCTTATAGACTGAAGCCGACAAGAAGCCGCTGTGCATTCTGGGTCCCTTTTTTCCCACCTTAGAGCCAGAGAGTCTCTGAGGTCAGTTTCAGACTGCCAACCGGCGTTATAGCTGCGATGATCACATCGCCCCGCAACACTAAAAATACTTTAATAATTACTGCATCAATGCTCTCATATTGCCCGACAACGCACTGTTGCTTTTCGTGTTATAACAGGCACTTCCGGCAGATTGCATCGTACCGTGCCAGGTATGTAACGCCCCATAGACTTTCATTGGTGAAGCACTACCCAAAACAGGGTAACGCACCACACTAGTGTGAAAGGAGCCTCAAGTCTAATGAGACTCCATCAGTGTCCATTTATGCTCTGCAGTTACCGCCATCTCTGCCAGCTCTGAGAAACACAGCTGCTATGCTAATGCAAATATTAATTTGCCTAGTGCATTAAAACATTCTGCTTGAGTGGTTAAGTGCTCTTCTCAAGTATCCTGGTAGGTGATTTCTATTTTGATGATCTTTTTTCAGTGCTACACATTGTGATGTTCATACATCTGCCTGTAGATGGCACTGTTCAACTTGTACTGCTGCATAAGACTATTTAGACTGTTGTGGGTCATTGGTTCCAGTGAAGACACTGCCTTGTAGAGAGTTTGTGAAACCTGTAAATACACCTAGTTTTAGTTATGATGCCTCTGTGATTACTGAACACAACACACAATTGTTTTTCAATTTAATAAAATTAAAGAAAGCAGAAAACTCCTTTCATACCCAAAGCCTCTTTTAACCGAATTATCTAACGGAGGCTGGTAATTCCAGAACAGCTGCACCCAGGATCACAGGGATCAATTACCTGAAAAATATCAGACCACGCGTTTTTTTACTTTGGTTGTACTCTTCAATAGGGTGGTGTAACTCCCTTGTCCAATGTCTAAGCCAAGCAGCTCACCCCCACCTTCTGGAGAGAAGTTGGCGGTAACTTCCCTAATGCATGTGAAGGTAGGTACAGTACATAATCATATGGTGGAATCTGCAAGCCATTTTTAATAATGGAGCTACTAGAGATGCCCCTCCAAGGACAATGAGTACAGGGGTACAACACCACTTAAAAATGAAAAAAAAAATGACTTAAAAAAAAAAAAACTTTAATGAAAAAAATGGTACTTATCCGTTAGCCGGGCGCAACCGGCAGGTGGCGCTAATTACTATTCCCCCTCCATGCCGACATGGATAGTAGGGAAAGATGTAACTCTGGTGGAGTTTTGTCGCCACCTAGAGGATGTGCCCGGCTACCGGATAAGTACCAAAAAAATTACCTAACTATTAAAAAAGAACTAAACTGTCAGGCTTGTCTGGCTACTTGCTATAGGGCAGACTGTATGCTCATATGACTGTCCTATATCCCAGCTCTAACACCTGCCTAACAACAAAACTACACAACCCTGCAGGTAGCTGTAGCATACAACCGGGCATATAGCATTCACCAAACACAGCAAGGTAATGCAAAGAGACAAACAGAATCTGCAGCAAGTCAAGGCATTTGGTGTGAGCGCAATCTCAGCTACAAGCCCAGCATAGGCTATCATGGGCGAAGACTGAGAGTGCTCACCTTTCTTTTATATTAGCACTAACCAATCGGAAGTAACGGAATCCAAAACAACCAATCAGTCTGCGGTGTGTCAGCAAGTCAGCTGACACTCTGGTAAGCATGCTGCTACTGTTTACAGAAGCTGAGCGTGTACTGAGGACGCGTCCTCCACTTGGCCAATAAGGAAGGAGTGCCATGCGCTCCACTGACAGAGCTTCGCCCAGATCCAGAGGCTTGCCTCTCAGCGTGCATATTGGCGTTCCGCCGCCATGTGCGGCGAGGTTTTACATAAACTTTTTTTGCACTGTCCCTTGCCATAATTCAAATTTAATTAGGTGTCACAGTTATTGTAATGCTCTTAAATCTTCTTTACATCTTAACTGATGACACAAACACACACTTCACACCTGATGTCCCAGCTGCATACAAATCAGTGGACCAAAAGGGATTTGCTACTGATCTGACCAACTAGAATCCTCGCCAGGAAGAATTCTTGCTGGTCAAGATCAATGGAAGAATTATTATGCTGGGTTTCCCTTCACTTCAGTGTGGTAGTGGTGTGTGGCAGAGAAGTAATATGTCCACTATTTTGCTTCTGTATCAACCTGATTACTATTAACATTCTGTTTTAGTTTGGCTGTAAAGCTATTGCAACTTTTTTAGCTAAAAAATTATGCTTCTTGGTCCATTTATGGCTAATATTAGACAACACTTTAATTTTTTGAACTTCTGATTTTACTTAAAAGAGATCACAAGTTTTGGGAAAACAAAATTATCTTCTGATGATGTAGCTGAGCTGATTGAGCCCCTAAACAGAAAATAGTAACTAAAGCCTAGTACACATGTATGAGGACTGTCGCCTGGAAAGGTTCGGGACTTGATGCCTTGCTAGCCTCCAGGCTAGTGATGTCTGTTGCTATGGAGGGGGAGGAGGGGGTGACACATGGCGCACAACAGAGTGTCTTCAGGCGGGAAGAGTGAAAACAATGCATTCGGTGGTCACACGGACATCAGCTGATGCTAAAGATCTGGTATGATCAATCTTTAGGCGACGTCGGTGGGTGCTCCTGGAAGCATGCTACAATCTCACCTTGAAGCAGTCTTTGTTGGCCGCCATAGCTGAGTTTAATCCAGCATGTTTACGCAGCTTCAGACAGGGAACACACTAGGCAGAAACGCACAAAATGCAAGTCAATGGGCCGCATGAAAAAAAAGCATATACTTGCGTTCTGCAATGTGCGTTTTTAAATACGCTGGTTTTGTTGCATATTTTTCAAAAATGCACCAAAAATGCACATAATGAAAGTCAATGGTGACGCAGAGGTATTGCATTTTAGTGCGTTTTGTATGCGTTTTTTTTTTCTTAAAACAAGTTTGTTGATGTATTTCTGCTTCCTGTTGAATTCCGAGTGATTTGCATTAAATGCATAAAAAAAGCATGGAAAACGCATACAAAAAGCACATGCATTATATATATGTGATCTGCAAATGCATTAAAGCGCACACAAAACGCAAGAAAAACGCATGTAAGGAAAAAACGCAAACGCACAGAAAATGCACATAACACGCACTAAAAATGCACAAATGTATAGGCAGCCAAACACTACATTTCCCGCACTGCTAAGTGTGCACCCAGCCTTAGAGTTTGCTTTGTCCCATAATTATCTATAGGACACTGCCGTCCCTCATCACCTAGTTAATTGATGGGATCATTTCACCTTTGATCCCTTGGGTGACACTTTTGCTACCCTCATTACTTTGTATATTGACCTATTTGGAAAGAGTGTATTTGGAATCAGTGTATTGCTGTTATGGTTGCAGGCAAGCATATTCTGCAGTATCTAACATGTTAAAGCTGGCTGCAAAGTGAATACATTAAATTATAAAACAGCTTGTCACTAATATTTTTATATCAGTTTTTAAACAAAAGTTTGCCTTTCCTTTTACCAATATAGCACTTAGGCCCAATTCACACTTAAAAGCGCAAAACGGCAGCGGTAGTTTTGCGGGAGTGAGTTTTCTGCGATTACATGCGGAAAAAAATCACTGGACACTGCTGCGATTTTTCCGCGATCGCGTTTAGCACTTCTATAGCACTGAAACGTGATCGCCGGGAAAATCACCTGAAAATGGTGCAGGCTACGCGTTTGTGTTTGGCATTGAGCGTTTTGCCGAAATCACCGGCAAAACGCTCTAGTGTGAATGGGGCCTTACATACCCAGGGCTTCTTTCTTTATAAGCACGGCTGTAGTTACTACAGGTTTTGTTTGAAAAAACAAAAGTTATACTCATTAGTAGAGATCCCATGAAATGTGCATTGTGTTGCTTAAATTATCCATTATGCATATCTATACAGTCAAAACCATAGTGTGTCTATGGCTATTTCTATGGCTATTTCTATAGTGTCTTGTTATAAATGCTCATTTATTATGCATGCAGAGCCTACTAATGAATAATGTCACAAAACAACTTTGCCTGCATAAATAACAAAGTCCAACATATTTTCTTTAAAAATCTGGAAGAAACACCAGTGGTTAATTATTAGTAGCTTGGAACCTAGTAACTTGCTAAAGCGAGTCGAAAGAATGTGCATGTGAATAATAATGTATGTATACACTTTATACATGGATGCATGATCAAACAAGCAGGATTTTGTCAGCAATGGAGAATAAAGACTGCTCATCCTCAGTTGCGCATTGATTTTTTTAGCCAAAAAAAGTACACACCTTAAGTGATTATAAACTAATAAGATAATGAATTGTATGTGTAGTACAGCTAAGAAATAAAACATTAGTAGCAAAGTAGAAAAGAGTCTAATATTGTTTTCCAGTACAGGAAGAGTTAAAAAAACAACTTAAATTGTTATCTGTGCAAAAGAGCTCCTCTGAGCTATTTGACCCAACTGGGTTGAATACAGTCCTTTTTTCTGAAGCACTTTAACAGCCAAGTAACAGTGAGAGACAGCTTGATAAAAGGTTTTACTGCAGAAAAGTTTAAAGGGTCATCATTATTTCTGCTTTGTTTTATAGCTTAAAGTGGAATGAAACCCAGCATTTCTTCTTTGCTCTAAAAGATTATTTACAGCATATATACACAACGTTTTTTTTTTTTTTTTTTTTAGTAAAACAGCATTCAAAGGGTTAAATCACAGGACTGACTTTTTCTCCTGCAGGGGCAGCCGCATGCGAACTGGTGATAACCTTATCTTGTGTTTACATTCTTCACTTTAGACAATTAAGTACACATTCTCTGACTGTGCAGAAACTTCTGCTAATGAGTCCTGAACTGAAACACTGCTCAGAAATCATTACTGGGTGCATTGACAACAGAAATACAACAGTTATGAATAAAATGCACCAGCAGCTTTCAAAGTAAATAATCTGAACTTTGGGAACTTATAATTTCTAAATGAATAATAATACTTGTGCACAAAAGCAAATATAATAATTGTATGAGTTAAAAAAAAGTAAGAAAACACATTTTTATTGAATATTTTGTTTAAAACCGCTTTAAAAGGCAGAGTGTGGATACTGTGACAGTATGATGCAATGTTATTAAAAAAAAACAAAAAAAAACACCTATATAGCTAAAAATAAAAATAGGGACTCTCTTTGCTATTAATTTTCTATTAATTATCTGTACACATACAATTCATTATGTCATAAGTTTTTTTTTTCGCTTCAGGTTTGCTTTCAATGCTACATATCACACATGAAGGAGAACTCAATGATGAATTGGTATAGCAAGACAATCAGGCAAGCAATAATCCATTTTAAATGTGATTATCCAGGTTTTAGTAAAGGGGCAAGTCAAGAGCATCATTGCTGCTGTGACATTTTTTCTGAATCAGATTTTTTTTTTTTAAACAAAACATTTTTAGTTAAACTTTAAACATAAGTTAATTTAAAATTGCAGTTAATATTAAATAGACACTCATTTCAAATTGCACAAGGTCCAGAAGATGACAAGGGAAAAGGAATATCAATATTGTAACAACCCAAAAATACTGCCAAACATGTTTGCTCAAAACTAGTTATATTTTTTCAGTACTTTATTATTTGCCAAGCACAGAAATTAGTGAAAAGTGCCTTCCTGCCCTTAAAATGAGATGCCACCACTGTACACTCCGACAATATTGGGTGTACCGTTCTGGCCAAAAGTTTTGAAACTGTCAAAAATATTGGAAATTAGAAAAGTTGGTGCTTAAGTTTTTATAATAGCAATTTGTATATACTCCAGAATGTTATGAAGAGTGTTCAGATGAATTGCATAGTCTTTCTTTGCCATGAAAATTAACTGAATCCCAAAAAAACTTTTCCTCTGCATTTCATTGCTGTCATTAAAGGACCTGCTGAGATCATTTCAGTAATCGTCTTGTTAACTCCGGTGAGAACGTTGACGAGCACAAGGCTGGAGATCATTATGTCAGGCTGATTGGGTTAGAATGGCAGACTTAACATGTTAAAAGGAGAGTGATGCTTAAAATCATTGATCTTCCATTGCTAACCATGGTGACCAGCAAAGAAACGCATGCAGCCATCATTGCGTTGCATAAAAATGGCTTCACAGGCAAGGATATTGTGGCTACTAAGATTGCACCTAAATCAACAATTTATAGGAGCATCAAGAACTTCAAGGAAAAAGGTTCAATTCTTGTTAAGGAGGCTTCAGGGCGTCAAAGAAAGTCCAGCAAGCGCCAGGATCATCTTCTAAAGAGGATTCAGCTGCAGGATCGGAGTGCAACCAGTGCAGAGGTTGCTCAGGAATGGGAGCAGGCAGGTGTGAGCTCATCTGCGCGCACAGTGAGGCGAAGACTTTTGGAAGATGGCCTGGTGTCAAGAAGGGCAGCAAAGAAGCCACTTCACAAAAAAAACTTTAAGGACAGATTGATCTTCTGCAGAAAGTATGGTGAATGGACTGCTGAGGACTGGGGCAAAGTCATATTCTCTGATGAAGCCCCTTTCCGATTGTTTGGGGCATCTGGAAAAAGGCTTGTCAGGAGAAGAAAAGGTGAGTGCTATCATCAGTCCTGTGTCATGCCAACAGTAAAGCATCCTGAGACCATTCATGTGTGGGGTTGCTTCTCATCCAAGGGAGTGGGCTCACTCACAATTTTGCCAAAAAACAGCCATAAATAAAGAATGATACCAAAACAACCTCCAACAGCAACTTTTTCCAACAATCGAACAACAGTTTGGTGAAGATCAATGAATTTTCCAGCACCGTGTCATGAGGCAGAAGTGATAACTAAGTGGCTCAGGGACCAACATTTTGGGTCCATGGCCTGGAAACTCCCCAGATCTTAATCCCATTGCAGAGGTCCTGAAAAAGAAGGGCCAACACTGCCAATACTGACTTTTTGCATAAATCTCATGTAATTGTCAATAAAAGCCTTTGAAACGTATGAAGATCTAAAGGCAGTTTAGCAGCAACCTTTGTGAAAACTAATATTTTTGACAGTCTCAAAACTTTTGGCCAGGACTGTAATCACCACATGCCATGCACAGTTCAAGACCAAGTACTGTACAGATGCACCACGGGCCTATTGATGCATATTGTTGTTATGGAGTGAAGAGGCGGGACGATGCACACCACATGACAGAACAGGACAGGTAAGGAGGAGAACAATGCCCTTGGCCTATGCTTAGCTGTAATGATCTGCCACTCTGGATACCTGGATGATGCATTGGGGAGGGTTGCAGGCTGCCTTACACATGATAGATTCTCCACAGGGGTCGCCTTATGCTGGGAGTACACGGGTCGATTCTGGCGCTGGATTCTGCTCGTTTTGCCTGCTCGATTCCCTTATCTTTTTTCAATTAACTTCAATGGTGAATTAAGTAGAAAAAGGATCGAATGGTGATCAGACATGTCAGAAATTATCTATCGAGCCATCTTAATGGCTCAGAATTGAGCTGAGTTTTCCCAGCATTAGTCAAAAACCATTTAGCCTGTGTACAAGGCTTTACACAGCTGCAATAAACTGTTACCTGTGCATTCATTACTGAAAGGCTTGGTGCCTTTCAGTAATGAATGCACAGGTAACAGTTTATTGCAGCTGTGTAAAGCCTTGTACACAGGCTAAATGGTTTTTGACTAATGCTGGGAAAACTCAGCTCAATTCTGAGCCATTAAGATGGCTCGATAGATAATTTCTGACATGTCTGAGTGATCACCATTCGATCGTTTTGCCCAGTTCAGCAAATTCAACAAATGTACCCCTTGAGTGTACTACACAGGGGTGTAACTACCTCTAGGGCCCCCACAGCAACAACTACTACTTCACTCCCTCCATTGTAGGGATCCATCCTTCAGATCAGATGTTTTTATGGCTACACTTGTTATGGGTATGCAGATTATGATGTCCACACTTGTTTTATGACCCTTGCAAGATGGGCCCCCAGGCTGTGAGGGTCACCATGGGTAGGCAAGGGAAAGGGTGTGAACTTTGGTGGGCCCCATTAAAATTTAGCAGGGGGGGGGTTAAGCCCCTGGTACTACATCCCCACTTCCCAGCTATATGAGCTAGTAATAAGCAGAAGAAAGCAAGCATGCGGTTTTCCCAAAAATTGTATACTCTTGCAAACGAAGAGTAACATAGTCTCCATCTCTCCCCAAAGCGCCGTGCTTATTGCTGGTGCACACAGGAGCTCTGCAAACATCCCCTGGCCCAGTGAAGTGTTTAGTAAGAAGGCAAGGCACAGGGGTTTATGATCCAATCTGATTACCCTGAAATCCGTAAGATCATATGACTAACTACCTCAATCCCGATAATGTGTACAATAGTCTGCCGGAACCCTTTACATACCAACCCAAAGTGAGTAAAAGAGTCAATAAAGACACTTTCTGATAATTAAGGATGAGCAAGCAATTGTTTTTGCTCAATCTTGTGGTGAATTGGGCCATTTTCTTTGGCATGGAATTAACCAAAGGGAGCTGCCAGAACTCCCCATTGGTCCTTTAACCTACTTGGCAGTTATCACGAGTAAGGCTCAGGGTGGAAAAAAAAAGCCAGGAACAGTAACCCCGAGCGTGACTCGTGGTAGCCACTGGGAGCCTTGTGTAGAGCATAGCGCGCAGTGGGTGTTTTCACTCACCTCCCCGGGGATCCAGACGCAAGCAACCATTCTCCTTTCTGTCTTCGGAAGTCTCTGCATCCCTCGGGCGAGATTGCCATTTGTCGTCATGACAGACGGCGATCTCACTACAGGCTTACAGTGCCACCTGGAGGATGGAGGGAGAACTGTAGAGCTAAATCCCAGGAAGGTAAGTGCTGGGTTGTCTCATTTCTCTCTAACAGCATGATTTTTTTCCAAGTTTTAGGGTCTAAAAGCCTGCAATAAAATTGCACTGCTTCTAGACCCTAAAATCAGGAAAGAATCATACTGACAGTGGGGTTAACAGACTAATGGGAATCCTCCCCAAGGAGGATTTTCTCAAAAACTACAAGGTCTTTTTGAAGTATTTTTCCCTTCTTCTCCTCAAAGCTAATGGGAACTCTTATTTAAATAAAAAAAAGTCAGATACTCACCTAAGGAGAGGGAAGGCTCGGTCCTAATGAGCCTTCCCTCTCCTCTCCCGGTGCCCCCAGTGCTGCGCTGGCTCCTCCGTTCACATCCCCCGCCGAGGGGACTTCAGAAGTCTTCGGGACCCGAGTCCTCCCGAAGACAGGCGACTCCACACTGCGTATGCGCGAGTGCGTCATAGAGGGCGTGCACTTGTGCGCAGTGTAGAGTCCGTCATCGGGAGCACTCGGGCTCCCAAAGCATTTCCAAAGCCTTCCTTCGGCCAGGAGACAGCAGTATTTGACCGAAACAGTCGAATACCGCTATGGGGGAGCCAGGACAACAGCGGGGACTGGGAGAGGAGAGGGAATGCTCTATGGGACCCAGAGCCTCCCTCTCCTTAGGTGAGTATCTGACTTTTTTTTTTTAATACGGGTTCCCATTCACTTTAAAGGACAACTGAAATGAGAAGAATATGAAGACTGCCATATTTATTTATTTTTAAGCAATAGCAGTTGCCTGGCAGCCCTGCTGATCTGTTTGGCTGCAGAAGTGTCTGAATAACACCAGCAACAAGCCTGCAGCTAATCTTGTCAGATCTGACAATAATGTCGGAAACACCTGATCTGCTGCATGCTTGTTCAGGGTCTATGGCTAAAAGTATTAGAGGAAGAGGATCAGCAGGGCAGCCAGGCAACTAGTATTGCTTAAAAGGAAATAAATATGGCAGCCTCCATACCCTGTCTCTTCAGTTATCCTTTAACATACCTAGCAAATTTGGAGATTCTAGCTCTTGATTATACTGTATTTGCAGAACATTTGTATTATCAAAGAAAATTTCTGTGATAAAGTTGGAGGCATTTTTGCTCATCCCTACTGATAATATTTTATTATCTGTAATTTGCACAAGTAATGTAAATTAGAAGTTTTGCCGCCTGACTAATGAGACGTATTGTACTGAGCTCCTCACATCTAGTATGTCCAGATTGTTTCTTGGAAGAGCACCTCAGGCCCCCCAAAAAGTTTGAATGGCAATACATATACAGTAGTCTATGCACTGTGTACAGTTAGATGAACATATCAAGATTACATCTTGTACATCTTGTACATTGTAGTGGATAGAACAGACTCACATTTATATCTATAGTAGCACTTCCCTCTTTTTCCTCATGCTGAAGCCTTGCTAAAGCACACAGTCAGCACTGGGTCCTTCCCTCCAGCCTGGTTCTCTCCCCTGCACCTCCCTCCCCTGCTCTCTGCCTGCCTGGACCAAATTACATATAATTCTTATTTCAGATGCCTGTCTGCCTGCTTGCATTAGATCACATGGACATGTTTGCTGGAGTTATGACATCAATCCTCCATCATCCTTTGCACCTATGGTTTGGGAAAAAAAAGCTCAACCTGGCCCAATTTCACACTGGGGGCGGAGATTTCAAGACCATATGTGTAAAACGGACCCTGGGGGTGAGAAAATCACACTTTATTATGTGTGTGATTTTATATATCTTGGTAACTTTTTAGGTTTAAAGCAAGCTGTCATTTATAATTTAGGTACTCTTGGCTTCCTTCCCACCAGGACGTTGCGTTTTAGGGACGTTATAAGTCACATAACGCGCCCCTAACGCAACGCCTGGTGGTGCTGGACGAGGACGCTACCTAGAGCTGCATTATGCAATGTTGTGCAATGTGATGCGGAGACCACGTGATCCGCATCACATGGTCCCGCCGGCCAATCGCCCCACAGAGCGGCCGCTCCAGGAAGTAAACACTGCACGTCACTGAGTGCAGTGAATATTAATTAGCCATTAGCCTCCGCGGCGGAGGAGGAGGGGAGACCTCCTCCTCCAACATCACTGAGCACGTGCAAACAGTCTAACGCGGCTTAGCCACGTATAACGCACAGCATGCAGCACTTTTTTAAAACGTGCTGCGTTACAATGTAACGCAACGTGGGCACTGTGAACAGCCCATTGACTTTTCATTGCTGTGCGGTGGGCTGCGTTACAGGCTGCACTAACGTGCGCCTGTAACGTCCCACTGTGATAGCAACCTTTAAGTAAATATCCCCTTTTATAAAGTGAACTGCAAAAGTCTGTAAAAGCCCATCTTCAGTGAATGCCATTAACCAGTCTGACATGATTTTATCAGGATCTTTGTTCTTCATAGGATATTGCCTTATTGATTACATTTACAACTTTACATATTAGAATTGATTGTCCAAACAATTGCTAATTAGCATTTTACCACCACTTTATTATTTAGATAACTTTCTTTGATATTTTACTATCTATTCTCCCCATGATATTATTATAATCTGCCTCCATTCAAATGTCATTGTCATTATTGAGTTGCAAAAGAGGTTGGTAGTTAACTTCCAAACTTTTATGTAGAGCCTAATAATAATAATAACAAAGGTGGATAAGGAAGAAGTAGCTGTAGCCCTTAATGCTTTAACTATCCTAGGAGCGCTCCATGCCAACGGGCGTGGCCGCGGCGGCAGCCTCAGAACCGCCTAATGCCAATTGGCGTCAGGTCCTGGAGGTCGGCTACTGAAGGAGATCGCGCGCAGGGTGTGCGCGCATCTCCTTCTCGGGGGCGGAGCTCCATCCCGCCTTCAGTCTCCGAGCGGCAATCGCCACTCGGGAGACTGTTAGACGGCGTGATCGCCGTCTATTTACATGTACAGCGCTGCGATCAGCAGCAGCGCTGTATTGGGGACAGCCGTGTGTCCTCCTGACTGTCGCCGGTGATCGGCTGAAGCCTATGACAGCTGATCACATGGATTGGGCAGCAGGGGGAGGGAGGGGAAAATATATAGAAATTAAAAAAATAAGAAAATTTATTAAAAACAAATAAATAATCGATTACAAATAAACAAACAAATAAACATCCAGGGGGTGATGTGACCTCACCAACAAAGAGCTTCTGTGCTGTGTTGTGCGGCCCTGCAGCTTGGCCTTAAAGGGAACCTTAACTGAGAGGGATATGGATGTTTCCTTTTAAACAATACCAGTTGCTTGGCACTCCTGCTGATCTCTTTCACTACAGTAGTGGCTGAATCACACACCTGTAACAAACATGCAGATAATCCAGTCTGACTTCAGTCAGAGCACCTGATCTGCATGCTTGTTGAGGGGCTGTGGCTAAAAATATTAGAGACACAGGATCAGCAGGAGAGTCAGGCAACTGGTATCATTTTAAACGGAAAAATGCATATCCTTCTCAGTTTAGGTTCCCTTTAAAGCTGCAGTGGACATTTTCACAAAAATTAGCCTGGTCTTTAGAGGGGTTTTCCACTGTGGTCCTCAAGTGGTTAAAGAGACTCTGAAGCGAGAATAAATCTCGCTTCAGAGCTCATAAATAGCAGGGGCACGTGTGCCCCTGCTAAAACGCCGCTATCCCGCGGCTAAACGGGGGTCCCTTCACCCCCAACCCACCCCCCGCAAAAGTGTGTCGTAAAAAAGTCGCTGGCTGTCTCTTCCTGGAGGCAGGGCTAACGGCTGCAGCCCTGCCTCCAGTCGCGTCTGTCAGCGGCCCATCGCCGCCTCTCCCCCGCCCCTCTCAGTGAAGGAAGACTGAGAGGGGCGGGGGAGAGGCGGAGATACGCGCTGACAGACGCGCGTGGGGCAGGGCTGCGGCGGTTAGCCCTGCCCCAACCAGGAAGCGCTCCCCCGGTGTATCGAGGGGGATTTGGGGGTGAAGGGACCCCGTTAAGCCGCGCTATAGCGGCGTTTTAGCAGGGGCACACATGCCCCTGCTATTTATGAGGTCTGAAGCGAGATTTATTCTCGCTTCAGACTCTCTTTAAGGCTCGTACACTCGTCGGATTTTCGCAAATGACCCGTCGTTTGGACGTTTGAACGACCGGTCGTTTGGACGTCAAATCGGGCGTTTGTACAGTCTGTCGTTCAGCTGATAAGACTGGACTTGAGCGATCCGCCAAGCAGGTTGCTCAAGTCAAGTCTTATCAGCTGAACGACAGACTGTACACACGCCCGATTTGATGTCCAAACGACCGGTCGTTCAAACGTCCAAGCGACGGGTTGTTTGCGAAAATTCAAGGTGTGTATGTACCTTCACACTTGCAGTCTGGTGCACTTAGGAAACTGTCCAACACAGAGATATATTCCTTGTGGAATGATGATCTGACCTTAAGATTTAATCAGAAATTAGACTTGTTGATAGACCGAGAGAAGGCTGTGGGAGATACTGTACTTAATAGAATAGTGCTGAGCCTATAATGCTAGGAACACATGATGAGGTTTTTTTTTCGGAAGATTTACTGGCCAATTGGCTTTCTGATCAATGTTCCGATTGTTTTTCCGATCAATTTCCATTCACTTCTATGAGAAAATCAATTATAAAAACGATTGAAATCAGATCAGACCTATTGTAAACTATCTATTGGGCCATCTATCTGCCAGGCATCAGTCTTGCATTCAGTGGGCCTATTCTTCCACCTAATTACAAAGGTACTTTACCAAATGTCCCTGGTGTGCTTCCAGCAGGCAGGCCGATTGTAGCAGGGAGTGCTTCCCTATTGGAGAATCTAGTTGATTGGTTAAATGCACATCTTTTTTCCTGTGGTTTTTTTTATCCTTCTGCCATTGTTTATTATTTTGGGAGGATATAGATGTAAAGTGAAATAATAAATCAAGATAAGTAGTTACCAGGACATACGAGAAGGCGTATGCTGGAAACGCTAGCTTATTATAGCATTTTAAGCACACAATACAGGGCATTCCAGTAGTAGAATATTCCACAATCGCATGTAACTGTCATAATGAAACTAAAGTTGAGCTGGAATTTCAACATGTAAGATATAAATTTACATGGAGAAAATATCCTAAATATCCTAACTGGATGCTGAGGCATGTCAGGGATCAGGTGGTTAGAAAATAGTGTAAGACTTTTCCAGCCCCCTTCAGGCCTGTCCGCAAATGCGCTATAGAGCGCAACTGGACAAGTTTACTGGGATGGCTGTTGGAGGCTCGGAGCGGCCCGGGGAGATGCCAAAGGAGCCCACGGCCTGAAGGGAGCTGGAGGAAGCCCCAGGTAAATGTAAATGTTTTGCTTGCATCCATTTTAGGTTTCCTTTAAAGTGAATCTGAAGGCAAAATTAAAGAACAAAAAATATATCTACTTACCTAAGGAGAGGGAAGGCCCTGGGTCCTATAGAGTCTTCCTGTTCCTCTCCTTATCCCCTCACTCCCCCTGCAAGCTCCTCAGTTCAAATCTCCCGCCATGGGAGGCTTTCGGGATCCAGAGTGCCCCCGAAGATGGGCGGCTCCATACTACGCACATGCGAGTAGGCGAGAGAGTGCACTCGTGTGCTCAGTATCAAGCGGCCCGTCTTTGGGACCCTGAGTGCTCCTGAAGACTTCCAAAAGCCCACCCGCAGTGGAAGAGGGCAATCTCTGACCGATCGGATGGAGATTGCTAACAGGGGAGCCAGTGCAGGAATGACAGGACAAAGAGAGGAATGAAAAGGCTCTATAGGACCCAGGACCCTCCTTTTTTGTTTTTTTTTATATTATTTCGCCTTCAGACTCCCTTAACAGAAAACCTTTTTCTTCTGGTGAACCTCCCCACACTGATATTTCTTTGCATTTCCTACACAGAAGAGGCATCTGTTAAGACGATCCATCCCAGCGAATTGCAGTAAAGGATGCCAGATCTGTGGCCAAAAGGACTGATGTTTTGGCAGAGAAAAATCTAAAGTGTGCAGCACAGGCACATCGTTAGCCCAACAAATCCGTAGTGCCTGCCACAGATCTATTCTTAGATGCCTCGAAACCCCTCCCCTTCATCGCCAGGCAGATCTGTGCAGCGGACTTCAAAGTACACACCTCAGGTTGGCAGAGGAGAGAGAAGGGGGCATAGCTGGCAGAGAAAAGGGACACACACAACAGTACCCAGTATGCCCCTCCTTGATGCACCACAGCTCACAACATACCCTACATTGATGCACCAAAGCACCTAGAATATAGCCATAGAGGCACTACAGCTCCCAGAATACCCTATAAAGCTGTGGAGCATCTATGGTGGAATGCTGGGAGCTGTAGTGCCTCTATGGCGGCATGCTAGGAGCTGTAGTTCCTCTAAAGGGTCATGGTGGGAGCTGTGGCAGTTCCGATATCAGGGTCAGCCAACATCACGTCCAGCCATCCATCCATCCATCCAGCATCATGACCAGCCTCCCTATGGAGGCACATCTAAGTACGACTGCAACATTGTTGCTTTTTTCTCCTTTGTAGTAATACCACCGCATAGTAAGCTCTGAGACACTTTTTATAAACATTGCCATTCAGCTGCATTGAAATTACAACTGAACCGAGCTTGTGGGCTTAACAAGTACAAAGGGGAGGGGGGGGGTGGGGGGTTGTACCCGGAATTGGTTTTGGCTCATGCAGATTCTGGAAGGGGAGGGGGGGGGATTGGTGCTGAGAGTAAGGGAGGAATCCTCTCAGACTTTGTACAGCGCAACAAAATAGTAGACAAGACAAGACAAATAACATTTATATCGCGCTTTTCTCCTGGTGGACTCAAAGCGCCAGAGCAGCAGCCGCTAGGGCGCGCTCTATAGGCAGTAGCAGTGTTAAGGAGACTTGCCAAACGTCTCCTACTGAAATAGGTATGTAGTATGTATGACATGTATAGCAGAGCATTACTGTGGGGTTGTTAATTTTAATAAAATGAATTTTTGAATGTGTCGAAGCATTTCTGGGGAGTGCAGTAGGGTAAAATGGCCTTATTCTGTTTCTCTGGCATTGAATGGGTATTAATAGTGTTAGAATAGGGCTAGTTATAGAGAAAACTGCTAGAAAGTAAAGCACTTTGGATCTTTCAGTTAGAAAAAAAAGAGAACCTGAGGGTCTTAATTGTAGATGTGACCTGATTTTGTTTTACTAATTTATGGGCACTCTGCGCCTTCATTTTCCTCTCATAAGTTTCTGTGGCTGATTACTTATTTAGTTTTAGTTTATGCAAGGATATTATGTTATGTTCTTAGTGTACTTTCATTGTTGCCCAGTAGGAGTCACTGTTGATTCTAAGTTGCAGGAAACTGAAGGTTTGTTATTTTTGTTTCTGTGCCTTTAAATTAGAAAATGTCTTATTCACTAAGCTTAGTACAGGTTGGGATTAACGATTCATATGATTACATTAACACAGCAGTGCTGGATGAACAGTTGTCCTTTTCACCTGATTCAGAGATTTTAGATAAGGGAGGTGTTATTTAACATCAAAAATGTGGTTAGACTATCGCAAAACTTATTATTCCCTCTATTCCTCTTATAAGACATATTGCCCACCTCAGAACTGTACTTTTTACCACCAATGTTTTAATGTTATTTTAAATTTTTTGTAATACAGTAATTGAATACCCAAAAATTGGTGCCCCCCCCTCCTGGAACGTTTAACCCTTTGACTCCCAATGCAGTCTGGTTTTGCTAGAGTGGTTGAGCCAGCTGATGTGGGTCTATGCCATCTGAAATATACCAGGCCACAAAATCCATGGCATAGAAGGCTCTGCAAGAGGGACAGATATGTTTCCCCACTCTGGCAAAGCCCCCTTATCCGGCTCTGCCCCAACTCATGTTTGCTATAGTGGAGGTAACTACACCAACATCTGTGGATACGGTCACTAGGGGGAAATTTATGATGGTATATAGAAACTCCCTTTTTTAAGAAATGTGTCTCACATGCCCCTGCAGTGATTTGGAATGAGTACAGGGGTAAATAAGTACCCCTTACATATTTCTGCAGACACGCAAACAGAACCACTTTCATGAAGAAAGTGCATTGGGCTTCAGTAGCAGATGTTGTTTTTAGATGTATAAATGGTTCCCTGAGTAGCTGATGTCAAATCAGGCCCCTTTTATACTATATGTACTATATATGTAGTGCCTCACACCAATTTGCCGAAAACCACCGCAACCCATTGCAGAAGTAGTAATAGCCCTATGGGGCTATCAAACTGACCGTGGTAGTGAGAGCCCTATTAGGCTGCCATACCTAACACGGGATGGCATATTGTGGTGGGTCCCTTCGTGACACTACAACAGTTATATTTACAGTGGCGTGGTAATCCCCGGAAGTGAGGCATACTTTCAATGGCCTCGTTGATTTGGTCACAGTGCGGCTAGAACATGCGGCGTGACTTCTCAGGCACGGTGCAATCATTAAAGTGGTCGGAAAGTCAGCATTTCTACTTTGCGCTAAAAGATTCCTTACAGTTTTAAAGCTACTATCCCAGAAAAAAATTCTAGCAGAACATCACTGAAATATTTGACTTCAAATTTGCATCCAAACTGGAGATAATAGTATCCTTTTTACTTGTTAAACACAAATGTATCAACACTGAAATGTAAACAAACACTCTCTGAAAAGCTGTCTCTGCTTCAGGCACACACAGTGTTTAGAATAGCTCATTAGAATATTTTCATATATAATAAAATGCAGTTATAATAGAAAAATAATAAAATGCAATGGCAGCTTTAAGGGCAAGATAAACTACACTTTGGAAACTTGTAATTTGTAGACAGACAATATTACTTGTGCACGAAAGCAAATATGATAACTGTATGAGTAATAAAAAAGTAGGAAAATACATTTTTATTGAATGTTAAGTCAGAGTTTCAGACCACTTTAAAGATGTAAAACCAAGTGTAAGGTCGCTGTGACAAACTTAACTTGTGTGATCTCTGGAGGCTGTTCTAATAGCGTGGAGCAGCTGGAGGAAGCTTCCTCTTTGGTCAGTTGCATCCCCGGCTCCCCTGTAGACATGAATCAGCATGTTCGCATCCCCAGCTCTCCTGTAGATGTGGGTCAGCGTAGTCTTTCTAGAAGAACGCGCACAGTTCAGAGCTGCCTTTATAGGTTAAGGAGGCATGTCTGAGGTATGTCAGTTGATTCCTTCGGTCAGCTGACACTTGCTGCAGGGATGTTGCTGATTGGCCTGGTTTTCCTGGGGGCTTGGTCTGTGCTCTATTCCTGCTATATAGCCCTGGGCATTCAGTTACTCGCTGTCCATTATAGCTATCAGGTCACTGAGCCCTGGACCTTGCTTTGCTACTCAGTCTAGTTAAAGTTCTGCTGAGATAGGTATATATGCAGAGTTTGCGATATATATCTATCCTTAGTTAGTATTGTATATTGTATTATTGTGATTGTTCTCTGTGTATGACCCGGCAAGCCCTCCACTTTGATTAAAGTCTCATCCCTCTGTACTACTGTCATCTGATACTCGATATTGACCTCGGCTAGCCTAACGACCCTTTCTCTGCCTAATCCTTAACTATACCTCAGCCATCTGACCTATGTGTATGACTTCGGCCTGTATAACGTTTTCGCACCTGTCTTAGCCTACTGTACTTTAGCCATCTGGCCTGTTATTGACCTTGCTCTGCCTCTGTCCCTGTGTACCGCATATCTCTGACTTCACGTTCACCTCAGTTGACGATCTGACCTCGATTATCGTATATTCAGTGTACACTTCATAGCCTGCATCAGCCAGCATTACAGTTGCATCAGCCAGCATTACAGTTGCATTCACAGTGGGACGTTATGGTCGCGCTTTATAAAGTCTTATAACGCAGCTTACCGCACTGCAATGCTAATCCTATAGGCCGTTCAAAGTGCGACTAAAAAAATTGTTGCGTTGTGGTAACTCACTGCTTGCAGTGCGTTACCTCTTAACGGAGACACGTTGCGACTTTAACATTGCATTAAAACGCAACGTCCCAGTGTGAATATGCCCTAAAACCAGTCTCAAAGGATCTGATCATCAGCCCACACTATGACAGCAACCACATCTGTAGCACCTGCTACTGACTGCCTTTATGCAGCTGCTTTAGGCCGTGTAATCAACTGTAAAAGCTAAAAACCATCTCTTATAAATAATTCATCCTATAAATCATGCCTGTAACTTAAAGCAGAACTGTAGATAATTTTAAAACACATTTCACTTCACTTATCTGGGGCTTCCCCAAGCCCCTTGCAGCCGTCCTGTCCCGCGCCGGTCTTCCACGATTGATCCTCCGTTCTTCCGTCACCAGCTGCTTTCGGTTTCGCCGTCGGGCCACTACGCCTGCCCGGCTCTGGCCACGCTTATCCTTTTTTGCGTTCCAGTCCACAATAGCGCTATTACAGATGCGAATGCGTAAAAAGGATACGCTTGGCAGGGCTGCGCAGGCCTCGACTTACAAGTCGAGGAACGAAACAGATCGGTGGTGGGAGAACGGAGGATCGTGGAGGACTGGCATGGGACAGGACGGCTGCTGGGTAAGTGAAACTGTTTGTTTTAAAACAATCTTTAGTTCTACTTTAAATAAATACTGTGTAAAATAGCTTTCATGTAAATTAAAGAGGAACTGTAACCAAGGATGTATATTTATTCCAATCAGTAGCTGATACCCCTTTCCCATGAGAAATCTTAACCTTTTCTCAAATAGATTATCAGGGGGTCTATATGGCTGATACTTTGCTGAAACCCCTCCCACAATGTGAAGTCAGGACCTGGGTCCTGCCAGTTTCCGGTCTGTGAACCTTGTTGCATTGTGGGAAATAATGAGTGTTTCCAACTGCCAAGCAACTAGTATCTCCCTCTGTGCATATGTTTATCTATATAAAAAAAATCTACCTTTTAGTCTATCGTACTGTTAGGGGGTGGGGTTATAGATAATGGCAGTTGGTGCTGCCTGGTTTTTTTTCATTTCTGCCTGTAGTAAACATGATTATGTGCAGGCTGATGGTGGATCAAACAATATAAAAAAAATTACATGGCGGATAACAATCATTTCTTGACCTCTCTTCTATTTTTTAACATCTCACTTGCAATGTAGAGATTTCTCTAAAGAACATAATTTATGTACCTCTAGAGGGTGCTGTAGTATTGTTTACCAGTATTCTACACCAGATTTATCAGTTACATGAGTGATTATACTTCCTGTTTCTTTTATGTTTGTTTCTTGAGTTCCTGTCTATTTTTTTTATTGTTTCACATCAGTGTTAGCACACCTAAAAGGTTTGTTATGATGACTTGCTTATTTTTGCTGCATTTGTGTTACTATTAGTGCTTAATCATAAAAAACATAAAATCACTTCTACATGTAGGCAATCAAATAACGATTAGCTTTGAAGAAAATTTTCATAACTTGTTACAATTTCCTAATATTCTTTCTTTATTGGCAAAGTCTTTGTTACTATAGTCAAAGTTTTTATTACTAACTAAGAAGAGACAAGGACTATAACTGACCTTGATTCATAGGCGAGAACATATGATGCTGCCTTTAGTTATGATGAATGTAAAGTTTTGTTGTTTTTTTATTTTTTAATCTATTTTGTTTTCTGAACTAAAAATATATGTATTATTTCTCTTATTTTTAATCACGTAAATATGATTTTTTTAGGCCATATCATGTGTATCACAGTTAGCTGGTGGAGCTCCAAAAATACATTATTTTACACTAGGAGATAAAAATGGAAATCGTGATCCCACTATAGTGCATTTTAGATAAAATTAGATAAAGCTGAGTGGAAAGCTATACTCACAAGTGTGGGTCACCTATAGGTAACCACGTGATAGGCAACTGTCCCCTCAGGGAAGTTAAGATGTTGCTCTCAGTAGAAATAGGAAAATGGGGAAAAAACCCTCCACGCAAGGTGGACCCGATATATTGTATTCAGGTAAAACAGAGGTGCCAATCAGATTAAAACAAAGATAAAATTCATAAAAATGGGGGTAGTAGTACTTCTCCCCATTGAAGAATCAATATGAAAATTATCAGCAAAAATCCGCAAAAATGTATACTTAAAAAAATGCAACATATTTTGTAGGACTAAGCCCACTTCTTCAGGCAATAAAAAAGAGGCAGCTGATTTGAAATCAGAGCGAGCATGGCGCCTTACACTATGTAACTTTACACTACACACTAACAAGTCATGTCAGCTCATCTAGGCTCCTGGCTGCCAGGTTACTGTCATTGTACAGACTACTATGAACTAAATGTTGCCTGTTCTTCTGACCAGGCAGAAAAGCTGTCATCTGCTGGATCTAAAAGGTTACAATGAAAAATGAATATGCAATATTTATTTTTTACATTTTTACACACCATCACTAGAAGTAATTATTCTTTGTAAATTTTACCTTTCAGATAAAATGTTGCTGCAGTACAATAAAAAAAAGTAAAAAACCCTCCTAATTTACTGTACTGTTCTGCTCATTTCATGTTTTAATCATATAATATATATATATATATATATATATATATATATATATATATATATATACTGTGTATATATATATATATATATATATATATATATATATATATATATATATATATATGCAGTTGTAATGTACATGACATTCTACTTTTAAAATGTACTAACTAACTAACTGCGCCAGCAGGTGGGTGGAGCAAAGGGCAAACATACAAGATTAATTTGTAATATTTCATATCTCATCAGTATTAAGCCTTAAAATTACAATAAATAAATAAATAGAAAAAAACATTGTCTTTAATAATTTTAAAGAGAATCTGTACTCTAATATTCTTACACTAAAAAGCATACCATTCTATTCCTTATTTTCTCCTGTGCCCCTCTGTGCTGTTTCTGCCACTCTCTGCTGCAATCGTGGCTTGTAATTAACAGTTTTAGGCAGTGTTTACAAACAAACTAACCAGCTCCTAATAGGCTCACATATACAGAGTGTGTGAGTCATTCAGTGTGCAGGGGGCCTGCAGAGGGTGTGTATCGCTTCTATCCAATGACAAGCAGCCCTGCACATTCCACACATTCAAAGCCTTAGCCCGACAGACACTACAGGGGAAAGATACATTGATTTATTACAGAGACAGTGTAATTAGGAAAGGCTGCAGTAAGCCCCAGCACATTAGAACAGGCATAGGAACTTATAGGATAGAAGAACTAAGGCTGAAAAAATTGTTACAGAGTCTCTTTAAATTTGCAACTAAATAATTGTGCTTAAAATTATTTATATTTTAAGCATTTGATTAAAAGTGCAAATATAGCTTTCTATGAGTAATGATAAAAGGGTAAATTACAGTGTTTACAATTATTTTCTGTAATCAATAGTAACCATCAATGTTTTTAATACACTTCAAGAAGGTAATAAATTACAATTATGTACTGTTGTATATGTATAAAGCCCCATTCTAACAGGTTATGGCTTCAGGTGTAACTAATAATGTGAATACTTGCTACAGTGATACTTAGAGGCCTTCTTATTTGTATGATAACACCACCATTAACAATCACTAAGCAAATGCTAATAAGAGGTGAGCGTTCTGAACCTTCACCTGGACCACACGTAGGCGTTGGCAATGAATTGACAAAATGATATTGGCCACAGGCATAAGGGGATTTTCCACCATTAAATATTTTCATTCAGTGTCTTGATTAATGTAATACAATCCTGGCAAGACAAAACAATGCAAAATTGTACATTGTAATACAACTCAGTGTCTAGCTAAAATGTGATGCTGTATGTTTAATACAAAGTTCACTCTGAAAATGTTTATGTTGATGAATTATCTGCAAAGTTCAGGAACAGAATAGAGCTACAATGCTCTTATTTCCTCTAGTGATTACTAATAAGCCCTAGTATGAATATGTACCCCTTTATAAATCACTTCCGTACCAGCAGTCTCTGGTATGGTAAAACACCACACATACCCGCCGCTCTCACCACAGCATACAGCCCACAGTCGCAGCTGGCCCTTGTAGTCCGCCAGCACACTCTATTACTAGTGCATATCTTTCAACTGTATTTGTGATTGAACTTACTATAGGATAGCTCTCTGTGTGGGTGACACACCGCATACAGCCCACAGTCGCAACTGGCCCTTGTAGTCCGCCAGCAGACTGTTAGGCAGAGTATCCACCTACAGTTCAGCTCTGATGCCGCACTCTATCACCGTGTCTTCACCCTGTGTGGCGCGTCCCCGCTTGAATGGGAGGTGAGGAGACAACGCCTACCCAACTTCAGTTACACCCAGGCCTTGTATGTGCAAAGTAGAAGAGCTGAATAAGGGGTAGACAAATAAACCACCAGACCACACTAGAGATAAGGCAAGGTCAAAACAGTCCAAATCAGCAACGGGAATCAGAAGTTCACAGTACCAGTACGCTAGGCAGAGGCAGGTCCAGAGACAATCCAGGGGTCATACACAGAGAATCAGAGGTTCGCAGTACCAGAAGGGCTAGGAAAGACGAAATCCAGTAACCAGGCAAGAGTCAGTCCAGGCAGCGATCAAAGCATAGTCCAAAACACAGGCAAGAGTCGTAACAGGAGATCCAAACAGAACAATAGCACCCAGCGCTTCACCAGGGCAGCTTAATGCTATAACGGGCAAGGAAACAATGCAGGAGCAAGGCTTAAATACTACTAGGGGAGAGGTGTGGCTACAGACTGGCTGGAGAGCCTGTGCTCTGATTGGCTGCAGCCTCCAGCCAGAACTTTCTCTAACATGCTGGACAGCTGCCAGATTGGCAAGTGTCCAGCCAGCACTTCCCTCAACAGGCAGGACATCTGAGAGCTGGTTAGCTGCAGCCTCCAGCCAGAATTTTCCCAACATGCTGGATAACTGAGCCCTGCTAGACTCTCCTGCTAAGTGCATAGAAAGGACGCCTGGCTATACCCGTCCGTCCTTGCACAATGCGGAAACGTGCATGCATGTTCCCAGCCGCAGGGATGCCGGGGATGCCACTGGCTGTGCGTGCTGCACAGGAAGAGGAGACGCGGCGAGAAGACCTGGACAGTGGTGATCCCTGCTGACCTGCGCGGGACCCTTCAGGTAAATCCCTGACATTAATCCCCCCCAGGAGTGGCCTCTAGACATTTAGGGAATTAGGGAATTTGGCATACAGGACTGCCATGGCCTTGAAAAGTTCTTCCACTGAAGACAGAGCAATATGCCCTTGAGGTAAGCCAAAAGCCCAGGATTGTGGATCACCTTGAAGGAGAGAGATGACCAAGGCTACCCACTGAGACTCAGACCCTGAGGAGACAGGCCTCGCTTGGAAATACAGCAAGCAGGACTTCATAAGCTCCAGTAAATTTCTCAGGGAGAGGTATTTTAGGCTCTCTTGCAGTGCTAGTAACTTGTGGAGAAGACGGCACTGGGTTCTTGGCTGGTGGATTCACATTCCCCGTCTGGCTGGTTAACGTGGCCATCATCTGGGTTAACTGATTTACAGCCCCTGTGAGCAACAAAACTTGGTGGCGAAGATCCTCCATCTTCAAAATGGTGACCCGTTATAATGTGAGGCCTGGCAGAGTATCCACCTAAAGTTCAGCTCTGATTCCCCAATCTATCACCGCAGTCTTCACCCTGTGTGGCGCATAACACCCAGGTCTTGTATGCGCAAAGTATCAGAGCTGAATAAGGGGTAGGCAAATAAAACACCAGACCACTCTAGAGATAAGGCAAGGTTAAAACCGTCCAAATCAGCAACGGGAATCAGAAGTTCACAGTACCAGTACGCTGGGCAGAGGCAGGTCCAGAGACAATCCAGGGGTCATACACAGAGAATCAGAGGTTCGCAGTACCAGAAGGGCTAGGCAAGACGAAATCCAGTAACCAGGCAAGAGTCAGTCCAGGCAGTGATCAAAGCGTAGTCCAAAACACAGACAAGAGTCGTAATAGGAGATCCAAACAGAACAATAGCACCCAGCGCTTTACCAGGGCAGCTTAACGCTATAACGGGCAGGAAAACACTGCAGGAGAAATGCTTATACTACTAGGGGAGAAGTGTGGCTACCGACTGGCTGGAGAGCCTGAGCTCTGATTGGCTGCAGCCTCCAGCCAGAACTTTCTCTAACATGCTGGACAGCTGCCAGATTGGCAAGTGTTCAGCCAGCACTTCCCTCAACAGGCAGGACATCTGAGAGCTGGTTAGCTGCAGCCTCCAGCCAGAATTTTCCCAACATGCTGGATAGCTGAGCCCTGCTAGACTCTCCTGCTAAGTGCATAGAAAGGACGCCTGGCTATACCCGTCCGTCCTTGCACAATGCGGAAACGTGCATGCATGTTCCAAGCCGCAGGGATGCCGGGGATGCCACTGGCTGTGCGTGCTGCACAGGAAGAGGAGACGCGGCAAGAAGACCTGGACAGTGGTGATCCCTGCTGACCTGCACGGGACCCTTCAGGTAAATCCCTGACATTAATCCCCCCCAGGAGTGGCCTCTAGACATTTAGGGAATTAGGGAATTTGGCATGAAAGTCCCTGATCAATTGGTCTGCATGCACCTGATTAGCAGGAACCCAGCATCTCTCCTCTGGCCCGTAACCCTTCCAATCGATTAAATATTGCAGGGATCTTCTGACTCGTCGAGAATCTAGAATCCTCTACCTCATACTCAGGATTCCCATTAATTTCAACTGGAGGTGGGGGTATCCTGAGTTGGTCAGTGGTTGCAGGTTTCAGAAGAGAAACATGAAAAGAATTTACCACCTTGACTGTTCATGGTAAGGCAACTCTATAAGTCACATCATTAATTTTTTCCGAAATGGGATAGGGACCGATGAATTTCGGTCCAAGCTTATGGGATGGTTGACGAAGAGGAACATTTTTTGTAGAAACCCAAACAAGATCCCCTGGTACATTC
The DNA here is from genome assembly GCF_040937935.1 of Hyperolius riggenbachi. Taxonomy (NCBI): domain Eukaryota; kingdom Metazoa; phylum Chordata; class Amphibia; order Anura; family Hyperoliidae; genus Hyperolius; species Hyperolius riggenbachi. Next base: position 334,252,061 of record NC_090647.1, read on the forward strand.
TCAGGTCCTGGAATACGATGCATATCTGCAAATGACTTCTGCAGCTGGACAGCAGATTCTAGATTCTGCTTAACAGAGCTCCAAATAGAGGACATATGATCAAACCATTCTTCCAATTTCGGTAGATTGGAAGGAGGACCAGAGAGAGAGTTGAATTTTGGACTCTGACCAGTCACAACTTGGAATGGTGACATCTTAGTGGAAGAATTCACAGGGTTATTAAAAGCAAACTCTGCGAATGGCAGAAACTCAGACCATGGCAGTCAGATATTGTTCTAAGGACTGGTTTGTCCTTTCGGTCTGACCATTTGTTTCGGGCTGGAACCCAGAAGAAAAGGTCAGAGAGATTCCCAGGCAAGAGCAGAAGGATCGCCAGAACTTGGACACAAATTGTACACCTCTATCCGACACTATGTTCTCTGGGATACCGTGAAATCTGAAGATGTGCTTAATGAATAAGGCTGACAGTTACTTAGCAGATGGTAACTTTTTCAAGGGAACAAAATGTCCCATTTTACTAAATCGATCAGTCACCACTAAAATAGCAGTATATCCTCGAGAGCTGGGTAGATTAACAATAAAGTCCATGGATAAGTGAGCCTACGGCCTATCAGGGACTGGTAACGGAATCAGAGTACCTTGTGGAGCTAACCGGGAAGGCTTGCTCCGGGCGCAAATAGAACAGGACTTAACAAACACCTGAACATCCGTTTTCAAAGAAGGCCACCAGACCAGCCGTTCCAATAACTCCAGAGTTTTCTTAATACCAGGGTGTCCGGCTGACTTTAAATCATGAAATTGTTGCAAAATTTGAATTCTTAAATGGAGAGGAACAAAAAGTTTACCTGGTGCTTTCTCTGCAGGAACTTCCGTTTGACAATTACTTAGAAGCCTAGATAAGTCTGGCAATAGAGATTGACTGGAAAGAGCTGCAACAACACAATGTTTGGGCAGGATTGCTTCTGGTTCTTTAAAGCCGCATCTACACGAGTAGATGCGGCCGCGATCCGGTGGCTCGATTAGCCGCCAGATCGCCTCTTCCTCGTGCCTGCGCGTACCCGCTGCGTACCCGCTCGCCGCGTGTGCGCCGGATTCGATTCCCCGCTCGTCCCCGCCGGCGCCGCTTATCTTCCGCTCGATTCCCTGCCATTGTCCCCTCACGGGGAGCGAGCAGGGAATCGACGGTACGGAGATCCGTCCTGTCGGATCTTATCAATCGAGCCGCATCGCACGTAGATGCGGCTTAAGACTAACGGGAGATGCTTCAAAAGAGCGGGAGAGAGCATCAGCCTTCACATTTTTGGAACCTGGCTTATAAGTGATATTGAAATTAAAACTGGAGAAAAACAGGGCCAAACGAGCTTGACGGGAGTTGAGCCTTTTAGCACTCTCGATATACTCTAAATTCTTATGGTCAGTATAGACCGTGATTGGATGAAGTGCTCCTTCCAGCCAATGCCTCCACTCTTCAAAGGCTAATTTAACCCCTAAAAGTTCCCGATTGCCAATGTCGTAGTTCCGTTCGGCCGACGAGAACTTTCTAGAGAAGAAGGCACAGGGATAGAGGTGCTCAGGGGTCCCTGAATATTGTGAGAGAATTGCCCATACACCAACCTCCGAGGAGTCCACTTCAATAAAGAAAGGACGTTGGACGTCTGGTTGGATTAAGATCGGAGCCGAACAGAAAGCCAACTTTAGTGCTTTGAATGCTTCCTGGGCTTGTGGAGGCCAAACGGAGGGATCTGCGCCCTTCTTAGTAAGATTGATTAGAGGAGAAACCAGAGTAGAAAAGTTCCAAATGAACCTCCTGTAAAAATTTGCAAAGCCCAGCAAGCATTGCAAGGATTTTAAATCTCTAGGCTGAGGCCATTCCAGCACTGCAAAAACTTTATAAGGATCCATACTTAACCCAGACTCTGAAATGATATACCCCAGAAAAGGTTACACTAGTTTTGAGAAATGTACATTTCTCCAATTTAGCATACTGTTTTTCCCCCCAGGAAATAACTATGGGTAGCTGAACCCGATCAAATTGAAGAGGAATTACCTGTTCGCCTAGACGAGTTTCCTCGGCCCCGTCTAGGTGCTGGAGTTTCCCTGCTTCTTGTTAGGACAGGATTTAGCCATGTGACTGGTTCCCCCACAATACAAGCACAGACCTTCGGCTTTCCTCCGGAGTTTCTCAGACACCGAGAGTTTAGAGGCCCCAATTTGCATGGGTTCTTCAGGAGGCAGAGAAGAGAGACTAGTCTGGGCTCTGAAGTTGGTGACAGGAGGTTGATAAGAACTCCTTCCATCCCTGGTGCCTTTGTTGGAGGCGGCGGTCTACCCGAATAGCCAGGGTAATGGCCTCATCAAGAGATTCGGGAACAGGATGGCTTACAAGGATATCCTTCACCGTTTCAGCTAGGCCAAAGAGGAACTAATCCATGAGTGCCGGGTCGTTCCAATTAGTGTAAACTGCCCACCTGCGGAATACGGAAGCGTACTCCTCTGCCGGTCAACGACCCTGACACAATTCTCTGAGTTTCAGAACTGCTGTGGAGGTCAGATCCGGATCCGAATACAGGACTGCCATGGCCTTGAAAAGTTCTTCCACTGAAGACAGAGCAATATGCCCTTGAGGTAAGCCAAAAGCCCAGGATTGTGGATCACCTTAACCACTTAAGGACCGCAGTCTTTTCACCCTTAAGGACCAGAGCCTTTTTTCCATTCAGACCACTGCAGCTTAAATGGTTTATTGCTCAGTCATACAAGCTACCATCTAAATGAATTTTACCTCCTTTTCTTGTCACTAATACAGCTTTCTTTTGGTGCTATTTGATTGGTGCTGCGATTTTTACTTTTTATTCTATTCATCAAAAAAGACATGAATTTTGGCAAAAAAATGATTTTTTTAACTTTCTGTGCTGACATTTTTCAAATAAAGTAAAATTTCTGTATACATGCAGCGCGAAAAATGTGGACAAACATGTTTTTGATTAAAAAAAACCCATTCAGTGTATATTTATTGGTTTGGGTAAAAGTTATAGCGTTTACAAACTATGGTGCAAAAATTGAATTTTCCCATTTTGAAGCATCTCTCTCATTTCTGAGCACCTGTCAGGTTTCATGAGGTGCTAGAATTCCAGGATAGTATAAATACCCCCCAAATGACCCCATTTTGGAAAGAAGACACCCCAAAGTATTCACTAAGAGGCATGGTGAGTTCATAGAAGATTTTATCTTTTGTCACAAGTTAGCGGAAAATGACACTTTGTGACAAAAAAAATAAATAAAAAAAAGTTTCCATTTCTGCTATCTGGTGACAAAAAAAAATGAAATCTGCCACGGACTCACCATGCCCCTCTCTGAATACCTTGAAGTGTCTAGTTTCCAAAATGGGGTCATTTGTGGGGTGTGTTTATTGTCCTGGCATTTTGGGGGGTGCTAAATTGTAAGCACCCCTGTAAAGCCTAAAGGTGCTCATAGGACTTTGGGCCCCTTAGCGCACCTAGGCTGCAAAAGAAATGTCACACATGTGGTATCGCCTTACTCAGGAGAAATAGTATAATGTGTTTTGGGGTGTATTTTTACACATACCCATGATGGGTGGGAGAAATATCTCTGTAAATGAGATTTCTTTTGATTTTTTTACACACAATTGTCCATTTACAGAGATATTTCTCCCACCCAGCATGGGTATGTGTAAAAATACACCCCAAAACACATTATACTACTTCTCCTGAGTACGGCGATACCACATGTGTGACACTTTTTTGCACCCTAACTGCGCTAAGGGGCCCAAAGTCCTATGAGTACCTTTAGGATTTCACAGGTCATTTTGAGGCATTTATTTTCTAGACTACTCCTCACGGTTTAGGGCCCCTAAAATGCCAGGACAGTATAGGAACCCTACAAGTGACCCCATTTTAGAAAGAAGACACCCCAAGGTATTCCGTTAGTAGTATGGGGAGTTCATAGAAGATTTCATTTTTTTTTCACAAGTTAGCGGAAATTGATTTTTATTGTTTTTTTCACAAAGTGTCATTTTCCACTAACTTGTGACAAAAAATAAAATCTTCTATGAATTCCCCATACACCTAATTGAATACCTTGGGGTGTCTTTTTTCTAAAATGGGGTCACTTGTGGGGTTCCTATAATGCCCTGGCATTTTAGGGGCCCTAAACCGTGAGGAGTAGTCTAGAAACCAAATGCCTCAAAATGACCTGTGAAATTCTAAAGGTACTCATAGGACGTTGGGCCTCTTAGCGCACCTAGGTTGCAAAAAAGTGTCACACATGTGGTATCGCCGTACTCAGGAGAAGTAGTATAATGTGTTTTGGGGTGTATTTTTACACATACCCATGCTGGGTGGGAGAAATATCTCTGTAAATTAAAATGTTTTGATTTTTTTTACACACAATTGTCCCTTTACAGAGAGATTTCTCCCACCCAGCATGGGTATGTGTAAAAATACACCCCAAAACACATTATACTACTTCTCCTGAGTACGGCGATATCACATGTGTGACACTTTTTTGCAGCCTAGGTGCGCTATGGGGCCCAACGTCCTATTCACAGGTAATTTTGAGGCATTTGGTTTCTAGACTACTCCTCACGGTTTAGGGCCCCTAAAATGCCAGGGCAGTATAGAAACCCCACAAGTGACCCCATTTTAGAAAGAAGACACCCCAAGGTATTCCGTTAGGTGTATGGTGAGTTCATAGAAGATTTTATTTTTTGTCACAAGTTAGTGGAAAATGACACTTTGTGAAAAAAAACAATACAAATCAATTTCCGCTAACTTTTGACAAAAAATAAAATCTTCTATGAACTCGTCATACACCTAACGGAATACCTTGGGGTGTCTTCTTTCTAAAATGGGGTCACTTGTGGGGTTCCTATACTGCCCTGGCATTTTAGGGGCCCAAAACCACGAGGAGTAGTCTGGAAACCAAATGCCTCAAAATGACTGTTCAGGGGTATAAGAATCTGCAAATTTTGATGACAGGTGGTCTATGAGGGGCCGAATTTTGTGGAACCGGTCATAAGCAGGGTGGCTTCTTAGATGACAGGTTGTATTGGCACTGAAGTGCAGGAATGTTCTCAAATCATGACCTGGACATGGCAATTAAGTCGTACCAGCAGTGATCAGAAAAAAAATTTCTGTCACTGCGGTGGGGCGGGTGAGGGTTTGGCCGGGTGATCAGAAGCCCGCAGGGGGCATATTAGGGCCTGATCTGATGGGTAGCAGTGACAGGTGGTGACAGGGGGTGACGGGGTGGTTGATAGGTGATCAGTAGGTGATTACAGAGGAGAATATATGCAAGCAATGCACTGGCGAGTTGATCAGAGGGGGTCTGGGGGGCTAATTTAGGGTGTGGGCAGGTGATTGGGTGCCCGCAAGGGGCAGATTAGTGTCTGATCTGATGGGTAGCAGTGACAGGTGGTGACGGGGTGATTGATGGGTGATCAGTGGATGATTAGAGGGGAGAACAGATGTAAACAATGCACTTTCAGAGGTGATCTGAGGGTGGGTCTGCACGCAATCTGAGGGTGTGGGTGGGTGATCAGGTGCCCACAAAAGGCAGGTTAGGGTCTGATCTGATGGGTGGCAGTGACAGGTGGTGACAGGGGGTGATTGATGGGTGATTGACAGGTGATCAGTGGGTGATTATAGGGAAGAATAGATGTATACAGTACACAGGGGGGAGGGTCTAGGGAGGATCTAAGGGTGTGGGGGGGTGTGTTCAGGAGCCCCCAGGGGGCAGTTTAGGACCTAATCTAAAAAATAGCGTTGAGATAGTGACAGGGAGTGATTAATGGGTGATTAGGGGGGTGATTGGGTGCAAACAGGTGTCCCAGGGGTGGGCAGGGGGGGTCTGATGGGTGCAGTGGGCGATCAGGGGGCAGGATCAGTGTGCTTGGGTACTTACTAGGAGGGCTGCAACCTGCCCTGGTGGTCCCTCAATCACTGGGACCACCAGGGCAGGAGGCAGCCTGTATAATACGCTTTGTATACATTACAAAGCGTATTATCCGCTTTACATGCGGAAGATCGGGGGTTAACAACCCGCCGCCGCTGCTAATTGGCTGGCGGGTTGACGTCGCGGGTGGGCACATCCAGCGTGCGATCCCCGGCAGCTAGTCCGCAACGAGCCGCCGCCGATCGGCGTATTGCGCGGTCGTTGCGGGCTCCACTTTGCCGCCGCCCCTAGGTAGGGGCGGCCGGCAAGTGTTTAAAATCACAATCCAGTAATATATATATATATATATATATATATATATATATATATATATATATATATATCTATATATAGATCTATCTATATATAGATCTATCTATATATAGATCTATATATATATAGATCTATATATATATAGATCTATATATATATAGATCTATATATATATAGATCTATATATATATAGATCTATATATATATATAGATCTATATATATATATATATAGATCTATATATATATATAGATCTATATATATATAGATCTATATATATATATAGATCTATATATATATAGATCTATATATATATATATATATATATATATAGATCTATATATATATAGATCTATATATATATAGATCTATATATATATAGATCTATATATATATAGATCTATATATATATAGATCTATATATATATAGATCTATATATATATATATAGATCTATATATATATATATATAGATCTATATATATATATATATATAGATCTATATATAGGTGGTTGGGAGGGGATCAAGGGATACATGGGGGGGGGAGAGCTGGAAAAAAGTTTATTTTTACACTAAAATCGCACAGCCTGTCACGGCTGCAGGCTGTGCGTCTCTCCCTGTCACACAAGATCCACAGTGACAGGGAGAGGGAGGCGGAGAGGGAGGCGGAACGGCAACTATGTTGCCTTTCGGAGGGTGATCGCTGTGATTGGCTCACAGCGATCACACGGCAGGGAGCCAATCAGTGACGGCTCCTGCCGATACCCGGAAGCCTTAGCTGTCATAAGACAGCTAAGTGCAGCCGGTTCGGTGCGCGCGATCGCGGCGGGGAGCGGCGGCGCCGGTGATAGAGATCTACGCCTTGCCAGCCAGGAGCCCATCAAAACAGGGCGTAGATCTCTATCACTGCGGTCCGGAAATGGTTAAAGGAGAGAGATGACCAAGGCTACCCACTGAGACTCAGACCCTGAGGAGACAGGCCTCGCTTGGAAATACAGCAAGCAGGACTTCATAAGCTCCAGTAAATTTCTCAGGGAGAGGTATTTTAGGCTCTCTTGCAGTGCTAGTAACTTGTGGAGAAGACGGCACTGGATTCTTGGCTGGGGGATTCACATTCCCCGTCTGGCTGGTTAACGTGGCCATCATCTGGGTTAACTGATTTACAGCCCCTGTGAGCAACAAAACTTGGTGGCGAAGATCCTCCATCTTCAAAATGGTGGCCCGTTATAATGTGAGGCCTGGCAGAGTATCCACCTAAAGTTCAGCTCTGATTCCCCAATCTATCACCGCAGTCTTCACCCTGTGTGGCGCGTTACACCCAGGTCTTGTATGCGCAAAGTATCAGAGCTGAATAAGGGGTAGGCAAATAAAACACCAGACCACTCTAGAGATAAGGCAAGGTTAAAACCATCCAAATCAGCAACGGGAATCAGAAGTTCACAGTACCAGTACGCTGGGCAGAGGCAGGTCCAGAGACAATCCAGGGGTCATACACAGAGAATCAGAGGTTCACAGTACCAGAAGGGCTAGGCAAGACGAAATCCAGTAACCAGGCAAGAGTCAGTCCAGGCAGTGATCAAAGCGTAGTCCAAAACACAGGCAAGAGTCGTAATAGGAGATCCAAACAGAACAATAGCACCCAGCGCTTCACCAGGGCAGCTTAACGCTATAACGGGCAGGAAAACACTGCAGGAGAAATGCTTAAATACTACTAGGGAAGAAGTGTGGCTACCGACTGGCTGGAGAGCCTGAGCTCTGATTGGCTGCAGCCTCCAGCCAGAACTTTCTCTAACATGCTGGACAGCTGCCAGATTGGCAAGTGTCCAGCCAGCACTTCCCTCAACAGGCAGGACATCTGAGAGCTGGTTAGCTGCAGCCTCCAGCCAGAATTTTCCCCAACATGCTGGATAGCTGAGCCCTGCTAGACTCTCCTGCTAAGTGCAGAGAATAGACACCTGGCTAAACTCATCCGTTCTTGCACAATGCGGAAACGTGCACGCGTGTTCCCAGCTGCAGGGATGCCACTGGCTGCGCGTGCTGCACAGGAAGAGGAGACTTGGACAGTGGCGATCCCTGCTGACCCGCGCGGGACTCTTCAGGTATATCCCTGACACAGACTATCAGCACAGCAGTGCATATCTTCCAACTGTATTTGTGATTGAACTTACTATAGGATATCTCTCTGTGTGGGTGACACACAGCCCACAGTCCACGCAGCCATTTGATTGCGCACACTGCTTTTACAGCACTTCAGCCTTTTTACAGCCATTGTAATATCACAACTGCATATCTCTTTGTGTGTGTTAAAGTACACAGCCCAGTGATACACACACACAGCTGCTGTGTATTTGACACTGACTGTGTGCCTCTTTGTGATTACACACACTGTCTACCACTACTGAATATTGTTAGTACTACTGCATACCCCAATATGGAAAAAATGACAAGCAGAAGCAGGCCACCCTGCTTTTTGAGGTCGTGCTGGTGTGATTTTGTGTGGACCTCCACCAATCCACAGTGTTCAGAGGGCACCCCCAAAATTCTGAGGACTTAGTTGACTGGTTAACACAGAACACTTCATCTTCCGTATGGCACCAGGCGAACTTTTGCGGAAGTTCGATTCGCAGCTCACTGCATCTAACTACCCAGTACCTGTTGTGTATACTTAACCCACCTTATCACTGCATATACCTAGCGTTGTGTTGAGTGAACCCAGCTCACTGCATCTAAATACCTGTTGTGTTGAGTGAGAACCCACCTGGCCACCTCACTGCATCTAACTACCGGTTGTGTTGAGTGAGAACCCACCTCACTGCATCTTAAGTACCTTCACTGTTCAGTGAACCCAGCTCACTGCATCTAACTACCCAGTACCTGTTGTGTATACTTAACCCACCTCATCACTGCATATACCTAGCGTTGTGTTGAGTGAACCCAGCTCACTGCATCTAAATACCTGTTGTGTTTGGATGAGAACCCACCTGGCCACCTCACTGCATCTAACTACCGGTTGTGTTGAGTGAGAACCCACCTCACTGCATCTTAAGTACCTTCACTGTTCAGTGAACCCAGCTCACTGCATCTAACTACCCAGTACCTGTTGTGTATACTTAACCCACCTCATCACTGCATATATCTAGCGTTGTGTTGAGTGAACCCAGCTCACTGCATCTTCCGTATGGAACCGTGAAATATCGTCCTCCTCCTGCTCTGATTCAGGCACCCCACAACTAGAGGTGTAGCGAACGGTTCGCCGGCGAACGGTTCCAGGCGAACTTCGGGGGTTCGCGTTCGCCTGCACCAGGCGAACTTTTGCGGAAGTTCGATTCGCCCCATAATGCACTATGAGGGTCAACTTTGACCCTCTGCATCACAGTCAGCACTCAGCAGGCACATTGTAGCCATTCAGGCTACACTAAGCCCTAGAGCCCCACCCCCCCTTATATATGGCAGGGCCCGGCCGGCCATTACAGTCACTCGTCTGCCTGCTATTAGACAGACTAGGGAGAGCTGCTGCAGACTTGTTCTTCTAGGGACAGATTAGTTAGGTTCTTGGCTGCTTAGCTTGCTCCTGGCTGATTGTTATTGCTTTTATAGCACCCAGCAACAGCTCTTGTCAGAGCTCATCCTGTACTTTTTTTTTTTTTCTGTGTGTCAAACTGACACTTTTGTTGCATGCACAGCATTGCTAATTGATAGTGTGTGTGCCACTGCCAGCAGCCCAGTACATTCAGTGACTCCCTGTGTGTGTGACAGGGAGCTGCACATTGTACTACCCAGTACTGCATATACCCAGTACCTGTTGTGTATACTTAACCCACCTCATCACTGCATATACCTAGCTTTGTGTTGAGTGAACCCAGCTCACTGCATCTAAATACCTGTTGTGTTGAGTGAGAACCCACCTGGCCACCTCACTGCATCTAACTACCGGTTGTGTTGAGTGAGAACCCACCTCACTGCATCTTAAGTACCTTCACTGTTCAGTGAACCCAGCTCACTGCATCTAACTACCCAGTACCTGTTGTGTATACTTAACCCACCTTATCACTGCATATACCTAGCGTTGTGTTGAGTGAACCCAGCTCACTGCATCTAAATACCTGTTGTGTTTGGATGAGAACCCACCTGGCCACCTCACTGCATCTAACTACCGGTTGTGTTGAGTGAGAACCCACCTCACTGCATCTTAAGTACCTTCACTGTTCAGTGAACCCAGCTCACTGCATCTAACTACCCAGTACCTGTTGTGTATACTTAACCCACCTCATCACTGCATATATCTAGCGTTGTGTTGAGTGAACCCAGCTCACTGCATCTAAATACCTGTTGTGTTGGGTGAGAACCCACCTGGCCACCTCACTGCATCTAACTACCGGTTGTGTTGAGTGAGAACCCACCTCACTGCATCTTAAGTACCTTCACTGTTCAGTGAACCCAGCTCACTGCATCTAACTACCCAGTACCTGTTGTGTATACTTAACCCACCTCATCACTGCATATACCTAGCTTTGTGTTGAGTAAACCCAGCTCACTGCATCTAAATACCTGTTGTGTTGGGTGAGAACCCACCTGGCCACCTCACTGCATCTAACTACCGGTTGTGTTGAGTGAGAACCCACCTCACTGCATCTTAAGTACCTTCACTGTTCAGTGAACCCAGCTCACTGCATCTAACTACCCAGTACCTGTTGTGTATACTTAACCCACCTCATCACTGCATATACCTAGCGTTGTGTTGAGTGAACCCAGCTCACTGCATCTAAATACCTGTTGTGTTGGGTGAGAACCCATCTGGCCACCTCACTGCATCTAACTACTGGTTGTGTTGAGTGAGAACCCACCTCACTGCATCTTAAGTACCTTCACTGTTCAGTGAACCCAGCTCACTGTATCTAACTACCCAGTACCTGTTGTGTATACCTAACCCACCTCATCACTGCATATACCTAGCGTTGTGTTGAGTGAACCCAGCTCACTGCATCTAAATACCTGTTGTGTTGGGTGAGAACCCACCTGGCCACCTCACTGCATCTAACTACCGGTTGTGTTGAGTGAGAACCCACCTCACTGCATCTTAAGTACCTTCACTGTTCAGTGAACCCAGCTCACTGCATCTAACTACCCAGTACCTGTTGTGTATACTTAACCCACCTCATCACTGCATATACCTAGAGTTGTGTTGAGTGAACCCAGCTCACTACATCTAAATACCTGTTGTGTTGAGTGAGAACCCACCTGGCCACCTCACTGCATCTAACTACCGGTTGTGTTGAGTGAGAACCCACCTCACTGCATATAGCTAGCATCTCCCCGAGATGGACAAAATGGACAAACCAGGTAGAGGAAGAGGTAGAGGCAGGCCCAGAGGAAGGCCACCAGGCACCGGCAGGTCTGTGCGAGGTGGTGTTTCTCTGATTTCGTGCGGACCTGCCCCAAAATACAGTGCTCAGAAGAAGGCACGTGCCATCACTTCCCAAAATCGCAAGGAGGTGATTGAGTTTTTAACACAGAACACCTCATCTCCCGCAGCCACCAGCGCTACAACAAGCACCACATCCGCTGCATTTGACACTTCGCAGGAGTTATTTGGTGGTGGTGGTGAAATCACTGATTCCCAGCCACTACTGCCACAACAACAAGAAGGCGCAGGTACACCACCTCATACGTCTGAGTTAGGTGGCGATAATAGGGACGTAACGTGTGTGGATGGGGATGATGGTGGACCACCTGAAGTTGGTGCACTTGAGGAGGTGTCTGAAGAAAGCACAGCTGGCCAGGAGGATTAGATGACGATTATACGGATACCACATATGTTCCCGGTAGAGGAGATGACCACGGGGACAGTTCAGAGGAGGAGTCAGAGAGGAGTAGGAGGAGACGACTCCATGATAGAAGCAGAGGGAGCTCGTCCTCAGAAACAGCTGGGGGCAGTGTCCAGCGCCATGTATCACCAGCTATGGCCAGCCAGCACACATGCCCTTCAACGTCAGCTGCTGATGCCACCGTAGCGCCATAAGCCCAGGGGGGCTCAGTGGTTTGGAAATTTTTTTACGTGTGTGTCTCAGATCGGAGCAAAGCCATCTGTTGTCTCTGCCACCAAAAATTGAGCCGTGGAAAGGCCAACTCTCACGTAGGGACAAGTGCCTTACGAAGGCACTTGGAGAGAAGGCACAAACAGCTATGGCAAGAACACCTGAGGAAAAGCAGCACCCCTCAAAAGACAAGCCACCCTCCTTCTCCTCTTCCTCCTTCAGGTGCATCGTCTTCATCCACTTTCTCCCTTGCACCTTCACAGCCACCCTCCTCCACACCGCCTCTTCCCTTGAGCGGTTCCTTCTCCTCTGCCCACAGCAGTACCCAGCTGTCCGTGAAGGAAGTATTTGAGCGGAAGAAGCAAATGTCTGCCAGTCACCCTCTTGCCCGGCGTCTGACAGCTGGCGTGGCGGAACTATTAGCTCACCTGCTATTACCATACAAGCTGGTGGAGTCGGAGGCTTTCCGTAAGTTTGTGGCCATTGGTACACCGCAGTGGAAGATACCAGGCCGCAATTATTTTTCACAAAAGGCCATACCCAAACTCTACCATGCAGTTGAGAGGCAAGTGGTGTCATCTCTGGCACACAGCGTTGGGTCAAGGGTCCACCTGACCACGGATGCCTGGTCTGCCAAGCACGGGCAGGGCCACTACATTACATACACAGCCCATTGGGTCAACCTGATGACCGATGGTAGCAAGCAGGGAGTACGTGGCTGCGCAGCAGACCGACTTGTCACACCTCCACGGCTTGCAGGCAGGCCTCCAGCCACGTCCTCTCCACCTGCTACCACCGCTTCGCTGTCGTCATCCTCCTCCTTGGCTGGTGCCACGATCTCCTCTCCAGCTACACAGCCCCAGCACCCCAGGGCCTATGCTGCATGCCAGGTACGACGGTGTCATGCAGTGTTAGACATGTCTTGCCTGAAAGCGGAGAGTCACACTGGAGCAGCTCTCCTGGCTGCTCCTAACAAACAGGTGGAGCAATGGCTGACCCCGCACAAGCTTGAGATCGGCAACGTGGTGTGTGACAACGGCAGCAATCTGATTGCTGCGTTGAATTTGGGAAAGCTGACACACATACCCTGCATGGCACATGTGCTGAATCTGGTCGTGCAAAGATTTGTGTCCAAGTACCCAGGCTTAGAGGACGTCCTGAAGCAGGCCAGGAAGTTGTGTGGGCATTTCAGGCGCTCTTACAAGGCCATGGCACGCTTTGCGAAAATTCAGCGTAAAAAACAACTTGCCGGTGAGACGCCTGATTTGCGATAGCCCGACTCGCTGGAATTCCACCCTGCTGATGTTCTCTCGCCTGCTAGACCAGGAGAAAGCCGTCACCCACTACCTGTATCATTACAGTACAAGGACACAATCTGGGAGGATGGGGATGTTGTGGCCCAACAACTGGACACTGATGCGAAATGCATGCAGGGTCATGGAGCCCTTTGAGGAGGTGACCAAACTGGTGAGTCGCGATGAGGGCACCATCAGCGACTTGATCCCTTACGCCTACTTCCTGGAGCGTGCTGTGCGTAGAGTGGTGGATACAGCTGTGGAGGAGCGTGAACGAGAAGAGTTACGGCAGCAGGAGTCGTGGGAGCCATTTACACACGAACCCGATGTTCCCACAACACTTGCGGCAGCACAGAGGGGGGAGGAGGAGGAGGAGGAGAAAGAAGAGGAGTCGTGTGGGGAAGGAGAGGAGTCAGACTCTGATGATGGTGATGATGAGGAAGAGGAGGAAGAGGCGGCGGAAGAAGAACAACCGCGGCAGCCGTCACAGGGGGCTTCTGCTGCTCCACGTTCCCGTGGTATTGTTCGTGGCTGGGGGGAGGAAGAGGAGTTGCGTCCTGTCACTGAGGAAGAGCAAGAGGAGATGGAGAGTACGTCTGCATCCAGCTTTGTGCAGATGTCCTCTTTCATGTTGTCCAGCCTGTTGAGGGACCCCCGTATCAAAAAACTCAAGATGAATGACCTGTGTTGGGTGGCCACGCTACTAGACCCTCGGTACAGGCACAAAGTGGCGGACCTCTTAGCAACTCAACAAAAGGCGGAAAGAATGCAGCACTTGCAGAACAAGCTGTCGATGATGCTTTACAATGCATTTAAGGGTGATGTGGCTGCAAAACGCAATCAAGGTACCACTGGCAGTAACCCTCCTCCTCCCAAGTCCACGCAGGCAAGAACAGGACGCTCTCAGGGTGATGTCGGACATGCGGACGTTCTTTAGTCCAACTCCTCGCCATAGTCCTTCCGGATCCACCCTCCACCAATGCCTGGACCGGCAGGTAGCCGACTACCTGGCCTTGAGTGTGGATGTAGACTCTGCGAAAAGCGACGATGAACCCTTGAACTACTGGTTGCGCAGGCTTGACCTGTGGCCAGAGCTGTCCCAATTTGCCATACAACTTCTCTCTTGCCCTGCCGCAAGCGTCCTGTCAGAAAGGACCTTCAGTGCAGCTGGAGGCATAGTTACTGAGAAGAGAAGTCGCCTAAGTCACGACAGTGTTCAGTACCTGACCTTTATCAAGATGAATGAGGAATGGATCCCGGAGGGGTACTGCACGACCGAAGACTAAGTCAGTCCCCACACACAGCATCTCTGCCTGCAGGCCGCTTGACTGCCTTCTCCGCCACCACCAACAGGGTCCAGGACTCTAGGCAGATTCCTGAATTTTTAAGGCTGCTAGCAGCGGCCGCTACACTAATTTTTCTGGTGCGTGTACATGCCTGCCTAATTTTTCTGACTGCACTGCGGGCGGCTACAACAACAAAACAAAAGGCATGTACATGTGCCCATCCCCCTTCATGATCATTACCTTGCTGCGGTGAAGGGGCTTGCGCATCACAATGAAGCAATGACCGCCGGCTATTTGAGTGTCTCGGGTGGGGGTGGCACACAAAAGATAATAAGGTCGTTGCTTCATTGTGGTCAGACCAAATTTGATCAGCTGGACAGTCACTGTTGTTCTATCATTGAGCTACCACAGCCCGGCGACCATATGGGCTTGAAAAACGCCACGGCCTACACTCTGGCCACGGTGCACACCAGTCCAGTACGGCCGTCACTACGCAAACAGCTGTTTGCGCTGCGTTACACAGTGAGTTTGGTGTGTCAGTGTGTAGCAGAACTCTAATTACACTCCCTGATTGATGTATACCCATGCAAGACGTTTTAAAGCACTTTAGGCCTGCAATTTAGCATTCAATGTGATTTCTGCCCTTAAAATGCTGCTTTGCGTCAAATCCAGATTTTTCCCCGGGACTTTGGGCATGTATCCCACTCCGCCATGCCCCCCTCCAGGTGTTAGACCCCTTGAAACATCTTTTCCATCACTTTTGTGGCCAGAATAATTTTTTCTATTTTTGAAAGTTCGCATCCCCATTGAAGTCTATTGCGGTTCGCGAACTTTTCCGCGAACCGAACCTTCCGCGGAAGTTCGCGAACCCGGTTCGCGAACCGAAAATCGGAGGTTCGCGACATCTCTACCCACAACTACTTACTACTCAGCTGGCAGCCACAGCATCTCTGCCTACATACCGCTTGACTGCCTTCTCCGCCACCACCGACAGGGTCCAGCACTCTAGGTGGATCCTGAATGTTTAAGGCCATTGCTTGCAGCGGCCGCTACCAAAAATAATAATTTTTCTGGTGTGTGTACATGCCTAATGTTTCTGGCTGCACTGTGGCTGCAACAACAACAAAACAAAAGGCATGTACATGTGTCAATTCCCCTTCGTGATGCGTACCTTGTCGTGGTGAAGGGGCTTGCTTTTCACAATGAAGCAATGACCTATATGAGTGTATTGGGGGCCCACCCAAGATAATAAGGTTATTGCTTCATTGTGGTCATTGAGCTACCTCAGCCTGACCATATGGGCTGGAAAACCGCTATCGTTTGCACTCTCGCCAACGTGCGCACGAGCACGGCCATCACTACACAAACATTGCCGCCGAGAGGACTGATATTTATGTCCTGAGAGTGTCAACTAATGACAACCCTTTGTGGCTGTTTGCGGTGCGTTAAACAGTGAGTTTGGTCTGTCAGTGTGAAGCAGTACACTACTTACACTACCTGATCAATGTATACACACACACACACAAGATGTATTAAAGCACTTTATGCCTCCAATTTAAGAATGTAATGGGATTTCTGCCCTTTAGGGATTATAACCCTACTCTGCATCAAATACGTAATTTTCTGAGGGACTTTTGGAATGTATCCCACTCCGGCATGCCCCTCTCCAGGTGTTAGACCCCTTGAAACAACTTTTCCATCACTTTTGTGGCCAGAAATAGTCCCTGTATGTTTTAAAATTCACCTGCCCATTGAAGTCTATGGCGGTTCGCCAAGTTTGCGCGAACTCGAACTTTTGCGGAACTTCGCGTTTGCATTTCACAAACCCAAAATCTGATGTTTGATCCATCTTTAAATTGTCCAAATTTAACATCTCTGTACATTTATCAACATCTCATGCCATCATCATCATCCTATCATTACATTTACCGCTGAACACCACATCGCTACATAAAACTTCATTTCACACTTTTTTTATTCCTGCAACCACTCATCCAAAATCTAACAATTAAAGATGGGCCCAACTGTTCAGCCGGCGAATAGTTTGCGGCGAACAATGGGTGTTCGCGCTCGCCCCTTTAAGTGAACACGTGGCGTGTTCGACCCGCCCCTTATACATTATAATTGAGCCAAACTTAACTATTCCTCCCACCTGGACCTCCTCCCCCCCCCCCCCCCCCCACCTATCAGAAAGCCAGCACAGATGCCATTTTGCAGTCTGTGTTTGGCTTCTGTGCTAGGAAGAAGAGGGACAGCGTGTTGCTGACCGGGAGAGAGTTAAGTAGGCCTGTGTTCTGTGTCCTCAGTGTAGATTCTTGCTGCTACCACATTGTCCTGAACAGCTAAGCCCTTCTTAGGGTTGATACATTGTTTTTGTTCTTGCTATTGTATTGTTCTTCTGTGGCCAGTGCACAAATTAGCTGTTGGAGACAGGTCTGCTAGTCCTAGTAGTGCACCGACAATAACCCAATAATCCTTCACACCACTACTGGCATCTTGTATCCACTACTGCCCCCTGTATAGGGCCTCAGTACAGAATCAGTGGGTTTTTTTGGTCACTTAAAGGGGCACTACAGCGAAAAACTGTAAAATGTAAAATATGTGCAAACATATACAAATAAGAAGTACATTTTTCCAGAAGAAAATGAGCCATAAATTACTTTTCTCCTATGTTGCTGTCACTTACAGTAGGCAGTAGAAATTACAGAAGTGACAGGTTTTGAACTAGTCCATCTCTTCATAGGGTATTTTCAGCAAGGCTTTTATTCTATATAAAGATATTCCCGAAAAAGGATTTAAACAATGATCCTGGCCCGCTTCCCTGCTTGCTACACAGTTTTTTGGCAGTTGGACAGAGCAACTGCCATTCACTAAGTGCTTCTGAAAATAAATATATCCCTGAGAATCCCCTATAAAAAGATGGAGTAGTCCAAAACCTGTCACTTCTGTCAGATTTCTACTACCTACGGTAAGTGACAGCAACATAGGAGAAAAGTAATTTATGGCTCATTTTACTCTGGAAAAAGTGTACTTCTTATTTGTATATGTTTGCACATATTTTAAATTTTACAGTTTTTCGCTGTAGTGCCCCTTTAACTGTCATTGAGCTACCTCACCCTGACCATAGAGGCTGGAAAACCGCAATTGCCTGCGCTCCCATGATTGTGCACACAAGCACGGCAGCCACTACACACCACAGCACAAAGATTGCTGCCAAGAGAACTAACATTTATGTCCTGGAGGTGTCAACTAGTAAAAACAAAAATATGCTCACCTGACGTTATCACTTAAGGTCTTTGCAGTTGTTTACGGACTACGGTGCGTTAAGCGCAGTGTTTCGTCTGTCAGTGTTAAGCAGGTGTAACCCTTAGGCTTCTTGCACACCAAGACGTTGTGTTAGGTGCCACGTTAAGGTCGCATAACGTGCACCTAACACAACGTATGGTGCTGCAAGAGCCGACGGTAGAGTGAGCCGCGTTAGGCGGCTCGATTCCTATAATGTCTCCCAGAGTGGCGCTGATTGGCCAGCGGGACCACGTGATGCGGAGCGAGACACTCCGCATCACGTGGTCCCGCCGGCCAATCAGCTGCCGCCAGTGCAGTGAATATTAAGTAGCCATGTGCGCGGCTACTGTAGCTGGCTCTCCCCGCCTCCTCTCCGCCCCCCACTGCGCATGTGCAAACAGTCTAACGCGGCTATAGCCGCTCCAACGCCGTAGCATGCTGCACTTTGCACCGAACGTGCAGCATTACATGTAACGCAACGTGGGCTGTGTGAACAGCCCACTTGTGTTACATTGCTGTGCGTTGGGGGAGCGTTACAGGCGCACTAACGTGCGCCTGTAACGTCTTGGTGTGTAAGCAGCCTTACACTACCTGATGGACGTGTACACACGCAGGACGTTTTAAAGCACTTTATTCCACCAATTTAGGAATGTAATGTGATTTTTACCCTTTAGAGATGAAAACACGACTCTACGTCAACTACGTGATTTTTGGTGGGACTTTTGCCATGGATCCCCCTCCAGCATGCCCCCATTCAGGTGTTAGGCCCCTTGAAACAACTTTTCCATCACTTTTGTGGCCAGAAACAGTCCCTGTAGGTTTTAGAATTAGCCTGTCCATTGAAGTCTGTGGAGATTCGCCAGATTTGTGAACTTTTGTGGAAATTTGCATTAGCCTATAGCGAATCTTACAGTGAACCTCCAGACTAAAACTCTACTCAGCAGCACTGAAAAGGCTTGGTGTTTTTTTAACAGGTTCACAGCATTATAACTTTGTTTTTCATACCCATGACAAATTTTTAGCTGCTTAGAAGCTAAGCTCCACCCCATCAAAGAAAACTGCCCGGGCATTTTTCCCCTGATGCTGTGCAAAGCATGATGGGATTTCTGATGTTATTGTTCTCGTTGCCTAGCAGCTGGGAGGGGTGATCAGGACACAGGACAATTGAAACTGTATCTCATGCTCCCTGTCACCTCCTTTCAACCAAAAAGATGGCTGCCCCCATAAAATCATAAATATTTGCCTGTTAAAACAGATTATTTTACCTATCTATTTTAATTAACATAACTAATGTAACTTAATGACAGTATGTTTGTTTAGGCTGAAGTTCCTCTTTAAATCTTATGTTCAGCCCATCACTACTAACAATCACTTTTCCATACATATTATTTTCACATGACATACCATAATATTTTCATCATTTTTTTAAATGTACATATACACACACCCTTTTTTGTTCTTTATACAAACAATAAATACATGTTTCTATGTACTGAATAGCTACATACAATTTATTTTTTATTTATTTTTTGTTGGGGTTGGGGGTGAGCCAACAGATAACAATGATTCTGTTATAGTGAAATACTTTTTTTTTACGGCTTTACTTTTAACAGTACAGTACTTTGCATTAAATATTATTCTATACATGTTTTTGGATTTTTGGAATTAATCATATGAGTTTCCATTAATCCTTATGGGGAAATTCACTTTGATATAAGAGTGTGTTGGATTACAAGCATGTTTCCAAAATCAATTACCCTCGCAAACCAAAGCTGCACTGTACTTAGTTGCAATATGTGTACATTATAATGCAACACTCCAGTGTGACACTAGCCCAACGATGGCACGAGTGGTGTTACCAAGCTCTGCCGTCCTGCTGTGTGAAATTGTAGCTGAAAGTTGCTTGTGGCCAGGAGACTGAACTGCCCAACCAGCATAAACTTCACCTGTCCGTGGAAAAGGACCCTGACTATCTTGACATAACAATGGTAGTGAATTTATTCCTTCCATTGTCACAAGATGGCCAGTAAAACTACAAATTGACACCAGTCATAGTATTGTCAGTTGGACATTAGCAGGTAACAGTCACTGCAAGGGAACATGGGAGTCCTGTGTCATGCAGCAGCATCAGTAACCCAAATAGTCGTGCTGCTAGGATAGCACAACAAGGTCAGATAGATGATGTTACCAGGATATTCAGAAGTGTTTCAAAGCACACCTTAAGGTGGCCACTATCGATCCAATTTCTAGGGATAAATCGTTTGAGCGATCAGATAATTCTGATCGGAAGGGAAATATCGAAATACATCATTCACTACACCATCAACGGACCAATCTTTGCTTCCGAACATGGCCGCGATGTTCGGGTGTTCGCGCCGAACTCCGAACATAATGGAAGTCAATGGGGACCCGAACTTTCGTGCTTTGTAAAGCTTCCTTACATGCTACATACCCCAAATTTGCAGTGGGTACAAGAGGGAAAAAATATTTGAAAAAGAGCTTATAGTTTTTGAGAAAATTGATTGTAAAGTTTCAAAGGAAAAAATGTCTTTTAAATGCGGAAAATGTCATTTTTCTTTGCACAGGTAACATGCTTTTTGTCGCCATGCAGTCATAAATGTAATACAGATAAGAGGTTCCAGGAAAAGGGACTGGTAACGCTAACCCAGCAGTAGCACACGTGATGGAACAGGAGGAAGGCGGCGCAGGAGGAGAAGGCCACGCTTTGAGACACAACAACCCAGGCCTTGCATGAGGACAAGAAGCGTGCGGATAGCAATGCATTTTGTCGCCATTCAGTCATAAATGTAATACAGATAAGAGGTTCCGTAAAAAGGGACCGGCAACGCTAACCCAGCAGCAGCACACGTGATGGAACAAGAGGAGGCGCAGGAGGAGAAGGCCACGCTTTCTGGCGCAACCCAGGCCTTGCATGAGGACAAGAAGCGTGCGGATAGCAATGCATTTTGTCGCCATGCAGTCATAAATGTAATACAGATGAGAGGTTCAATAAACAGGGACCTGAAACGCTAACCCATCACACATGTTCATTGTTCATGTTACTTGGTTGGGGTCCGGGAGTGTTGCGTAGTCGTTTCCAATCCTGGATTGATTCATTTTAATTTGAGTCAGACGGTCTGCATTTTCTGTGGAGAGGCAGATACGCCGATCTGTGACGATGCCTCCGGCAGCACTGAAACAGCGTTCCGACATAACGCTGGCTGCCGGGCAAGCCAGCACCTCTATTGCGTACATTGCCAGTTCGTGCCAGGTGTCTAGCTTCGAATAGTTGAAAGGTGCAGATGGATTGTTCAACACAGCTACGCCATCTGACATGTAGTCCTTGACCATCTTCTCCAGGCGATCGGTGTTGGAGGTGGATCTGCACGCTTGCTGTTCTGTGGGCTGCTGCATGGGTGTCAGAAAATGTTCCCACTCCAAGGACACTGCCGATACCATTCCCTTTTGGGCACTAGCTGTGGCTTGTGTTGTTTGCTGCCCTCCTGGTCGTCCTGGGTTTGCGGAAGTCAGTCTGTCGGCGTACAACTGGCTAGAGGAGGGGGAGGATGTCAATCTCCTCTCTAAAGTCTGCTGGTATTCTTCCATTTTTACCTGTCTGATTCTTTCTTCAAGCAGATCCAGAAGGGTATAAACCCAATAATTGGTGTTGTCCAAAATGCGCACAATGCGTGGGTCGCATTCAATGCAGTCTAGCATGAATTGAGCCATGTGTGCCAGAGTCCTGCCAGAATCCTCATCATCCTCTTGTGAGCGTTGTGATAGTGGTGATGCATCATAGTCGTCACCTTCTTCCTGGTCTGCTTCTGCTGACCATTCGCGCTGAATTGTGGAAGTCCAACGTGCACCGCTCTGGCCCTCGTCAGTGGTAGCATGAAATTCCTGCTCCAACTCCAGCTGTTCCTCCTCCTCTTCTTCGTCATAGCTGCTGGGGCCAGCGTTTCCTGAGGCAGATGGCCTGATGCAGAGGCGTAGCTAGGGTTTTCAGCGCCCGGGGACAAAGACTATTAATGCGCCCCCTAAGGTGAAGGGTCGTGACCAAATGTGGGCATGGTTATGGGTGCTCCACATTTGGTCACGCCCCTTCAAATGTACATGGAGGTTAGCAGGCTCACGCTCACCCACCCTCCCTCAGTATGTACCTTCCAGCATGTTCCAAGACAAATTCAGCAATCATGAGCCCCCCCCCCCATCAAGACAAATTCCGTAATCATGAGCAAACATGAGGCCCCCAACATGACCAACTCAGCAATCCTGAGGCCCATAACAAGACAAATTTAGCAATCATGAGGCCCCTAACAAGACAAATTCAGCGATCTTGAGGCCCCCAACAAATCATGAGGCCCCCAACAAGACAAATTCAGTAACCATGAGGCCCCCAACAAGACAAATTCAGCAGTCATGAGGCACATAAATAGACAGCATTTCACATAAATAGGCAGAATGCCCCCTTAATATGGTAGACACCTCTCACCTGGCAGCAGTTCCTCAAAATACACTCAATCTGACAGCAGTGCTTCTCCAAAAATAGGTAGCCCCAGGTCTATAGGTGTCCCCAGAATAGGTGGCCAGCAGTATAGATGTCCCCAGAACAGGTAGCCAGGGGTAGAGATGTCCACAGAACAGGTAGCCAGGGGTATATGTGCCCAGTATATGTAGGCAGGGGTATGTGTCCCCAGTATATGTAGCCAGGGGTATATGTGCCCAGTATATGTAGCCAGGGGTATATATGCCCAGTATATGTAGCCAGGGGTATATATGCCCAGTATATGTAGCCAGGGGTATATGTACCCAGTATATGTAGCCAGGGGTATATGTCCCCAGTATATGTAGGCAGGGGTATATGTGCCCAGTATATGTAGCCAGGGGTATATATGCCCAGTATATGTAGCCAGGGGTATATATGCCCAGTATCTGTAGCCAGGGGTATATGTACCCAGTATATGTAGTTAGGGGTATATGTGCCCAATATATGTAGGCAGGGGTATATGTGCCCAGAGTAGGTAGCCAGGGGTATATGTGCCCAGAGTAGGTAGCCAGGGGTATATGCCCAGTATATGTAGTTAGGGGTATATGTGCCCAATATATGTAGGCAGGGGTATATGTGCCCAGAGTAGGTAGCCATGGGTATATGTGCCCAGAGTAGGTAGCCAGGGGTATATGTGCCCAGAGTAGGTAGCCAGGGGTATATGCCCAGTATATGTAGTTAGGGGTATATGTGCCCAATATATGAAGGCAGGGGTATATGTGCCCAGAGTAGGTAGCCAGGGGTATATGTGCCCAGAGTAGGTAGCCAGGGGTATATGTGCCCAGAGTAGGTAGCCAGGGGTATATGCCCAGTATATGTAGTTAGGGGTATATGTGCCCAATATATGTAGGCAGGGGTATATGTGCCCAGAGTAGGTAGCCAGGGGTATATGTGCCCAGAGTAGGTCGCCAGGGGTATATGTGCCCAGAGTAGGTAGCCAGGGGTATATGTGCCCAGAGTAGGTAGCCAGGGGTATATGCCCAGTATATGTAGTTAGGGGTATATGTGCCCAATATATGTAGGCAGGGGTATATGTGCAGTATATGTAGTTAGGGGTATATGTGCCCAGAGTAGGTAGCCAGGGGTATATGTGCCCAGAGTAGGTAGCCAGGGGTATATGCCCAGTATATGTAGTTAGGGGTATATGTGCCCAATATATGTAGGCAGGGGTATATGTGCAGTATATGTAGTTAGGGGTATATGTGCCCAGAGTAGGTAGCCAGGGGTATATGTGCCCAGAGTAGGTAGCCAGGGGTATATGCCCAGTATATGTAGTTAGGGGTATATGTGCCCAATATATGTAGGCAGGGGTATATGTGCAGTATATGTAGTTAGGGGTATATGTGCCCAGAGTAGGTAGCCAGGGGTATATGTGCCCAGAGTAGGTAGCCAGGGGTATATGCCCAGTATATGTAGTTAGGGGTATATGTGCCCAATATATGTAGGCAGGGGTATATGTGCAGTATATGTAGTTAGGGGTATATGTGCCCAGAGTAGGTAGCCAGGGGTATATGTGCCCAGAGTAGGTAGCCAGGGGTATATGCCCAGTATATGTAGTTAGGGGTATATGTGCCCAATATATGTAGGCAGGGGTATATGTGCAGTATATGTAGTTAGGGGTATATGTGCCCAGAGTAGGTAGCCAGGGGTATATGTGCCCAGAGCAGGTAGCCAGGGGTATATGCCCAGTATATGTAGTTAGGGGTATATGTGCCCAATATATGTAGGCAGGGGTATATGTGCAGTATATGTAGTTAGGGGTATATGTGCCCAGAGTTGGTAGCCAGGGGTATATGCCCAGTATATGTAGTTAGGGGTATATGTGCCCAATATATGTAGGCAGGGGTATATGTACCCAGAGTAGGTAGCCAGGTCAGGTGTCCCCCTCCCCAGCAGGAGGGGAGCAGCGCAGAGAAGAGGAAGAGCTGCTCTCCCTTCCTCGCTCTCCCCTCCAATGTCCGGGTGGCTGGCAGCGGCGAGCGGAACTTACCTCCGTCTCTCGCAGCGCCGGCTGGATCTGCCACTACTCTGGTCTGGTTTAGACCAGAGCAGCGGCTGCGCACCCGAACTTCCGGCCGGCGCTGGAGCGAGACGGAGGTGAGTTCCGCCCGCCGCTGCCAGCCACCCGGACATTAGAGGGGACAGCGAGGGAGGGAGAGCACCTAAGGTGAGGGAAGGAGGGGGGAGATGGCCCCCCTTCCCCACCGTCCGCACAGCTCTCCCTCTTCTCTGCGCTGCTCCCCTCACCCCCCCCCAAAACAAAAAAACAAAAAAACCAAGCTCAGCTGGGCGCCCTTGGGGACCAGGCGCCCCGGGGCACTTGTCCTACCCCGACCCCCCCTAGCTCCGCGCCTGGCCTGATGTTGGTATCATCACGCTGATCGTTTTCTCCTTCAGATTCCCCCAGTTGCATCATGACAGCTGTTTCCTTGATATTCAACATTGACTTCTTCAGTAAACACGGCAGTGGTATGGTAATGCTGACTGAAGAGTTGTCACTGCTCACAAGCAACGTGGATTGCTCAAAATTTTGGAGGACTTGGCAGAGGTCCAACATGTTGGCCCAATCGGATCCACAGAAGCTTGACAGCTGTCTGGATGCGCCTCGGTACTGCGCCGTCATGTACTGGACCACTGCACTCTTCTGCTCGCAAAAGCGGGCTAGCATGTGCAGCGTAGAATTCCAGCGCGTAGGGACATCACACAGCAAGCGATGGTGGGGGAGATTGAAGCGCTCCTGCATCTTGGCGAGTGCCCCCGAAGCAGTACTGGAATTTCTACAATGTTTGGCCACTCGTCGCACCTTCAACAGAAGATCGGCCACGCCTGGGTATGTCCTCAGGAACCGCTGAACTACTAGGTTCATCACGTGCGCCAGGCAAGGGATGTGTGTCAGCTTAGCCAACCTTAAAGCGCGAATGAGATTACTCCCATTATCACACACAACCATGCCCGGTTTCAGGTCCAGTGGTGCCAGCCACAAATCCGTCTGTTCCTTTATTCCCCTCCAAATTTCCTCCCCTGTGTGCTGCTTATCCCCAAGGCAGATCAGCTTCAGCAACGCTTGCTGACGCATGCCAACAGCTGTGCTGCACTGCTTCCACGATCCTACTGCTGCTGGGTTAGCGTTTCCGGATGAGGTACAGCTTTGAGATGCGTTGGAGGAGAAGGAGTCAGAGAGGTAGGTGCTGCTGTTGTTGTTATCCAGTGGGAGGGACGGCGGTGCAGCTGTTTGCGGCGTGGGCAACACCCGCACCGTAGCAGGTGAGGAATCGCTGCCAGGCTCCACAAGGTTCACCCAGTGCGCGGTAAGGGAGATGTATCGACCCTGGCCGAACGCACTCGTCCAGGTGTCAGCGGTGAGGTGAACCTTGCAGGCAACGGCATTCTTCAAGCTTCGGGTTATTTTGCTGACCACGTGCTCATGCAACACAGGCACTGCAGAGCGCGCAAAGTGGTAGCGGCTGGGAACCACGTAACGTGGGATGGCCACTGACATCATGCCCTTTAAGCTGTTTGTCTCCACCACTCGATATGGCAGCATTTCGCAGGCCAGAAGCTTGGCTATGCTGGCTGTTAGTGCCACGGCCCGGGGGTCATTTGCTGGCAATTTCCTCTTGCGCTCAAACATCTCCAAGACAGACAACTGAACCGTAGGGCTGCACACTGAAGGGCTGTTGGTTGTTGTGTTTGATGAAGACTGGGAGACCTCAAGAGCACTATTCCGGAAAGTGACAGTGTCAGCGTCGTCTGATGTTTGTGAATGTTGTTGTGAACCACGCAATGGCTGGGCTACTGCTGCTGCTGAGGAGGGTCTGGTGGTGAGTCTGGTGACCCCAAGGGAGGCAGTGTTGCTGGTACCCTGTCCTGCCGCGTTTGCCCACAGAGTGGGATGTTTGGATACCATGTGGCGGGTCATGCTGGTGGTGGAGAGGTTGTTAATATTTTTCCCCCTGCTCAGGCGGGTCTTGCACACCTTGCAAATCACCATGGTACCATCCTCACTGCAGTCTTCAAAGAAAGGCCAGACTTTGGAGCACCTGCCTTGCTGGCAATTTCTGTTTGCGCCTCTTTTGCGTCTCACTTGAACTTCCACGCTTGTGGTGCCTGAAATTTCGCGCCGCCTACCGTGTGGCACAAGGCGAACTCATGCAGCAGTGGGTTCTTCAACAGACTCATCTGTGCTGCTACGACGGCGGTGTTCTCCTTCACATACAAAATCTGGGTCTGTGTCCACATTGTCCAAACCCTCCTCTTCCATCTCCTCAAACTCGTCATATGTGATTGTGGGCCGCCGCCGTGGAGTAGAGCTCCCCAGAACAACCTCTGCGCAGCTCACTCCAACGTCGTCTTCCAGATCTTCTCGGCCGACCTCCTGCAATTGAAACCCCTCCTGCCCAACTTGCTCTGGGATTTGGGTTTCAAAGTCCTCGGACTCGCCTTGCATTTCAGTGCGCGGTGCATTTCCCACAGTAAATGGTTGTGAATCCGGGCACAACATTTCTGGCTGTCCCATTGACCTTTGAAAGGTGGAAGTTTGTTGGGCTGGGAATAGCTCCTGCGAATACCCCATTGTGTCCTGAGGAAATTCTTCGGACTGGTTATTTGGCAGTTGTGTGCGTGGTGTCGCTGCCGGTTGTGTCAGCTTTGTGCCCACTGGCTCCTTGTAACTGGCTAAGGACTCGGACCTAGTGCGTGATGTGCTGGTGCTGCTTAACCCACTGCTGGACGCTTGAGAGGTCATCCAATTAATTATCTGGTCCTGTTCTTTTGGATTTGTGAGGGTTGATTTCCTGGACAACATGGGCGGTATTGAGTGGGTTTTCTTCGGTGCTCCACTGTGGCCTGTACGTGAACCGTCAGGGGAAACACCTCTTCCCTTGCCCTTCCCTCTTTCACAGGATTTCTTCTTCATTTCACTTATCCTTAAAGTACACGCTGACTGGCAGCAGTACAGTGGCAGTACAGAAATGCTATATAGTGGTGGGTGAGCGGTGTACTACTATTCCCAGCAGCGACACAGAGCACAATGCTATACAGTGGTGGGTGAGCGGTGTACTACTATTCCCAGCAGCGACACAGAGCACAATGCTATACAGTGGTGGGTGAGCGGTGTACTACTATTCCTAGCAGCGACACAGAGCACAATGCTATACAGTGGTGGGTGAGCGGTGTACTACTATTCCCAGCAGCGACACAGAGCACAATGCTATACAGTGGTGGGTGAGCGGTGTACTACTATTCCCAGCAGTGACACAGAGCACAATGCTATACAGTGGCGGGTGAGCGGTGTACTACTGTTCCCAGCAGAGACACAGAGTGGCAGTAAACACAATGCTATACAGTGGTGGGTGAGCGGTGTACACAGAGTGGCAGTAAACACAATGATATATAGTGTGGGTGAGCGGTGTACTACTGTTCCCAGCAGCGACACAATGACTGGGGGGACCCTGGCTAGCCTGGCTGGAGAGAGAACTACCCTGCCTGCCTACCCAAAGCTAAACCCACAGACAAATAGCGGAGAAATGACGTGGATCGGGTATTTATTTACCCAAACCAAGTGACCCGTTCGGCCAATCAGAGCGCGTTCGGGTCCGAACCACGTGACCCATTCGGGCCAATCACAGCGCTAGCCGAACGTTCGGGGAAGGTTCGGCCATGCGCTCTTAGTTCGGCCATATGGCCGAACACCATCAGGTGTTCGGTCGAACTCGAACATCACCCGAACACTGTTCGCCCAACACTACCTCCTATCACAACTGACAAGAAAATCCAAATTTTGATTTGACGAAAATCCAATCGGACGACTGTTTGTATAATCGTTCGTAATCGATTGTGCCCATCAACGGAGGTTATTTACAACCAATCCAATCAGAATTATCTGATCGTTCGAATGATTTGTCACTAGAAATTGGACCATTAGTGGGCACTTTTACTCCAGAAACAAAGGTTTTCAAATAAGATAGGGAAAACAAAAGTTTGCTTTCTTAAAACAGAAAGTATTTGTGATAATTCAGGTTGGAGTGAGCTACGAGATGTCTCCCAGTGCATCACTGCTAAATATATGCAAATTAAGCATTGTCATCCTTAGAAGCCTAAAGGTCCGTACACACGCCGGACTGGAGGCAACGACGGGTCCGTCGTCACCTCCCGCTGGGTGGGCGTTCCAACGACAGTCCGGCATGTGTACGCACTGTCGGGCGTGTGTACAGACTGTCGTTCATGTGATAAGACCGGTCCTGAGCGATCCGCCGGGCGGATCGCTCAAAACCAGTCTTATCACCCGAACGACAGTCTGTACACACGCCCGATTTGGCGTGCGAACGACTGAACGACGGGACGTTCAAACAACCCGACGTTCACAAAAATCAGACGTGTGTATGTGCCTTATAGGTGGCCACTAAGGATACAATTTTCTGAACGATCATTTACGAACGATTCTTTGTATGAACGATCACAAATGATCGTTTGGGACCACTACAGGACAAAGATCCCCTAATCAATCTTATCAGATTGCCGGGATTGATCCGAAATTCAGATCAATTTCATTAATCTGATCGGATTGGTTAGGAGATTTTTATCCATTAATGGTCACAATTGAAGAATCATTCATAAATGATCGTTCAGCAAATTGTATTATTAGTGGCCACCTTAAGATTGATCACTTTAAGACTGTTTACACAGAAACTACGTAAATTAATTAATAATTATTAATTAATAATTTGTTTATGTCGATTCCTACATCAATTGTGTCGACATTGTGTACGTAAAGCCCTTATTGCATTTTCGATTAGACAGTTGATGCAACGTTTCTCGTCTAATAGATCTTAACATCCCTCAAAATTTGTTGTAGTTTCACAACATTACTCAATCGATGTAAGGTCAATGATTGTTATATTGAATAATCAAATAATGAACAAAAAATATATATATCTTGTGATAATTGTATAGTGTATTAATTGGCTTAATTGCCTTAAAGGGACACTGTAGGGGGGTCAGGGGAAAATGAGTTGAAGTTACCCGGGGCTTCTAATGGTCCCCCACAGACATCCTGTGCCCGCGCAGCCACTCCCCAATGCTCCGGCCCCGTCTCCGGTTCACTTCTGGAATTTCAGACTTTAAAGTCTGAAAACCACTGCACCCGCGTTGCCATGTCCTCACTCCCGCTGATGGCACCAGGAGCGTACTGCGCATGCCCAGTATGGTCTGGGCCTGCGCCGTGCACTCCTGGTGACATCAGGGGAAGCGAGGACACGGCAACGCAGGCGCAGTGGTTTTCAGACTTTAAAGTCTGAAATTCCAGAAGTGAACCGGAGGCGGGGCCGGAGCATCGGTGAGTGGCAGCACGGGCACAGGATGCCTGCAGGGGACCATTATAATCCCTGGGTAACTTCAACTCATTTTCTGCCGACCCCCCTACAGTATCCCTTTAATTCATATAAGCAAATTATTGGAGCTGAAAAGAACGTTAGCGTTCTACGTTCACAGTGAGGCATTGCGACATGACTGCCGCACAGTGTGGCGGGTGCATTGCATTATAATGACATTGGGCATCCCAATGCACTGCGTTCAGAGTTACTGCATGTTAACAGTGAAGCATACTTATCATTGACTGTATGCTTCACTGTATACTGTGGATAACATGGATAACATGCATGGGCGTCTTTCCCATTCTGCTGCATTCCTGCTTTAGGCTCAGTTCTCACCTGCAGCTGGATGACGTGCGGCCATTGGGAGCGGACAGTGTAATGTCCACTCTGATGGTCCGCTGTGGTCTGGCTGGTGCCTAGGCAGATGCGTTACCAACATAGGCTGTATGGGGAATGCATCAATCTGCCCAGGAATTATCAGGGACTGCACAGAAGTGCGGCCCGCTTACCACAACGAATCCAAAGGATCCGCTGCAGGCTGATAAGTGTGAATGAGCCGTTCACTATCAGTTTTAGGATAAGCGGAAAATGGACAAAAAATGTCCATTCTCTGCTAAAGTGGGAACAAAGCCTAACAGGGAATGCAACACAATGTCTGATTGTAAACCTAGCCCTAGGCTGTGTTCCCACTTGAGCTGAGAATGGACATTTTTTGTCTGTTTTCTGCCCATCACAAAACTGACAGTGAACGGCTTCTATTTTATAAATAGTACCTGTTCACACTTGTCACTCTGTCACTTTCCTGCAGTCAGCAATACTCCCAGGCAGGTGGATGCATTCGCCATATAGCCTATCATGGTAATGCATCTGTCTCGGGCTACACCCGGGCCACAGTGGACCATTGGAGGGAACACTACACTGTTCGCTCCTGATGCCCGCACATGATCTGTTGCAAGTGTTAACTGAGCCTTGATGCTTCCTATATTTAGAGCCACTTTAAGAACCAAGCTTGAGGACTTATTAACAGTGGGACATTGCGTTGTAATGCGATGTTAAAGTCACAACGTAGCATTACAACGCAATGCAAAAAAAAGGTGGAAACGCACATTAACGCTGCATTACTGTCGCATACAGTAGGTACAGTAAAGCATACAGGCAACGAAAAATATGCTTTCCTGTACCTGGTAACCTGTGCTTTTAGAGGTAATGCACTGCATAACGCTAAATGTTACAATATGCCGCTAATGTTGCTCTGTGAACCTCCCATAGGATTAGCATTGCAGTGCGGTAAGCTGCATTATAAGAGCTTATAACGCAGCTCTGCAACGTCCCACTGTGAATGAGGCCAAAAACTGTTTTTCCTGAAGAAAAGAGGGGTTTCCCTTTAAGTAATAACTTTTTCCCCCACAAGGTCATGTACTGTTGAGGGTACAGAAAAAGCCACACTGCTCTAAGTTTATCTCAGCACAACTATATTAAAGAGGATGTATGAACATTTCTAAACTTGCCTATCAAGTTCTGTCGGAAAGGGTTATGCAGATGTAATCTGAAAACTATGTTTGCTTTGTACAGAGTGTAGGATGATAGCCCAAAATACAAACCTGATATTGATTTAGTAAAGGTGTTGCATAGTGTGTAGCAGTGCAGTGACCCCGTGGTCACATCTGACACCTCCGTGACATTCTCATTGCTGAGAAACTGGACTAGATGTGAGACATGAATACAGGGTACCGGCACCATGCCCATTCTACATCCACCAGCAATGGCAAGCATGCAGGGCCGGTTTATGCAACAATGGGGCCCAAGGGCAAAATAAACCTGGGGGGCCCCCAACAGATACCCTGGAACAAAAATCGGCATTAAGGGACCTTTTTTGCAGCTGGTATAGTCAGGGTGTGAAGCCCCAATCGGTCGGAGCTCTGCATTCTGGCTATCCCAGCCTGCATGGGGGACAAGGGGTTAAAAAGTTTCAGGAGGGGGGACCCCACATAAATTTTTTTTAAAAAATTCCCACACTAAACATAAAAAAATAATAATTGGGAAAATAGGAAAAAATGCCAGGGATCTTCATACAGCCATATTGCGGCTGTATAGCAATCCCTGGCCAAAGCGCTGCGGCTGCGTATGGGCCCCCTGATAACCCCGCCAGTAAATTTATTGCTCTTTCTTTTGATGCATGTAAAATTACACTACCGTTAGGTTTGCTACTAAAAGTGACATTTAAAAGTATACTTTTTTCCTTCAAAATTTTAAAATCAATTTTCTTAAAAACTATAAGGTCTTTTTGAAAAATTGTTGTTTCCTCTTATTTCCAATGATCTCCTTAACATATCCTGCAAATTTAGGGTTTCTAGCTTTTAAGGTGGATTTGCTATTAACCGTTAAAGTCATCGGGTTTTTAAATGTGTAATTTTTTTCCTTTGAAACTTTAAAATCGATTTTGTCAAAAACTATAAGGTCTTTTTGAAAACTTTTTTTCCTCTTGTAGCCACTGTGGCCCCCTACAAGCTCTGGGGCCCTGGGGCAATTGCCCCCTTTGCCTCTATGGTAGCGCCGGCCCTGCCAGCATGCATATGGCCGGGTGTCATTAGCAGTAATTAGAATGCAAAATAGTGGTACGGGAAGCTTGCTACATCCATGACAATATACTGATATAGCTTGAAACCAAAATGCCCTGCCAGACATCATATGCTACACTACAGGCAGCCAGTATTGTACATTTGCACGGTAGAATAAACTTACATCTTTATGCAGAACATTTTGTAGGGAACCATATCAACACAAGCATACAGAAGTCCTGTGCCATCATGTACCATAATATATGACTACTAGTATATGCCCTTTCCCAGTGTGCCCTATACCAGTGTGTGCCATCTACCAGTGTGCGCCCCCTCCCAGTGTGTACCCCCTCCCAGTGTGTGCTCTCTACCAGTGTGTGTGCCCCCTCTACCAGTGTGTGCCCCCTCTACCAGTGTGCATGCTCTCTACCAGTGTGTGCCCTCTTCCAGTGTGCACTCTCTACCAGTGTGTGCACCCTCTACCAGCGTGTGCCCCCTCAACCAGTGTGTGCCCCCTCCCAGTGTGCACCCTCTACCAGTGTGTGCCCCCTCTACCAGCGTGTGCCCCCTCAACCAGTGTGTGCCCCCTCCCAGTGTGCACCCTCTACCAGTGTGTGCACCCTCTACCAGTGTGTGCCCCCTCCCAGTGTGCGCTCTCTACCAGTGTGTGCAACCTCTACCAGTGTGCACCCCCTCAACCAGTGTGGGCCCTCTACCAGTGTGTGCTCCCTCTACCAGTGTGTGCCCCCTCTACCAGTGTGCACCCCCTCCCAGTGTGCGCTCTCTACCAGTGTGTGCACCCCCTACCAGTGTGCACCCCCTCAACCAGTGTGGGCCCTCTCCCAGTGTGCACCCTCTACCAGTGTGCACCCCCTCTACCAGTGTGTGCCCTCTCTACCAGTGTGTGCCCCCTCAACCAGTGTGCACGCTCTCTACCAGTGTGTGCCCCCTTCCAGTGTGCGCTCTCTACCAGTGTGTGCACCCTCTACCAGTGTGCGCCCCCTTAACCAGTGTGGGCCCTCTCCCAGTGTGTGCACCCCCTCCCAGTCTGCACGCTCTCTATCAGTATGTGCCCCCTCAACCAGTGTGTGCCCCTCCCACCCCCTCCCAGGGCTTTTCAACTTTTCAATAATTGTACCACTTTTATCACCTGAAAATTTTCCACCACCAGTGTGCCTGCGCAGTAGATTTGACCCCATTGGGCTCTGCTGTTTCCGCCGGAGCCCAAGCAGAGAGCCACTACTGTGCATGCCGACAAGGAGATCTTCGGGGGAAGGGGGTTCCATTGCTGGATCCCCTCTACTGAGGAGGAAGAGGGAAGCCTCTTTAGCATCCAGAGGCTTCACCCTCCTTTGTTAGCCACCTCCCAACCGCTTAACACCGATCGGCGTCCTTAGGGTGGCAGCCCCAGGATCGCCTAAGGCCCCGTTTACACTTAATCCGTTGCTATCAGTTATAACTGAAAGAAAACTGATTTTCAAAGTAATGCCCATGTTTTCCTATGGCACCTTTCACACTTAATGTGTTTTAACTGAAATCTGTTCACAATGCACTGCTATGGGAAAAATGCGTACTAACATGCACCAACACGTACTAATGCACACCAACTGATTAAGTGTAAATGGGCCCTAGCGCCAAAGGGCATCAAGTCCTGGGGCGGGGTTTTGCACTTGAGTCTAACAGCGGCATTCACAGTTATTAGACTGTTAGACGGCAAAACCACCGTCTAGTTACATTATACAGTGCTGTGATCTACGGCAGCACTGTACTGGGGACAGCTGTGTCACTCGGCTGTTGCCTGGAGAGGCTCAGAGAGTGATCAGCTCTCATAGGCTAGAACTGAAGAAATTTCCCTGTAAAAAAAAAAAGCACCACTGTCATATCATAATTCCTTGATCAAAAGAACAAAGGACCAATTCCATGCAATTATATTCAAAAAGTTACAAAAGTTTATTTGATAACCAAAAAAAGTGTCATTCGACTTTAAAATTAATTAAAATTATAACAAGGACGGAACAGCCCATGTCATTCAACCACAGGGGATAATACAGGTACAGCAAGGACAAGAACTCTCCAGCAGGGGCTGCAATAGCCCATACAGGAGTATGACCCAGGTCATACAGTAAACATACAGCATGCAATAATTATAGTGTACACAAAATTGCTAGATGAAAGCAACAACTATCAGTTATTAAATAATAAATAGTAGTAAATGTATTATTTATTTATTTATTGTATTTATAAAGCGCCAACATATTACACAGTGCTGGACATTAGTTTAGGTTACAGGCAATATTTAGGGGTGACATACAGTAATATGACAATACAGGGATAAAAGAAAAACCAGATCATGCAGCACAGTATGAGTACAAGGTAATGCTTAGTCACTGGAGGGGAGCATGGAGATTAGGCAAGTTGAGTTCACTCAAATGCATAGCATGGGTGCACAGTAGGGGTCGAGTGGGGCGTGGACGCGGATGAACGGCGTCCACTTACTATTTCTGCAGCGTGGACGCCGTTCACCCTGGCGTGTGGAAGGGAGCAGTGCAAAGAAGAGGGAGAGCTGTGTGGACGGTGGAGAAGGGGGCCATCTCCCCCCCCCCCTTCCCTCACCTTAGGGTGCTCTCCCTCCCTCGCTGTCCCCTCCAGAAGTAACGTGCGGGCAGCCAGCAGCGGGTGGGACTTACCTCTCCTTGTTCCGGCGTCAGATCTGCGTGCCGCTGCTCTGGTCTGGACCAGACCAGACTTGCGGCACGCAGATCCGGTGTTCCGACGAGGAGGAGAGGTAAGTCCGGCCCGCTGCCGGCTGCCCGCACGTTACTTCTGTAGGGGACAGCGAGGGAGGGAGAGCACCCTAAGGTGAGGGAAGGGGGGGGGGAGATGGCCCCCCTTCTCCACCGTCCACACAGCTCTCCCTCTTCTCTGCTCCCCTCCTGCTGGGGGGGACACATGACTACCTATTCTGGGGACATATACCCCTGCCTACATATATACTGGGCACATATACCCCCTGACTACATATACTGGGCACATATGCCCCCTGACTACATATACTGGGCACATATACCCCCTGACTACATATACTGGGCACATATACCCCCTGACTACATATACTGGGCACATATACCCCCTGACTACATATACTGGGCACATATACCCCTGGCTATATATACAGGGGCACATATACCCAATGACTACATATACTGGGCACATATACCCCCTGACTACATAAACTGGGCACATATACCCCTGGCTATATATACTGGGGCACATATACCCCTGCCTACATATATACTGGGCACATATACCCCCTGATTACATATACTGGGCACATATACCCCTTGACTACATATACTGGGCACATATACCCCTTGACTACATATACTGGGCACATATACCCCCTGACTGCATATACTGGGCACATATACCCCTGGCTATATATACTGGGCACATATACCCCCTGACTACATAAACTGGGCACATATACCCCTGGCTATATATACTGGGGCACATATACCCCTGCCTACATATATACTGGGCACATATACCCCCTGATTACATATACTGGGCACATATACCCCTTGACTACATATACTGGGCACATATACCCCTTGACTACATATACTGGGCACATATACCCCCTGACTGCATATACTGGGCACATATACCCCTGGCTATATATACTGGGCACATATACCCCTGACTACATATACTGGGCACATATACCCCCTGACTACATATACTGGGCACATAGACCCCCTGACTACATATACTGGGCACATATACCCCTGGCTATATATACTGGGGCACATATACCCCTTGACTACATATACTGGGCACATATACCCCCTAACTGCATATACTGGGCACATATACCCCTGGCTATATATACTGGGCACATATACCCCTGACTACATATACTGGGCACATATACCCCCTGACTACATATACTGGGCACATATACCCCCTGACTACATATACTGGGCACATATACCCCTGGCTATATATACTGGGGCACATATACCCCTGCCTACATATATACTGGGCACATATACCCCCTGACTACATATACTGGGCACATATACCACCTGACTACATATACTGGGCACATATACCCCCTGACTACATATACTGGGCGCATATATCCCTGGCTATATATACTGGGGCACATATACCCCCTGACTACATATACTGGGGACACATACCCCTGGCTACATATACTGGGCACATATACCCCTGGCTACATATACTGGACACCTATACCTCTGGCTACATATACTGGGGACTACTAAACCCCTGACTACATATACTGGGCACATATACCCCTGGCTACATATACTAGGCAATTATACCTCTGGCTACATATACTGGGGACTACTATACTCATTGATACTTATACTGGGAACACCTATAGACCTGGCTACCTATGCTGGGGGTACCTATTTTGGGGGAACTGCGCTCAGATTAT
The DNA here is from genome assembly GCF_040937935.1 of Hyperolius riggenbachi. Lineage (NCBI taxonomy): Eukaryota > Metazoa > Chordata > Amphibia > Anura > Hyperoliidae > Hyperolius > Hyperolius riggenbachi. The sequence continues at coordinate 334,289,125 of NC_090647.1, forward strand.
CTGCATTTTTGTGGAACCGCTGTTATGTATTTTGGGGAACAGCTGCCAGATTATGTGTATGTTAGGGGAACGGCTGCTGCCAGATTTTTGTGTATTTTGGGGAACTGCTGCCAGATTGTGTATGTTTGGGGGACCACTACTGCCAGATTATATGTCTTTTGGGTGTTACGTGTATTTTGGGTGATCCGCTGCCAGGTTTCGCGTATTTTGGGGAACTGCTTCCAAATTATGTGTATGTTGGGGGAACTGCTGCTGCCACATTGTCTATTTTGGGGGAACCACTTCCATATTATCTGTATTTTGGAGGAACTTCTACCAGATTATGTGTCTTTTTGGTGAAATGCTGTCAGATCACATCTATTTTTGGGGGATACACTACGGCAGAGCTCAAACTTCCTCGGCAGACCTTTTACATCACTGCTAAGGTCAGGATATTTGGCTCCACCCATGACCACTCCCACTTTATGCTTGACCACGCCCACGTTGTGCTTAGCCACGCCCATTTTTGGCGCGCCGCGCAGACTTTCCAAGTGAGTCCACTCACTTCTTTTCCCAGGACTAGACCCCTGGTGCACAGTAATGGAGGTGCATGATCAGGTAGGACACAAAAGAAGGAGGACCCTGCCTAAAGCCTTACAATCTAGAGTAAAGTGCAACAATATTCATATAATGCGAATAAAAGTGAATGAGCCCCAATGCAATGGCAGGGCAATAACTAGGATATGATACTACCTGCTGTATGACCATACAAACCCATAAGAGAAAATGAGGGCTGGAGAAGAGTCCATGCAATGATAATTCCTTAACCTCCCTGGTGGTAAGCCCGACCTGAGCTCGGGCTGGGAGAAGTGAACTGCGAGCGGTAAGCCCGAGCTCAGGTCGGGCTGAGCAATTCCCTGCTCTTTAGGAGTCCCGTGCGCGATCGCTGCTGCGCAGCGGGACTCCAGCATCTCCCCCGGGATCCCCATAGCCCCGCTCTTCTTCCGAGGACCCGGTGGCCAATCAGAGCGGCGGTGCGACATGATGTCAGGGGTCGGGGGCAGGAAAATATTCTACAGTGACCATAAAGAGTCGCATGGGGTTGAAGAAGGATCTGCATTTTTTTTGTATATAAAGGTATATACATATATATATATATATATATATATATATATATATATATATATATATATATGCTGTATATACATATATATACACATATATACTGTATACATATATATATATATATATATATATATGTGTGTGTGTGTATATATATATATATATATATATATATATATACACACATATAGGTACATGTATGTATATGCTTGGACATGCATGTACATACATACATACATACATACATGTACGTACATACATACATACATACACGTACATACATGCATGTACATACATGTACGTACATGCATGTACATACATGCATGTATGTACGTTCATGTATGTACGTACATGTTTGTATGTACATATATGAATGTATGTATGTATGTACGTGTATGTATATATGTATGTATATATATATGTACGTGTATGTATGTATGTATATATGTACGTGTACGTATGTTCATGTATATATAGAGAGAGTTTAGCCTCATTTGTCTCTAATCACAAGTTGTAATTTGATCTCTCCCTGTGTCACCTGACTGCCATGGCAGAGATGGCAGAAAAGCTTATTTGAAAGCACATGATGGTAACAATATAGCCATTTGGTTCCCAACTGCTTCTGAGCTAAGCGCTTCTGCCATACTGTTACCGATTTTGGCCCTGATTTTGACTGCTTTCTGCTTGCCGCCTGCACCAACCTCTGCCCTGATTTTGACTACTCTCTTATTTGTACATTTTAAACATTTGTAAGGGTCTTCATAAACTTACTTAATTCACAAAATGTGTGTTCTAGTCTTTTATTTATATGCAGAATGTCTACCAGGCCAATCCAGGATATAAAACTATAATGGCCAAAAAGGAGAAATAATGAATGTTTTCCATTTTTTCTCCTTTTTCCTGTTAAAACACATTTAGAATAAAGTAATTCTTAGCAAAAAGTGCCCTTAAAGAAAGCCTGATTGGTGGCAAAAAAAAAAAGATATAGATTGTTTCGTTGTGATAAGTAGTAATAAAGTTATAGGCAAATGAATGGAAGGAGTGCTGACTGGTAAAAAAAATGCTCTGGTTTTTAAATGGGAAAAACCCTTGGAGGTGAAGTAGTTAAAATTAGATTGCTAGCCTATAATTGTCATTATTGGCAATCTGTAGGCAGTGAAGAGGCAGCCAGGCAAGCAATGCACAACAATGGCGCATATACTTCAAATACAGGAAGAGAGCAGTGATGCCACTTCCTGCATGCACACAGCATCACTGTGCTCTGTTTGACTGTCTCTTTACTGCTGATCTGAGGTCTGAAGTATGCAGCAGGGCTGTATGTCCAGGAGTGCGCAAAGTGGAGCAGAACTTGAGACAGGACAGGACCAGGACAAGCAGCAGTTGGGCTATTAAGTGGCAGGCAAACTCAGTGTGCACCACCTAGCCAACAGCAAAGTACCACTGGTGGTATGTGTACCACAGGTTGACAAGCCCTGTTCTAGATGAGTAGTGGCGTGATGAACAGAAATAGAATGGGTGTGCAACCAATACAAAACCTCCGTCTCTGCATGTGCTTCTCAAAATTGTACTTTATTTATGGCATACAAAAATCATCACAGCAAATGCAATAGGAAACCCTCCCCTCTAAAAACCATTAAAAACACTGATCACAAACAATGAGCGCATGTATAATAACCTCACTGGCACTGCGATGGTCATGACCACACTCAGATCGCCCAGCTAAAGCCTATGCCAATCGAATTGGTCCACCAATCGCAAACTGACATCAGGGCTGGAACCCACTACAGCGATTTTTTGAGCGTTTAGGGAGCGTGATAAATCGCTAGTGATTTCCCTAAACGCTCTGCCAATGTAAATGGATGGTGCAAATTCCACAGAAGCGATTGCGATTAGTAAAATCGCAAACGCAGGACATGCAGCATTTTGTTAGCGTTTGCGCTTCAATGTAAAGTATATAATCACTGGTGTAATCGCTTATCGAAACCTGCACGGAGCGATTTTGCTAGCGTTTTAAAGTTACTGTACACTGTAACAAAATTAAAATTAATTGAAAGGACCAATCAGACTTTAAAACGCTAATCGCTAAACAACCGCTGGCAAATTGAATACACTTTTTAAAATCGCTCCCTAAAATGCTTATGAAATCGCTTACAAACTGCTCATACAAAATGCTAGCGATTGCGATTAGCGCTAGCGTTTTGTAGTGGGTTCCAGGCCTCCAAGTGGGCCCACCACCGGCGCACCCCTCAAGGCCTCCACTCACACACAGATATTTCTATGGCCATCCTGGATCGTACTGTTAACCTATTTTGGTTCCTGGACGTAGAAACTACGTCCAGGAAGCATGTGCGCTACCGCGTGCTCCCGCGGCCGATCGCGCGCGTGCACGCGCGCTCCCGGCCCACGGTTTGTTAGCCAGGCAATCAGTGTATCGGGCTATGGTGCCCGATCACTGATTCCTCTCCCCCGCTGAAAAAGCGACAGCTTCTCTCGGAAGCTTTCTGGCTGTAACGTACCCCATACGTCGCTCTAAGCGTGTGTTACGCTTAGAGTGACGTCATGTAAACAAACTCATGGCCGCCATCTTGTGGCCAAAAAGTAAAACTACAACTAAAAGTAAAAAAAAATTAAATTCAAACACACATTTACATTATAAATCACATGTTTACATCCCACCCTCCCAAAACTACCCAAATAAAATGTTTAATATAAAAAAACAAAAAACATTACAATAAAAAAAAAAACGTAAATATTTACATAAGGGTCTAAACTTTTTAAATATCAATGTAAAGATAAAATACTTCTATATTTTTTTTTATTTTAAACTTGTAAATAGTGATAGATGCAAAACGGAAAAAATGCACCTTTATTTCCAAATAAAATATTGTTGCCATACATTGTGATAGGGACATAATTTTAATGGTGTAATAACCGGGACATATGGGCAAATACAATACGTCAGTTTTAATTATGGAGGCATGTATTATTTTAAAACTATGATGGCTGAAAACTGAGAAATAATGAATTTTTTCCGTTTTTTTCTTATTCTTCCTGTTAAAATACATTTACAGTAAAGTGGCTCTTAGCAAAATGTACCACCCACAGAAAGCCTAATTGGTGGCGGAAAAAACAAGATATAGATCAGTTCATTGTGATAAGTAGTGATAAAGTTATAGGCTAATGAATGGGAGGTGAACATTTCTCAAGTGAAAACGACGGAACGCGAATGGGTTAAAGATGGTATCCTATATGATGTTGATTAGGAATCGGTATACCCATCAAACACTTCATGCATGCCCAGCACAGTTCCTGAAACACAATTGAGGTGTATATGTTAAAAACTGTCCTTATCCTCTGATATATAAGTGCTGTATCAGGGAAGTCCAAATGAATCCACCTTGTTGTCAGCATAATCTTCTAAATGTATAGCATGGGCACATTGGATATGCCTTCCTTACATCACAGTACTTATAATATACTTTACCAGATAGCCATGTGGTGGGAAAGTTGAAAAGCCCTGTTCTAGACGAGTAGTGGTGTGATGAACAGAAATAGAATGGGTTTTGTAGTGCACAGAATAGAGCTTCATTGTGATCTCATGAAAACTAGAGCATATAAAAACCTGCCTGTGTTTGGAGGAAACTAGAAAAGACAGCATTGTCCTTAATCCATTATGAAATAAGGCAGAAAGCGGTATATTAGCAAACCAACCACATCCCTGTGGCCATACATGATACAATTTTTAATTTTTTTTCGATTAGATAATTTAGTTCGATTATTCTGTTAGATCGAATATAAAGATTTTTCCAGCATGTCCGATCAGATTTTTCTTGAAAAAATGGGATAATCGTTCAAATTTCTTGATAAAAAAAATAACTTTTTAACTTTCATTCGATTCGATCATTTAGATCGAATAAACGGGATAATCGAACGTTTTTATGGTACCATGTATGGCCACCATAATTTTTTTAAACGACGGGTCGTTTGGATGTCCCGTCGTTCAGTCGTTCGGACGCCAAATCTGGCGTGTGTACAGTCCGTCGTTCAGCTGATAAGACTGGTTTTGAGCGATCCGCCACTGTTACTGGATGTGAAATGTAACCAGTTGTATCACTATCATAGTCACATTCGTTGTATTACCATGCTGCCTTATAGCTTTTTTGGTGACTGGGTATAATATACTGTTGTGGTGCCTATTCCGTATTTCCAATAAACATATAAGAACAGAGGTTACCGGTCAGAGTAGTCCATTTGCAAAGCCTTCTCATCATGGGCTGATTTGTCAAGATGCAGGAAAGAAAAAAAGCCACAGATGCTCAAAGTAAAAATAGACAGTTCTCCTCCTGCCTAGAATTCAGGGTTCCGATGTCCAGTATCTCCAGCGTCCTGTGCACTGGTCTGGAGGACTCAGGCCAAGACTTAAGGTGCCCATACACTCGTCAGATTGGCAGCAGACAGATAAGAAATGCATCTGATGATCTATCTGATGCGTTTTTAGAACATTTTTTACCAGGATAGAATTCCAACAGATTTCAGTTTGAAATCTGTTGAAATTCGATCTGATGGCATTTTTTTGCCATCAGATTTCCATTAAGGCCAATGCAAACTGATAAGCAATCTCATCAGATCGACCTAAATTTTCCACCCTGCTAGTTCGATGGAAATCCATCGAAATCGATCGAAATCGGCCGTCGATCGGTCGATCGGCCAACCGATTTGCGATCGATCGATCGATCGATCGACCGCGATCGATCGATCGGCCAGAAAATCGGCTGAGTGTATGGGCTGCTTTACTTTCAAATACAATAAAGCTTTTTGGATTGGATATTATCGCCCGCTGTAGTTGCGTTACCGTCCATCAATGCTGTCTCTCACTCAACCAGTCAGATGCCTCAGAACAGGTTAGATCTAATCACATTAGAAAAAAGAAGAAAACATATAGCTATATATTCACCTGAGGCATTATTTTTGCATTCGCAGCATCCGATGAAGCTAGTAGCTAGTATAATCTGTATGTAGGGATATGAGTGGGGACTGATGTATATCCGAAAAGTACATACCGTAAGTGGTGCAAATATCAGAGTAAAGTAAACACATGTAAACCAATAAATGAGCTGTAGATGGAGAGTTGGAGAGAATGATTAGATAGATCGCATTGTCAGTGTAGGATTGTCTCTGTCAGGACTAGGAATATAATGAGCTGTAGTCAGGGCTGCCCTGTCTGCACAGGTCCTCAATGGCCCGGTCCCCTCAATGGTGGACTCACTTGAGGACTCTGTCCTGCGCTGGTGTTCTCTTTATGCTGCACTGGAGGACTCTCTCTGTGTTGCACTGCTGACTCTGCTGCACAGATGGATGCATCTCTGTGATGCACTGGTGGAATCTGTGCTGCACTGGAGGACTCTCTGTACTGCACTGGAGGCTCCTCTGTACTGCACTGGTGGACTATGTGCTGCTCTGCTCTGGTGAATATCTGTGCTGCAGTGGTGTACTCTCTCTGTGCTGCACAGATCTATTCTCTGTGCTGCACTGGAGGACTCTTTGTGCTGCACTGGTGCATTCTAGGCTGCACTGGTGACTCTGTTATGCACTGGTGGACTCTCTCTGTGCTGCACTAGTGGATTCTCTGTGCTACACTGGTGGACTCTCTATGAAAAACGCACTTAGAATAGAATTGATGTCCTGGGGGGCTATTGTTTGGACAGCCCGCACCAACATGGTACACGTCAGGATAACAACATTACTGATAGCCTGATCAAACGCATGGAAATGGCCAAGAAAACAATTCACTATGGCACCGTGCGTGGCACCCGGCTTCCCTCCTGCGATCTTGTCCTATGCAGCTGTGATAAAAGCATTCGGAAATCCAATTAGAAGAAGGGATTTGTATTTTAGCAACGGCTAATAAACTGATCTGTGATATCTCCAGAAATGATTGCTCGATCACTCCACGGACAAGATTTGCTAAATTAGCAGAAGTGGATAAAAAGCCAGTGTTCACTACCAATACAGAAACATCGTTTTACCTGCTTGTAGAGAACACCGTTTATATCCCCCATCTTTACTTAACATTATTAGTAAATTACCCCCTTACATTGGAGGTATGTATCCTGAAGTATTACAATATTCCCAAGTGAATATTGATTCCAATGTGAGCTTTATGAGTAACTTTACTGCTTCTAGACCCCCGACCTTATAATCCAAACTAATATAGTTCTGATAGATAAATAGACATTGATTTGGAGTTTTTTTTTTAAGTTCGTATGACTTTTTAAAACGAATACAAAAAATGGAGAGGATGAGATTATTCTCTTTGCCCTTATTCAATTCAAATTTCTCTTTAACCTAGGTGATAATTTAAATTCTGGTTTATACTTTTCAGCGCTCTGCAATTGAAAAAGTTCGAAAATAGTAGATAGAAAGTGCTGCCAAAATGATTCCGAGGCCTGTATTCAATTCACTTTTTCTCTTGTTTTCTCGTTCAGGATATTTTCTCACCTGGTCAATAAGTCACTTTTTAAGCCACCAGCAAGCAAGAAAATAAGTACTCAGAATAATTTTGACAGTACCTTTTTACCCACTTTTTGGCATTTTTTTAAATTGCAGAGTGCTGAAAAGTGATTACAAACAAAAGAAAAAAATAACTACTTGGAGAAAACGTAGGAGAAAAGTGACTTCAATAAGGACCTGAGTATTTTCTTGCTTGCTGGGTGCCTAACAAAGCATTTTTATTGATAAAATGAAGTAAATAAATAAAGTGCATTAAATAAGGGCAATATTTCATTATTCTACCAAAAACATAAAGGTTCCGATGCTATAATAAATGTATAAATATGTAATGTACGGCTGCAGCAATGCTTGTCACACCTGGAGAAGTTTGTAAATAGCTCACATTTACTTATCCATTCTATAGACTGTTCAGGTGTGTAGTCTTTCGGGCAGCACAGTCATAACTGTATGAATGAGGACCCGGCACAGCACAAGGCAGCCGCGCTGTGAGAGGTTTTTCCTCCTCTTTGCACTTGGTGGCTTCTTGCTTAACAAGTCCAAAGTTCACGCAAAGTTTGACCGATAAACACAGCCAATAAACGAGCGTGTTGAGAGCAGCATAAACAGGGGAAATGATCCCAGCCTCCATTCTCCTCCTTCTATTGCTCTCTGGATGGCTGGCCTGCCTTCCCACTCATTTGCATGAGTTATATTGTCCAACAGAGGAGAGCATGGCTAGTTAGAAGAAACAGGCCCACAGTAGGAGGATTTCTGACTTTTCTGTAGGCAGTAGGCACCACCAAGAACAGGTGCTCAGTGCCAAGGAGACTCATTTTTTCCCCTTCACCTCTTTTCCCTCCCTCCCCTTATCCTTGTAAAATGGTGTCCAAGTTATCCTCTCTGCAGCAGGAACTACTGAATGCTCTCCTGAATTCTGGAATAACCAAGGAGGTGCTGATCCAGGCTCTGGAAGATCTCATCCCCTCGCCCAGCTTTGGAGTGGGAGTGAAGCTGGAGGACATGCAGATGTCCCCGGGGCAGGACCCTGACACCAAGCCTGTCTTCCATAACTTGACCAATGGGCACCACAAGGGCAAGCTGTCTGGGGACGAGGGCTCCGAGGACGGAGAGGACTTTGACACACCGCCAATCCTGAAGGAGCTGCAGTCTCTGAACACGGAGGAGGCGGCGGAGCAGAGGGCCGAGGTGGACAGAATGCTGAGGTGAGTGCCAACAGCCATTCACTTTCTAATGGGGGAGTCTGCTGTATGATCTCCAGCGTGCTGGACAAGCATTCTTGTCTATGCAGGGAATTTAAAAAAAATGTAAAACAAATGTTATGGATATAACATTTTTAAAACTGTATTGAGCCACGTCTCAGTCTATGTAATCGGATATTTTCTTATTATTCACTTTAGGATATTATTTGTTGTACCATAATGGGACTTTTTTTTAGGCTTTAAGCATCTAAATATAGTATTTTGACTTTATTTATATTAATTTAATTTATTAAGCAAAGGAGGCCTTTTTTGCAAATAATGCAACACAGTTTACACAACGTGGCAGCCACCACACAGTGCTCCTAATGTCAGTGCTCGGCCTATTGTAGAAGAACAAAAGTAACCTTACTAATACTTTGCTTTACATTGTATGACTTTATACTATCCGCAAATTCGATTTTTTTTAACTTGTGAATTACTTTGTAGCCATTTTAATTGATTAAACCACTTAGTTTTGCCAGACAGTTTGCACTTGTGAATAATAACTGCAAGGACAAGTGCTCTGATTGTGTAAAACTGCAAATTTTCAGCTTTACAAAGGGATCTAATTATATGTTGGAGGCCCTAAATTCATTCGTCTACACATGTCACTTCCGTATAGACTGTGTTATTGCTGCTGCAAACATTACTACTAGAAGTACTAATACTAGTAATAGTCGTTATAATAAACATAATAATAATTATAAAAATAATAAGTAAATTACATCTGCACAGCAAAACTATATATATATATATATATATATATATATATATATATATATGTATATATATATATATATATATATATATATATATATATATATATATATATATATATAGTTTTGATGCATGAATATATATATATTCTCATTTTTTTCACGGATAGCTACAAATTATAGACGCTATCGAGAGATGGGTTATATTTCTGCGCCCATATATTATGTTTTTCGTTACTAATGTATGTAAGTCTGGCCACAGCATCACAGTTTTAGCAAGAAGCAGAATATTGCAGTCATCAGACAGTAAGGAGATTCGTTACTGTACTGGATGCAGAGTTAATACCGACCTGTGTAGTCCCCGTTCTTTTGGATCTTTTCTTTGGCCATAAATGAATAATATTTATGGTCCTGGTGTCATCGCGATTCAGAGGTCCAGCAAATAGTGCATGAAGTGGGAATGAAAATGCGCATCTGTGTGAAGACAGATTAATGCTAAACTAGTACCTTCGATGATTATTATTATTAATAATAACTCATTAGACAATTGCCCTCCCACCACGTCTATGCGACCTTTCATTACTGTTGGTGTCAGTTGTAATTCGCCTGACAATCACTGTATGTAATGTAATATGGGATAATTTCTATTATTTACACACAATTGTTGGTGACATTTATAGCGCCATCCTCCATGAGCTGCACGGAGGGGTGATGGGTTACACAAACACATGCATAATACACACACACAGCATAAATATAAACGTACAACATTTTGATCAACGAGTAAATAACAAAATACACATGCTGCTAGTAAATGACAACAAACAATAGGGGAGCTGTGACCCAGCCTGTGGCCTTATGAGCTTACAGTCTATCTAGATAAGTTTGATAAAGTCTTTATTATGGTGGATGGTAGTTAACACCATGTATTGTTTCCGAGACAGGCTCAAGGAATAATAATAATCAGGTTAAAATCAGCCGCCTCCCCCAGTAGTGGGCATGTTTTGCTGGTTCCTCTTCCAACCAAATATTTGCTTAATACATATGCTTTGAGCAGGAAATTCTCCAGCCCTCTCATATAAGTGTGCAAACAGCAGACAAAGTAAGGAGACGCAGGGCAGCCTCTTTCTGTGTGACGTGCACTTCATTCAGTCTGTGGCTTATTGGAAGGCAGGTAAAACGTCTCAGAAGTAACTGCGGAATTATGCATATTTTCCAGTGGTTCTCATTTTTTCAACTGTCCCACTATGAGAACAGAGTACTTAGGAAGTCAGGTCTGGAATCCACTACAAATCGTGTGCTTTGTAAGCGATATCTTGAGGGTTTTCTGGCGATTTTGGTATCGATTTTAAAAAGTGTACGCTTTTTGCCAGCGATTGTGTAGCGATTTACGATTAGCGTTTTTAATTCTGATTGGTCAATTCAATTTATTATAATTTATTTTACAGTTTGCAGTAATTTAAAATCGCACACAAATCGCTATGTGTAGCAATTCATGAGCGATTACGCCAGCGTTTATATACTTTACATTGCAGAAACGCTAACGCCACCAAAATGTTGCATGTCCTGCGATAGCGATTTTGCTAATCGCAATTGCTCCAGTGGAATTTGGCCCATCCTGAGTGTTTAGGGAAATCCCTAGCGTTTTGAATTGCTCCCTAAATGCTCAAAAACTTGCTCTAGTGGGTTGCAGCTCTCAAACCTGTTGAAATCGCAGGCGATTTAAACTGAGAACTCATGTTAATCAATGGGCTAGTTCACACAATGCGTTTTTCGCACACAGAAAAAAAATGACATCCTGCAGGATAATTCTGCACATTTTGTCAGTTTTTTCTATCAATTACATTAGCTGCTCTGAGAAACTGTGCACTTTTTTTTTGCATACAAACACATATGGTGTGCAGAAAAGGCATGCAGAGAAACACACGCAGAAAACTGAAAGACAAGTGTGTCCCATTCACTGGCTACTTTGGGAGAGACCATGCTTGGCGGACGATTTTTTGCATTTTATGCATGTGTTCTTGCGCTTCATCCACCATAGACTGCAGACATCTGCATGTTGCGATTTTATGTGGTAGGGAACCAGTTTTTTAAACTTGCAAATTGCGGCTGAAAAAGCGTGGACTCCCGAACAAAGTCCTGTCGCCATTGAAAAGCATTACGTGCGATTTCACATTGTGCAAAATTACATGCACTTGTATACAGGTGCGGCCCCAGTCTAAAATAACCACCTCCGTTAAGTCACAGAAAAACACACCTATTGTGCAGTTTTAAATGCTTGTGTGGAATTGTGTGAGGTTCCAGCAGACACAAGCGAGATCCCGCCTTGAGACTTCTGTCTTATTAAATTGAATCAGGTTTCTGAATGAAGGCCACTCCTGAGTACTGCTTGGCGGAGCTGGATATGAAGCTAATTTTCTGAGTACATAAATCAGAGAGCTCCGGAGAGTCCATTTACTCAACTAATTTACTCCAGGGCAGCTCGGCTGCTGTTCTTTCAGTGCTGCTCGCGGGGTGCTGAGGGAAACTACCCCATCGCATTACATGGGGCGGCTAATGGCGTGGGACTAAGTTATGCACAGAGGCAAACAGGAGATGTACAGCAATACATCCAAGCCCACTACACAGCTCTGTGGTCACCTTGCTGCAGCTGAATTCATGGGAACTATAATCATGAATTATACAGCACACACCTCCTCCAATCACAGCAGGCTGCACTTTAGTTCAAAGCTGCTTACTTCCTTGGATCAGGTAAATGTCATGTTTTAAAAGTTGAACTGAAGTCCAAATAAGAAAGAGACCCCAAAATGCAGCAAACAGGCAGTGATTTATATAGCTGGGCAGGGACATTTATTTGCCTTGTATCAGTAAACATTTCTCCTGAGGTTTTTCATAGGACGTGCTTTTGCACATTATCATCCATGGAGCACCTTTCCAGTCCTCCTGAGGCGTCTGTTGTATTGAGTCACATGTTGTTTTGGCCATACTCAGAGGCGATATATAGCTTTTTGTGTGCTGCCAGTAATTGCACCGTGTGTCAAACGCGGACAGGCATGGGGTTACAAGTGCTGCCATAGAGCTCACCTGTGCAATCTGCTCATAGTGTTCAAAATCTGTTGGCCCTCATGCTACGTAGAGGTGGTAAAATTGGTCTGTGCTTGGGCAATTAAAATTGCATGTGTATATGCACCCATAGGCTTTGGTGGCTAACAGACAGGAGGCGGAATTGTCTGACAAGTGCGCAGTTGAGCCGTCCATGCGAAAGAGACCTGGTACACCCCATGCAATTTCCTGTCAGATCTTTTTCTGATCGATTTTCTGATCATTTCTATATAAAATCAATCAGAAAAGCCATTGGAAATCAGATCGGATATGTTGGAAATTATCGATTCAACCCGTCTATCGGACAGGAAATTGCATGGTTGTTCCAGGCAAGTCCACAAAATGAGTTAGCTCAAATTAAATTAAGTTTGATGTTACCCTTTTTTACCTTCTTTTTAGATATATATGTTATTAAGGTGCCGGGAATTTTGGTTGCAGGGCAAAGCCAAAAAACAGCTCACCCTGCTCCTGCAAAAGCGTTAATTACTATTCCCCCTCCAGGCTGATGTGCGCTCAGGGGTAAGATGTACGAATGATGCTGTTTTTATGGTAATTTGGGCTTCATCTTTTGACAGCACCGAAATTATTGTCTGAGCGCCGCTATAGCCGTAATTTACATTATGACCTATGGACGCGCATGGTGCGCCCTAATTTCCTGCGCTGTTTTTGCCTGTCTCGTCTTTTTAGTACTTTTTCAGTTGGAGCTGGATGTATTGTATTTTTCGACTCTGCTGCCAGAGAAGTCAGGAGAAAAGTGTAATGATTCAGGGACATGTAATCCCTCCGGGGCTAATTTATGAAGCCATGTGCAAAGAAAGCTGGAGTAGAAGCAGAAGCAGTAGTAGAGTATTTTCGAGGATCAACTATTCCGGTTATAAATGAAACAAGGCTTCTGACTGGTTGCTCTGGGCAAACTGCTCCACATTCAGGACTTTTCACACAACTACAATATGGTGGCCTCCCACTGTATCAACCTGTTCCTCATTTTTTTCATGTGTTTTTCCCTGGTTCGCTCAATGTTTGGAATCGCCTTGCATCTTCTGGAGTGCAGGCTTCTTGCAGCTGCAGCATGCTGAAAATCTGCAGAACAAACATTGTAATGTAAAAATGGGAGTTCCAGAGATGGTTGCCATCAGTGAGGCACTGGCTGTAATGTTTTTTGGCCTCTCAATATCTATGGTGCCAAGCAAACATAAGAGATTAAAATCTTATAAAAATTGTTGTCAGACAATATATCCGCATTGCTACAGCCACGCAATTCTTTTTTAGTGTTCACATCGGTGCCTCAACAGGGCAGTGCGATGGATATGTAGGGCATAATGCAGTGTATACAGGGTATAGTGCTTAATACGCGCGTTAACAGTGGCAGTGACTGTATGCTTCACTGTATGCAGCCCAATGTGCGCATAATGTGCAATGCAGCTTTTCCCCTCCATCGCGTTGCTGTTTTTGCAGGAAACGCAGCACAACTTCCCAGTGTGAAAGTAGCCTTACACTACCCTAGTGTACTCTGCCCGATGGTCCCATACACTACTATGGGGTTAAGAAATTATTATTGAATGGGAAAACTAGTGAGAAAACAAAGTTTTAAATAATCTTGCATATATGTTGCAGGTTTTTGCTGACTCAAGGAATTGCGGCTGTAAATCAACTTAAAATTGAGACATAGTAATATCAATATTATTTGAGGTTTACAGCCAGACTGTGGTGTATATCAGCTTGGCAAATGTACCCCATTGTCTGTCAGTACACCTGCATATACTTCGCATCCCCAGCTACCCTGCCACCCTTCAGTGAGTGATAGGAAAATCAAGGTGCCGCTCAGAACTTCAGTCTACAAATGATGCAATTCAAAGAAGCTCTGAGCCAGATTTTCTGATGCACTTCTAAGTAGGAAAATACTGAATAGCAAAAGTCATCTAGCAAACCTGGCCTATGTTTATCAGCAATTGTTTGCTATTGGGTGGTGAAAGTTTATAACTTTCATGGAATTTTCATATCACACAATAGTCATTATGGGTTGCTGAAAGTTCAGTGCATAAAAATGTTGTAAGACATTAAACTTTTTATGTCCAGTGTAGAATTGTTTTAGCCAATAGCCATCTACAACACCGGCTCCTGCAGCCATCAAACATGGACAACAAGCAGCCTCAAAATATAGCTTTAGCCTGGTACACATATCCAATTTTTATTGGCCAAACTGTCCTTTATGAACATAAAGGTCAATAAGGCTTAAGGAAGCAGGAACAGCCTCACCCAAATAGCATTGCTGGTGATTGCATACCCAGGAAGATGCCACCACATAATGCTGTTTGTTGAATGAGAGAAACACTGCTGATTCAAGATCCAAGATATCAATAAAGCCTGTTTCCTATCCAGTGACCTCCTCTGTTAGGCTCAGGTGGTGTAGTGGTTTGCACTCTTGCCTTGCAGCTCTGGGTCCCCAGTTCAAATACCAGCCAGGGCAATATCTGCACAGAATTTGTATGTTCTCTCGGTGTCTTTGTGGGTTTCCTCCGTGCACTCTGGTTTCCTGTCACATCCCAAAAACATACAGATAAGTTAATTGGCTTCCTCCTAAAACTGGCCCTAGACTACGATACATACACTACATGACACATACATAGACACATGACTATATGGTAGGGGTTCGATTGTGAGCCAATATACTCTGTACAGAGCTGTGGAAGATATTGGCGCTATATACATCTTGAATAATAATAATGCCGACCAGAAGCCCATCAAAGAATGAGCAACAAGCAGCTCGCCATGGTGATTGTTTGCAGATTGATTTGTCTCTGTCCTGTTTCTTCTCCTCCTTCTCCCATCATGATCTCAGATATTGTCTCTGAGTTTACTGCAGTGGATACAGTAATCATTTTCACTTTCCATTCATTGCCAGTAAGTTATACCAGTGCACATCCTGCATGCCCAATTCCAGAATGTGGCTCTGATGCAGGAATGTGTTGTTGAAAATGGACCATAGTGAGGCTTGTTAAGTAGATAAGCAGTTGCGTAGTAGTGATCATGTAAGCATGCAGCGTTAAGACATTTGCAAAGGACATTTTTTTCACAAGCTTTCATCCACCAGTGCATTACTTGACTATATAATAATTTACAACTTAATGTCGGATACCAGAATTAAGGTACTCTGGTAGATGTTGTCACCTGAAATAATCTTTGGAGAATGTTTCATGCAACAGTCTTGGAAAGATTGCGGTACAGACAGCTTTTCAACTTCCATCATTATCAACAACGAAACTTTTGTAAAGCACTTTTCTCTCATAGGACCCAAAGCACATAAGCATGTCACAGATCAGTACATGCCGATAGTTGTGGTTTGTAATAAGTTAAAGTGGAAAATGTTATGTGATCATAAATGCAAGATGAAACAGGTGGCTTTTCAGTTTTGAGTTAAATGCCTCTAGGGTTGGGGCTGTCTTGAATGGGTGTGGTAAGGTATTTTAAAGGATAGGAGCAGCATGACAGAAGGCTCTGATCCAAAGGTTTTGAGTTAAACTCTGGGGGTGGTCAAGTTGTTAGACCCTGTTGATCTGAGGTTGTGCATCGTGTGCCACAGTAGCAAAAAATCCTTCAGGTATCTGGGGCCTAGATCTTGTAGAGATTTGAATGACCAGGAATGATAGTTTCGGGTGAAGAAGGTCTAAGGTGTATGCATAGTTTTAAAGGTTTATTTTTAATACAAATTCTTCCTGAGAAAGGTTATCATCTTAACACATTTTTATTTCAGTTGTCCTAGAAATTCACTCTGTCACCACCTTGCTGCTAGTTTAATTTTACCAAAGAGAACAATTTGTATTGGACAAATGATAATTTGTAATGTTTAGTGCTCTGCACATAAAACCATATACTGCATTCTGCCATTATCAGAGGCTGCTTGTCTGAGAGAGCAGCAAGTCTATTGGATTGGTTAAGTCTCACACCCTCATATCCATTCACCACTGACATGAGATAATCAGGAAGTAGCTGGTATGGGGCTCAGCTAGTCTTTCCCTCTGAACCTAGAATTGACCCTGTCCACCTTCTTTTTTATATGCTCTTCAGAGGGGAGTAAAGGCCCAAGGACCAAGTTAGATGATGGCTTTATGTTGGGGAAGCAACTTTCACTCTCCAGGCAGCTCCACACGTTGTTCACAGATCTCTGGATTAGCCAAAGGAGACTTCTCTAAAACAGTTGCAAATTTGAAGTCAGTGTGAGTAATATCACAATCTCCTATTTATCATCTCTACTAACAATGAAAAATCGGGTGAGGTGAACTAGGGATTGCTTATATTTGCTTCATGCTAATGAGGCATACATTTGAGTAACAAATATGTGTTTTGCTGATGTGTAATATATGGTCCATTTACCCAGTAGCCTTTGTGTACTTTTACCATATGCTCACGGTATTATTTCTAAGGCATGAGGCTGGAACAAAGGCTAACAAAGTGACCATTCCAGCTTCTCCTGTTGGCTGAAACATGCAGCACATTATTTTTACGGCCATATATGTGTGTTATGAAAACATGATCGTGAACTACATTCTTTAAGGGAGCAGTCTGCGGGAAACTGACTTTTTGTCTTTGTTGAGCCAAGGCTCTCTTGAGGATTTACTTGTGTTTGTGCTGCCATACCTCCTGTAAAATATTTTACTAGAGTTGTAATATCTATGCTATGAAGGATATAACAAGATAAGTGGGGACAAACGGTAGCATATAACTGAAGATGAGGATTGCACCTCTAGATTATATGACAGAAATAAGAAGGGATCCCAGCAGACAGGTTCCAGATGAGGCTGATCGAAATCTATGCCTTTTTTGAAGCTCCCAGGGCATAGATTTCAATCTCACTGCTATCACCACTCCGTCACCACTGCACTCTGCTGTCTAATGACAGCTGAGCTCCATGTGGTGGTCCTGACCCTGTCATCACTATGAGCAAATCCCAGTGACCACAACTGAAATCTGAAAAAAAGGCTCTGGTCCGTAAAGTGTACAGCCCCACACTGGCACTAAAAATGGACCGTTAGCAGATAGTAATGGAACGTATCTGAACGGATGGTAACGGATCCAATGTTAATCTATGGATACATTCACATTGGTCAGTTTGAATGGATTCGTTCTGCATGATCCACTGGACAGACTGTTGGATCTGCAGTAATTTTTCTGGATGACAACTGTCTTGTATTGACCATGCACTAACAAAACGGAGCATCAACAATGGAAAACTGATGCCTTTAACCTTCTTGCCGGTCTAAAAAATCCGGCAAGGAGGCAGCGCCGCACTTTTTAAAAAAAATTTTTTTTAAATCATGTAGCGAGCCCAGGGCTCGCTACATGATAGCCGCTGAGCGGCGGCATCCCCCGAGCCCCTCCGATCGCCTTCGGCGATCAGAGTATGCAGGAAATCCCGTTGAGAACGGGGTTTCCTGCAGGGCTTCCCCGGTCGCCATGGCGACGGGGCGGGATGACGTCACCGACGTCATGGACGTCGGGACGTCACAGGGAATCCCGGGCCACCCCTCAGCGCTGCCTGGCCCTGATTGGCCAGGCTGCGCAAGGGGTCTGGAGGGGGGGGGGGGGGCGCGACGTTGCGGATAGCGGCGGATCGGCGGCAAATCGGCCCAGCGGGGCCTGAGAAATCCTCCTGCGCAGGTTAGTCATTCGTTTATTTTCGCTTCGGGTGTCCTTTAAAAACTTATTCATTCCAGGGATCAGTTTTTACACAGATCAGTCTTTCATTTATGCCTGTGTGAACTGGGCCTACCTGTGGTGAAAAAAGTGCCCCAAAAGGGTCCTTACTTAAGTAGATAGAAGCCTCTTACCTGGTCTCCCTCCTCCTCACCGTTCCAGTGCTGGGATCCCCTGATAGGTCACACTGTGCAGGTGCAGATGTCTCCTTGCCACGCTCATTCATGGACAGGTGCAGTTGTGAACTGAAGTTCCCAGCGCTGCTCGCCGCATTTCTGCATGTGAACGCACTGCACATGCAACTATAAGGTGGAGTTGTTTAGCATTTTAGTTACATTTTTGGTTCATCATTAGTGAAGACCAGATTTTAATGATTGCTAAGAAATGTTAAAAATTATCTAAAGTTTTTATATAACAGCATATTACTTAGTACTTTACAGAGTATATTGAACAATTCATGGAAACACAATGTAAGGTACCAGTTCCAGTAGACTATAGTGCTAGGTACACACAATGAGATTTTCTGGCAGATTTCCTGTCAGATTGATTATTTCCAACCTTTACGATCGATTTTCCATAGCAGTGAAGGGAAAATTGATCGGAAATCTGTTGGAAATAATCAATCCGACAGTAAGTCTTCCAGAAAATCTCAACGTGTGTACCTAGAATAGGCATTAGAGAAAACGACATCTCCTCATCCGCCAGTAAGATTGTTAATGAGATTGGGAACCCTACACCTCTGTTGTTCCTGATTACAGATTATGAGCTGCCAAGTTTTGAAAATTAGAAGTTTGAATATACTTTGAATCTGTGATACACTGGGCAGGCTTTATTATTTGATATTAGATTTGAGTAGTAGGCTAGTTCATAAACCTACAGTCCATATAGACGTTGTGGCCTTGATTTACTGAAATCAATAATGTGCTGCCTGGAGGGATAAGCAGTTTAGACTGTTGTCAGTAAAATCACTTGCCAGTTTATCTTTGCCCAACTATGTGCATGGGGCAAATGCAAACATGCCCACTAGTACATTCTGAAAGTTTTGAATCAGGATGACAGATTAGTCTGCTCTGTGTACAGATGAGCTGCTGGTATGTCTCTCTGTCATTCCTGAAGCATTTGAAATTTGCGAACAGGGAACTCGAAGATGGTACTGAAGATACCGTACTTTCATGCTGATACATAACATACAATGATTGGCTGGAAAAGCTCATTGAGATTAGGGTAAAGGTGTTAAGCCGCATCTACACGCGTAGATGCGGCCGCGATGCTCCTTATCAATCGAGCCGCTGATGCGGCTCGATTGATAAGATCCGACAGGACGGATCTTGCTTCCGCTGATTCCCTGCTTGCTCCCCGCTAGGGGACAATGGCAGGGAATCGAGCGGAAGATAAGCGGCGCGGCGACGAGCGGGAATCGAGCGGGTATTGATGCCGGCGCACGCGCGGCGACGCGGCGGGCACGCGGAAGAGGCGATCCGGCGGCTAATCGAGCCGCCGGATCGCTGCAATGTCCCATCGTGTAGATGGGGCTTTAGAGGGAAAGGGTTTTGAGGTCACCTAGGGGCAGGTTAGGCTTCTGCTAGGTGCATTGGCTAGGGTTGGGGAAGTGTTTCAGTGAGGATAGGGTTGACCCTAAATTGGCACAAAGATCAAGAGCAGCATGACCAGCCACAGAGGAGGCTGATGTTGCTCATTTCAAGAGAAAACTATAGCAGATGAGAGGTTGGTGATGTTTTCCAACATGCACAGGTAATTCTTCTTCCACAAGAGCAGCATTCTCCACAGATCCCATAGATGTTAGATTGCCCAGGCCGGCTGCAATCTCTGCTTGGACTCTGTTTAGGTTATTTGGAGAAGTTAACCTTGTTGTTCCTCCAATGACTGCTTTAGCTGACAGTTTACCCTGCTCTGTGTACAGTCGAGCTGCTTGTATGTCTCTCTACCAAGCATCCTATCCGGTCATATGGATAGAAGAGGGAAGAGAATATGATGGAAGTGTTTCATTGCTGAGATTACAGCAGTGGTGGGCTGAGTATTACCTAACTGAAGAGGAGGCTATTAAAGTTGGGAGAAATCTGTACATACATGGGATTGGGATTTTCACAGACTATTGTTTCCAACAATGCAAATCTGATGTGTGTGGGTAGTTTAAGGTTATTCAAATTAGGGGAAAATATTTGTACTGCATTTCCTGATACTGACAACTTGCTAGGTTTGCTGATGACCTTTGTAAATTAGATCTCATGATTCCACTATAGCTTGATAGAGACCTTAAGTGTTGTACATTTCACGCATTACGCTGCAGTTGAAGAATGTCCTTCTACAGCATGGGTGAGCGCACACGCATGCAGGACATCATAAAATACACATTGTTGCCAGCCAGCCATTAGGTTTCCAGCAGCAACCTGTCTGTTCAGGATGCCTTGGCTATGAGCTGTTCCATTGCATAAATAGTAATTACGCATGGGTTAGTGGGAAAACTAGAGCGAATAGATGGCTAGGCAGCATTTGAACATTGCTTGACTCTCTTTTTTTTATTATAATCACAGGCAGCCTGATTGTCATTAGACACCCTAATTCAGCCCTTGTAACCAAATTAAATTAGCTGTAGGGTAAAATGCTATTTTTTTTAGGCTTAGACTGTATGTTTGTATACACTACAGTATCTACATGTATTCCCTGGTGAAGTACATGTATGGCCTTAGGCTGTCCGGCTCAACTGGGAACCTAGCCTTATGCAAAAGATGCTAGAAGCATTGCCAGGCAGATTGTGCTGTAACCCCTGGCAATTAGTCAATAACTAGTCAGTAACTTGTGTCATCAGTAGTTGAATTCAAAATGTGGTCACTAATGCCTAATTTCCTCCAGACTTCTTTCAGAGTGATTGCTTAGTCTTTCCAAATATAGTGGGACAAATGGCAAGTATTTATCTGAGTCCTGTTTTTGGCAATCCCCTGGGCATAGCTGACTACAACTATACAAGTTTTGATCTCCCAAACTGAAGGTGCCCAGTTGAGTTCTGGTTTGTGCAGGTCAGTATGAAACCATTGATATCAGTGTGACATCAGCAAGTCACATAATGAAACGAGAAACTGGCCTCTATCTAACATAGTAAAATGTTTACTTTAAACAGCAAACAACTGACAGAGACAACAATGGGGAGATCACGTGGTTAGTAGACGTGCATGTCGACTGCAGAGAGTCAGAGAGTGATGCCAGATTATTTATTTCCAAATAAACATAAATCTCTGTGAAAGGGTCGCTATTCAGGGGTTGATTTTTCTGCCAAATGTAATCACTTTGTTTGAATCTTCTTATGATCTATTGACTGTAACATATCCTATCACTAATCTGATCTTCTTTCTGTTTATTACTGGGTATGATGTGTAGATGATCTACCTGATACATCACTTACTAGCTTGCTGCATTGCCCCTTTTGACAGTAGTGCTATGAAACTTTGCTCTTGCCTATACTTATTTTGTACTCAAAAACACTGTAAAGCCTTCTACATACGCTTGACTAAAGTTGGCTGTAGTGGCTGATAACAACCGCCTCAGATAACAACCACCTCAGATGATAATCAAACATTTGTACTGAGGCCTGTGACCTCAGAAGTGCAAGCGATCTGCCCGGTGGATCTACTCACCCCCAGCGACGAGTGATCCTATTGTCCACGACGATTCCCCGCCCGCTGTATGACGTCACACATGTGCTGCTCCATTGTCATCCGCCTCCCTGCTAAAGATCTGACTCACATCTGTGCAGGCCAGCCCAGTGATGTTGCCCAAGGGGATCGGGTTTCGAACCTACCATGCTGTTATTAACGTACGCTAACGTACCTTAAGATGCTGTAATTATTAGAGGAGGGGCATTGCATTGGAAGCCATCATTAAATCAAAGCATTAGTGCAAAAGTTGAGGTGAGATAAGTATTGGTTAGGGTTACATATTTCGGTCAGGCATATCAGTCAGCATTTCATCAGTACTGGATAAGGAAAGTTAGGTTGGTTAAGGCTAGAAATTTAGTGTTAGGTGTTGTTTAGTGGGATCAGTTAGGCTAAGGTATTATCAATGGGGAGGTTAGTGTTAGGCATCAATAAGGGGCCTTGGGAGGTCAGGAAGGGTATTTAGTTAAGGAGTATTAGTCCTTCCTTGCCATTGCTGCTTTACATTTATTTTGCTTTGGAAAGTTTTATCTTTCCCATGATCACTATGATTGGCTACTCCTGGTGATCAGGAGGATCTTATGATCAGAAGACTTAAGGCCTATACACACGTCCGTTTTTTACGAACGACGGGTCGTTTGAACGTCCCGTTGTTCAGTCGTTCGCCCGCTAAATCGGGCGTGTGTACAGACTGTCGTTCGCGTGATAGGGGTGAGTTTGAGCGATCCGCCCAACTCACCCTTATCACGCGAACGACAGTCTGTACACACGCCCGATTTAGCGGGCGAACGACTGAACAAAGGGACATTCAAACGACCCATCGTTCACGAAAATCTGACATGTGTATGGGCCTTTAGCGACTGGTCTCTGATTGCTGTTTGATCATAAAGCTGTGCGGAAGCACCATGGCCTGGAGGAAGCTGCGATGCCTGGGAATGCAGCTATTTAGTCAGGAATTAGTAAGTTCACGTTCTTGCAGCAGAAGGGGTTAAAGCAAGTTGACCAACAGAATAAGAAACCAACGCTGAAAACACGGTCACAAAGCTGACGCAGGCGACAAAGGGGAGCAGCCAAACCCCTTGCTGACACCAAACCCAGCCGTGCTAAATTTCAGTGTACATCTCCAATGGTCAGTGATGCCATTTTTGGAGTTATGGGGCAAAAGTGAGATGGGGCCTGTTTACCCCTGGCTAATGTAGACACTGTAAAATGCTGGTAATTTTGTCGTATGTTATAAATGGTGAACTTTTCTTACAAGCTTGATGGGTTTGGTTCTTAGTATGTTGACAAAATAACTGATCCATCAGATAGCAGTGGAATGCTAAAATAAATGGCTTGTATAAACAGGTGTATTTACTGGTTTTGAAGTTCACTTTGTTGCACAGACCATACCTTTCTAATGATGTTTTTTTTTTTTTTTGATCATTTATACAGTAGACGGAATAGTAGCTCAGTTATATCTCCTGTATGCTTTTCTTAGTAATGTGTCATTTATCTCTCCAATAAGCCTGTGGTATTTGCCAAGTCATTTTAGGCATGCATGATCCAGTCCAACACTGATGTAAATGGGGTTTGGGTTTTTTTTGTTGGGGGCCATGGAGAAACTAGATGGCTAATAAGCATGATTTATTAAAGTCAATGAAGCCATTTGAGAATTGTCTGTGGGAAGTGATAATCATTATCACATTATTATAGAAAGCAGAAACAAATATGTGCATCATGTACTGGTACAATTCAGCATAGACCATTCATAAGCAAATTACTATTGTCTGTTCCATATTCCAGGATTAACTCCTGCAACACTAGTTTGCTAGGAGTAGTGATGCCTGAGCTGTACATTTATTCTTTATTAAAGAATACATTGTTACATTTTCAAATTGCTACACATTTTTAAGACTTTATTTCAGTGGCCCTGACACTTATTTATTAATACAAAATGTCCAGTAATTTTTTTTAGCCCCATACATTGGTTAGTCATGCATACTGGAATTCTGGCATTGCTGATATGGCTCAAAAAAACTAACATAATCTGGAAGCAATATTATAAAATGTAAACTGAACCGTAAAAAAACTTTTTGAAATATGTATGGGCCTGATGCACAAAATCGCACTAAAACTGCAGTGCGCCTACAGCGCTTAACAATATCACCCATACTTCCAGCAGCAAGTACTGCGATTTATGCTATTGGCATGACCCATGGTACTCAAGTAGTGTGACCGTTTCTATGGTAACAGACATTACTTAGGAGCGTTACCATTAGTAATCCTCATTCCTGTAGTAACGGTCGTGCTACTGGTGTACCATGGGGTAACTCACAGTACTTGCTGCCAGAAGTAAGGGTAATATTGCCATGCGCTGTCTGTGCAAAGCAGTATTACTGCAATTTTGTGCATCAGACCCTATATCTGTTAGATTAATCCTAAATGGAACTTTCCTGTAGTCCAGGGATGTAACCACAGGCCCCCAGGCCCACAAGTAAAATGATCATGGGGACCCCTGCGCCCCTCCCCCCCCCCCCCCCCCCCATATTGGCCAGTAATTTCACCACCCTTCCACCTTGCAGAGTAGAGCAGGGAGTGCTGTAATATGTACCTGGTCCATGCTGCATCAGGTCTCCTCTTTCTCCCAGAAACCACGTGCTATATGCTGCCATCCTACGGCTCCTGATCACATGACATGCATCTGCAGTTGCTGGGAGGAAGAGGAGACACAATGCAGCATAGACCAGGTAAATATTACAGTGGTCCCTGTGCTACTCTGCAAGGTGGAAGGGAGAAAGAGCAGGCCCTATAGCTTCCAGGCTATATTTTGGGTTTCAGGGCTTAAAATGTAAGTTTGAAGTCTGAGCCATGTTTAGTGGTACAGTTCATGCATGTATAATTCCCTTGTGCAATTTGGAAAAAAACATTATTTTCCTTATATATTTTTTTCCTCGTTGTATAAAGGAATTATAGACCCATGAACTGTACCACTAAGGAGACAATTTACCCTGGAATTTGATAGTACAGGTCAATGTTTTATGGCTATCTGATAACTAGGCAATTTAAAGGGGAACTCCATGAGTTATGTGTGTCTACACGAAGAACGTTTGATTACATCATGTTATTTGTACCATTGTGTTTATTGACTCATATATTTATTAAAGTACAGTGGAACCTTGGTTTGCAAGCATGATCCATTCCGGAAACATGCTTGTAATCAAAGCAAATTTCCCCACAATATGGAAACCCTTACCCAGGTGATTCGTCCCACAATCCAAAAACAGTTATAGTAAAATAGTATGAAATAAAAATGTAAACAAGACTTTCACTATAACTAACAGAATAATTGCCATCTGTTGGCTCACCCAATTTTTTTTGTGTGGCTTTAACAAGGAACTTTTCCAGTGACAGTTACTTTGGAGGATTTTGTGGAAATGTGACTTTGCACAGTCTCTACACTCAGATTAAGTACAAGAAGTACAATCCTGCAGCACCAAAAGGAGAAGAAATATCAGCTCAGTTGTGATGACGTAACACATGTATACATGATTTTCCTTGTATATCAAGACATAGCTTGTATACCCATTCAAAATGTCACAAAAGTTTTTGCTTGTATTGCAAAGTTCTCTTAAACCAAGTTACTCTAAATCCAAGGATTTATTGTATTGCTTCTGTTCAGTGCCACTATTTTGAGCTTTTTTTGCAATCCATACTAACACAGAAGTTGCAAACAGTGAGCAGCTTAAAAGGCAATTGACCCACAAGAGTAGTATTTGTATTATACTTTGCTTTTTTGCGTGTGTGTGTGTGTGTGTGTGTGTGTGTGTGTGTGAGTGTGTGTGTGTGTGTGTGTGTGTGTGGTTATGAGTGCATACGTACAGTATATGTTTGCAATAAAAGGACATTTTCATTGGGAAATAGGTAAAATATGTAGAAATTATTTAAATGTATACATTTCATATACAGCATTCCTGTTTACAGTTTTTCTCTCACGGTGCTGCAAATGAAGAAAATGTATTAACCTTTAGTTTAACTTCAACATGATACCTACCTGTTTGCTCCAGGTATATCACATGCTTGTGGGCACCTGACTTGTGTGAAAATGAACTCAGCAGAGTAAAGTCTCACCGGCACTTGCTGTCAGTGAGATTCTGATATTACTAAATTGGGCCTATTATATGTTTTGTTACACAGTTTGCAATATGTGACAGAATATCACAGCTCAATCGAAAAGAAAGTCTGGAAATTCTGGATTTCTCATGGCTATATGAGAAGTACATTTTTGGATTATGCTTCAAAGAAAAAAGGGGAAAATCCGTCCATCTGTGGTATTCTTTATTTTTAGATGTTTGCCGTTTTCTTAATTTTTTATTTGTGATTTTATTGAATGTTTTTCAGAAAAAAATATTATTTGTAAAACATCCGGCTAATACATTTGTTTTTTCAGCTATTCAATGATACTTCATGTTCTAAATGTCCTATACAGTCAAGATTATACCTGTACATCTATTTTTACATAGAGAAGCCTGCTCACATAAGATATTGTTCACATATTTTGCATTTCTCTGTACGCAAAACTTTTTATACAGGGCGCAGGTTTTAGGGATACACCTATGGTACACTTGATCTACAGTTACAGTACATAACATCAAACAGTAATGCAAGACATAAGCAATACAATTTGTGGTAGATCAAGAAAGCAATCATCATCTCCCTGATACTGTATTGACCACTTTGCAACAATGAATATTATGCTAGGTACACACAATGAGATTTTCTGGCAGATTCACTGCGAGATTGATTATTTCCAACATAGCCGATCTGATTTCCGATTGATTTTCCATAGAGGGCATGTTGAAAATAATCGATCAAGCTGTAAATCTGCCAGAAAATTTCATTGTGCATTCCAGGCATTAGATTTCAGGAGAAAAATTGAAAGATCCAAAATGCATACAAGTAAAATGTGCATTTGTCGCAGAGCAGAATGAACTATAAATGACCTTTCTCCTATGTTGCTGTCACTTACAGGAAGTAGTAAAAAGCTATCCTCAGTATACCCTTATTCTTTACAAAAGAACTCCCTAGAAAGGATCTATATAAAGATGCGGGCCAGATTCCCGACTATTTTTCTAAACTTCAGCGCTATGTCGCTCTCCAATAAGCAATTTCTCCAATTTCTTACAGGTACGGTGGCCATGTACAGCGTGTGAAAAAAGGGTTTAAAATATTTTTTTTTAAATTGAAAATTAGAACAAAAAGCACTCAAATCTAATAATCACCCCTCCCCCCAAACTATCTTACCCCTTCTCCATTAAGCAGGCTAGTATTGGCTTGGAGAGTGGATCCTTGATGCTTTCTCTTCTGACCAATACCAACACATGTGTTGGCACCTTACAAAGGCAAGGTGAAGGGGGAAGGGTGTGTGTGTGGGGGGGGGGGGCAGAAAATCCCATCTTCTGCAGATAAGGGGTATTCAAATACCCAGATTTGTTTTAACCACTTAACACTCCTCCACTGAGGGGTAAAACAGGCAGGCACATACACATGCATCTGCATTTCAGGAAAATTGTAATTTATTAAACGTCTTTTTTGTACTACTTAGTGCAAAAATAGGAAGTTTGTATATGTCCAATTAGCCAGACACAGCAAAGTTTCCAATTAAGTAAAAGCTACTGGGGTACATTCCTATCACAAGTTGTCAAGCCTTGTAATTGCTAACGCGTTTTGTCTCTTGATGCACCAGGCGGTTTGATCTGGGGTTGTATGGTTGTGAACTGTAGCTGTACAATATGTGTAGGATTTGTCAATATTTTCAGTTTGTCTTTATGACACTAGAATTTTTTCTCCCAGGATATAATTTCTCATTTCATCCACAAAATAGCTGAGCACCTAGCAATTGAGAAAATACTAAAAAGTAGATAAAAAGTAATATCAATATTTCCTTACTTGCTGGAGGCTTAAAAGCTACATCCGACCTAATCATAGGCAAGTGTCCCTGCGTCTGTCCGTGTGTCAGTGCTTTTTAGCACTGCGCATGTGCCGGAACAAGACGTAGAGACACTGCCGAGAGCCGGAGGAGGACGGGGCCAGAAGGGGCAGTTGTGTGTGCGCGCACGGCGTGCGCGCATTTCTGGCAGCGTGCACGCGCACGGCGGATTATTGACAGACCTAGCCCATTTTTAAATGGGCGAAGGTCACTAGTTACTAATAAAGGGCCTGATGCATGAACGCTTGGTAAAGTTGCAGTGTGCAGGCAGTGAATGGCAATTTTTCTGTTTCCACCGCCGGGGGAGCAGCGTTAACTCTTAGTGGCACAACTCTTAGCACCACCTGTGTTACTGGGTTAACATGCAGAATGCCAAGCATTACCATAGCATCAACCCAGTAACACAGGTAACGCAGTTGACACTAAGGTTAAACAGCCATTGCTCCCCCAGCAGTAGTAACGGTAAAATTGCTGTGCACTGCCTGCACACAGAAACTTTACTGAACATTCGTGCATCAGGCCCTTTGTGTGAAAACTGAAAACATCTGCTGTGAGAAAAGTTAGGAGAAAAGTTAAAGTGAACCTCCGGACTAAAAATCTACTCAGCAGCACTGAAAAGGCTCGGTGTTTCTTTAACAGTTTCACAGCATCAGAACTTTGTATCATTTTTAGCTGCATTTTTAGCTAAGCTCCACCCATCAAAGAAAAAAAGCAGAGCATGATGGGATTTCCTATGTTGTTAGTCACGTTGCCTAGCAACTGGGAGAGGTGCTCAGGACACAGGACAGTTGGAACTGTTTCTCATGCTCCCTGTCACCTGCTTTCAACCAAAAAGATGGCTGCCATCATGAAATCAAACATTTGCCTGTTCTTTTAAAACAGTGTGTGTAAGAGATTATATTACCTATCTATTTTAATTAACATAACTAATGTAACTTAATGACAGTATGTTTGTTTAGGCTGGAGTTCCTCTTTAATGAAATATGCTCTCAGTCCATGTTTCGTTTAACCACTTGCCGACCGCACGCTTATACCGTGCGTCGGCAAAGTGGCAGCTGCAGGACCAGCGACGCAGTACTGCGTCGCCAGCTGCAGGCTGATTAATTAGGAAGCAGCCGCTCGCGCGAGCGGCTGCTTCCTGTCAAATCACGGCGGGGGGCTCCGTGAATAGCCTGCGGGCCACCGATGGCGGCTCGCAGGCTAAATGTAAACACAAGCGGAAATAATCCGCTTTGTTTACATTGTACGGCGCTGCTGCGCAGCAGCGCCGTAAGGCAGATCGGCGATCCCCGTCCCGTCACTGGCTGCACAGGACGGATAGCGTCCTGTGCAGCCTCGATCGCCGGGGGGGCCAGGTAGGAGAGGGAGGGGGAGGATTTCGCCGCGGAGGGGGGCTTTGAGGTGCCCCCCCCCGCCACAGCCAGGCAGGCAGGAGAGATCAGACCCCCCCTGCACATCATCCCCATAGGGGGGAAAAAAGGGGGGCAATCTGATCTGTCTGCCTGCAACCTGATCTGTGCTGGGGGCTGCACAGCCCACCCAGCACAGATCACTCAAAACAGCGCTGGTCCTTAAGGGGGGGGTAAAGGGTGGGTCATCAAGTGGTTAAGCAGGGGAGTGTTTTGTTTAGTGTCAACCATAACAAAACAAATTTCCAAAAGTTGTCTGATAGTTGTTGAGGCTTTGACTTTTAATTTTGTGGCCTCAATACATCTGTACACTGTTGGCAAACCTTTTTAACCTCCTTGCCGGTCTAAAAAATCCGGCACAGAGGCAGCGCCGCACTTTTTTTTAATTTATTTTTTTAAATCATGTAGCGAGCCCAGGGCTCGCTACATGATAGCCGCTGAGCGGCGGCATCCCCCCACCCACTATGCAGGAAATCCTGTTGAGAAAGGGATTTCCTGCAGGGCTTCCCCGGTCGCCATGGCGATAGGGCGGGATGACGTCACCGACGTCATAGGGAATCCCGAACCGCCCCTCAGCGCTGCCTGGCACTGATTGGCCAGGCTGCGCAGGGGTCTGGGGCGGGGGGGCGGCTCGGCGTGGCGGGTAGCGGCGAATCGGCGGCAAGCGGCGGCGATCGGAACAAAAAATATGCAAATCGGCCCAGCGGAGCCTGAGAAATCCTCCTGCGCAGGTTACCCCGAGCTGAGCTCGGGATAACCGGCAAGGAGGTTAAGCAAATCTGTATGTTTAAGGCCTCTGTCACAGTGGGACGTTGCGTTTGATGTGACGTTAACGTCGCACAATGTGCCCCTAACGCAGCGCATGTAGGTTATGAAATTGTACGTTATTTTGCATTGCGTTATGTGTCTCTTGGTGTGCCGTTTTCGTCGCATACTGATGGAATGAAAACGACGCATGCGTTACATTTAAAAAAGAATACATTACTGAGCATGTGCAACACATAACGCAGCAGATACATTGGTAAACGCACAGCATGCAGCACCTTTTAATAACGATACACGTTACACACTAACGCAACGTATGCACTGTGAATGTCGCACAGACTTTGCATTGCTGTGCGTTACTCTGCGTTAAAGTATTTTATAACGTGCGACTTTAACGTCGCACTGTGAAAGAGCCCTAAAAGGAGAGTAATTCATACTTACCTTAACAGACATCGGAACCCCCTTGAACTTTGCAGCCGCGCTCTCGTACGTGAACGAGTGGGGCCACTCTGTGCAGGTGCAGGATTGCTCGTGCCTGCTTGGTGGAAAAAGCTAACTCTGTGCTTCTGTGCAGACACAAGCCATCTGCTCCTGCGCACTGCACCCGTGTTCCATTGACAAACCCTTGTAGATTACATTCTGGGGGTCCAAGGACTGGAATGGGGAGATGGAGGAGGAAGGGGATACTGAGGTAAGTATCCAAAATGGGCAGTTTTTCCCCCCCTAAATGTACACTTTAAAGGACTTCCGAGGCCAAAATCCGGGCCCAAAACATAAAAAAAGTTAGCTACCTTCATGGCTTTGTAAGGCACGGAGGACGCCGTCCGCGCCCTCCGTGCCGTTCCGCCTGGTCCCCTCTGGTGAATAGCCCCCCGAAAGGCTGCGACCCCACGGTCCGGGTCGGCATCTTCTGCCCCTATAAAGATGGCCGCTGGAGCTGGCCACGGCTGCGCAGTCCGCATAGCCGCTACTGCGGCTGCGCAGCTCTAGGGCCAACCCCCCGATCACGTAACAGGCAGCGTGGATCGGAGGGTTGGCCCTAGAGCTGCGCAGCCGCAGTAGCGGCTATGCGGACTGCGCAGCCGTGGCCAGCTCCGGCGGCCATCTTTATAGGGGCAGAAGATGCCGACCCGGACCGTGGGGTCGCAGCCTTTCGGGGGGCTATTCACCAGAGGGGACCAGGCGGAACGGCACGGAGGGCGCGGACGGCGTCCTCCGTGCCTTACAAAGCCATGAAGGTAGCTAACTTTTTTTATGTTTTGGGCCCGGATTTTGGCCTCGAAAGTCCTTTAAGCTAACTTATGTTTTTTAAATTATTCTTCTTGTTTTAGGTATTTCGCCATTGTTGTAGGATAGTATGATGTCTGAAGAAGTAAATTCTTTTATTAGTGTAAATGACCTTGAAACGTCTTCATTTTACCCCATTACTCACCCTCCACTGACTAGCTTCACATTAAAACTTTTACATTTTTTTTCTGGTTGAACTTGATTGGATGGATGTCTCATTTCAACAAGACTTACTATGTAACTATGTGAAAGCTTGTGAATCGTTTGAATTTTGCAATGACATCATCACTCTAGCCAGGTTGTAGTAAACTAGCAGCAAGGCTACTGGGAGCACCAATTGCCTGTTGGACAGAGGAATGCATTTCCTTTGATATCTGGTTGTGACAGTTAGCTGAAAATAACTCATTCTCCAGAAGGTGTGCCAGAGAGCAATAAGGGATTGGCTGGGCAATGGCCCTGGGTGGATAATATGTGTGAGGACTGGCTGGGCGTAATGGAAA
The DNA here is from genome assembly GCF_040937935.1 of Hyperolius riggenbachi. Taxonomy (NCBI): domain Eukaryota; kingdom Metazoa; phylum Chordata; class Amphibia; order Anura; family Hyperoliidae; genus Hyperolius; species Hyperolius riggenbachi. Next base: position 334,321,080 of record NC_090647.1, read on the forward strand.
AAACTATGCTTACGGATCATTACGCGTAATTTTAAGCTATTACGCATTACGGAATTACGGTAACGGCGTAGACATTTATTTACGGTTCATGTCTGTAATTACGCATGGTCCTTACGCAATTACGCGTAAGAATACCGTAATGCAGGTTGTTACGGTATGGTCTTACGCGTAAATTCCTACTAGCAATTAATGCGTAAGGCCATGCTCCCAAGCGGAAAAGTTGACGCATGGATCAATGTTAGGTAAAATAAAAAAAAGCCGCCGACTTTAAGGGTTAATAGCAAAGCCCCCTTAATTGCTAAGAGCCTCAAATTTGGAGAATATATTAAGGAGATCGGAAGGAATAAGAGGAAACATTTTTTTTCAAAAAGACCTTATAGTTTTTCAGAAAATCGATTTTAAAGTTTCAAAGGAAAAATGTATACATTTAAAAACCCGCCGACTTTAACGGTTAATAGCAAAGCCTGCTTAAAATTTAGGAACACCAAATTCCCAGGGTATATTAAGGGGATCAGTGGGAATAAGAGGAAACATTTTTTTTCAAAAAGACCTGATAGTTTTTGAGAAAATCTATTTTAAAATCCAAGGACAAGGGGCTCTTCTCCACCTCCGATGGGCAGTGGAGGTGGAGGCCGCGATTTCCTGGGGGGGGGGGGTTCATGGTGGCATCTGGGAGTCCCCTTTAAAAAGGGGTCCCCCAGATGCCCACCCCCCCCTCCCAGGAGAAATGAGTATAGGGGTACTTGTACCCCTTACCCATTTCCTTTGAGAGTTAAAAGTAAATAAACACACAAACACTTAGAAAAAGTATTTTAATTGAACAAAAAACATAACCACGAAAAAAGTCCTTTAATATTCTTAATTAACCATTAATACTTACCTGTCCCTTTAAATAAATGATCCCTCGCAATAGCCTCGGAAATGTTCTATCAGTTACAATGTAACAAAGTTATTACAATGTAACAACTTTGTTACATTGTAACTACGCCGCACCCGACGTCACTCGCCGCTCAGCCGCCGCATACACTTACGCGTCCTTACAGGACGCTAAGTCCCCGCCGACTCCCGCTGTCCACCCCGCCCTCATCTGTCACCCACATGTGGGTGACATGTGGGTGACATGTGGGAGAGGCGGGGAGGGCAGCGGGAGCCGGCGGGGACTTAGCATCCTGCACGGACCCGACAGAGCTCTGAGCTATATAGCTCAGAGCTCTCTAAGCATCTTTGAATTTGGGCTCCAAGGAGCCCCATTGGTCCTTAGCAGACCAATGGGGTTCCTTCAAATCAGAAAGATGCTTAGAGAGCTCTGAGCTATATAGCTCAGAGCTCTGTCGGGTCCGTGCAGGACGCTAAGTCCCCGCCGGCTCCCGCTGCCCTCCCCGCCTCTCCTACATGTCACCAACATGTCACCCACATGTGGGTGACAGATGTGGCCGGGGTGGACAGCGGGAGTCGGCGGGGACTTAGCGTCCTGCAAGGACGCGTAAGTGTATGCGGCGGCTGAGCGGCGAGTGACGTCGGGTGCGGCGTAGTTACAATGTAACAAAGTTGTTACATTGTAATAACTTTCTTACATTGTAACTGATAGAACATTTCCGAGGCTATTGCGAGGGATCATTTATTTAAAGGGACAGGTAAGTATTAATGGTTAATTAAGAATATTAAAGGACTTTTTTCGTGGTTATGTTTTTTGTTCAATTAAAATACTTTTTCTAAGTGTTTGTGTGTTTATTTACTTTTAACTTTTAAAGAAAATGGGTAAGGGGTACAAGTACCCCTATACTCATTTCTCCTGGGAGGGGGGTGGGCATCTGGGGGACCCCTTTTTAAAGGGGACTCCCAGATGCCACCATGAACCTCCCCCAGGAAATCGCGGCCTCCACCTCCACCGCCCATCGGAGGTGGAGAAGAGCCCCTTGTCCTTGGATTGGACAAGGGCTCGGAGGGGGAGGGAAAAGCTTGGCTGCCCCTCCCCTTCCGAGACCCCCCAATCCATGGACCATGCGGGCTGGTATAGTCAGGGTGCGGAGCCCCACGCGGCCGGTGCTCCGTATTCTGGCTATACCAGCCTGCATTGTGGACAAGGGGTTAAAGAGGTCTGGGAGGGGGGACCCCACGTCGTTTTTTTTTTATATTTCCCACACTCAGAACGAAGTAAGTAAAACTCTTCCCACTTGGGGGAATCTATGAAAATAATACACTATTGTTACCTGTGCAAAAAAAACCTGACATTTTCCACATTTAAAAGACATTTTTCCCCTTGAAACTTAAAAATCGATTTTCTCAAAAACTATAAGGTCTTTTTGAAAAAAAATTTTTTCCTCTTATTCCCACTGATCCCCTTAATATACCCTGGGAATTTGGTGTTCATAAATTTTAAGCAGGCTTTGCTATTAACCGTTAAAGTCGGCGGGTTTTTAAATGTATACATTTTTCCTTTGAAACTTTAAAATCGATTTTCTGAAAAACTATAAGGTCTTTTTGAAAAAATTGTTTTCTTCTTATTCCTTCTGATCTCCTTAATATATTCTCCAAATTTGAGGCTCTTAGCATTTAAGGGGGCTTTGCTATTAACCCTTAAAGTCGGCGGCTTTTTTATATTATACGGGAGCGTAATATTACGCGATTACGGCAGACTGTGTCATTTCAATAGGAGTTTACGGTCTTACGCGTAATTTGTTATGCGTAATAACGTAACTTACGGTCTACGCGTAATTAATTACGTGTAATACCGTAACCTTACATGTAACACTTACGGTGCATTTGTAGTGAATTACGATGCGTAATTACGCTAATGCGTAATTTCGGCCCAGCACTGCTTGTGGTACTGCTGGCCATCATGTGACAATGCAAGCAGTAAAATCACAACAGCTTTCTCCCATTGCCATAACGACACAGTAGTTTGGCCATAAAGATTTTCGTTCAGCAGAGAAACAAAAAAGATAAGCGACAGGCAAATGATATCTGCATCTAACTTTGCACATGCATAAATACAACATTGCTTTTTGTTTTACATTTTAAACAGAGTTCCTCTTTAACTTTATTATTACTACTTTTTACAGTGAGGATCCCTGGAGAGCTGCAAAGATGATAAAAGGATATATGCAACAACACAACATTCCTCAGAGAGAGGTGGTTGATATTACTGGGCTGAATCAATCACATCTTTCCCAGCACCTTAACAAAGGCACTCCAATGAAAACGCAGAAGCGCGCTGCACTGTATACCTGGTATGTGCGGAAGCAGAGAGAGATACTCAGGCGTAAGTATCCTTACCCAGCATTACTGTGCCATTCCTTTCCCCCAAAGCTTGAGATGCCCTGCTGTAGACGAGCAATTTTCATCCAAGTGTGCCCAATTTTCACCCAAGCTGCACAGCCTTCTCATCCACCTCATAATGGAAGCTTCATGAATTCTCTGTTTCTGTTATTTGCTGGTTACATTTCGTAGATGACTAAACTACGTGATACCCCTGCCCTTCAGGCACTCAATACTAAAGTATAGCTTCAAGTGAATTGTCATTTCCAGGAATTGAAACATGTTTACAGCTGATATTGAAGGTTTCCTTGGAAAAGAAAGCCTCGAGGAAAGATTATTTTCAGACATTTTTTGTGTTATATCAGGATCTTATTTAAAGCTTTGGTTCCTCCTTAATAACTGCATTCATAAAAATGCGATTATAAAAACAATTGCTTTACAATGGGAAAGTATGTTGTTTTTGCAGTATAAAAAGTAAAGCTACTGCTGCAATGGATCACAAGCCCCTAGATCATCACCGCAAATAGACTTCATGCTCCAATGTCCTTTCTCTTCCCCCTTTTCTAACACACCAAATCCTTTTCTGACACGCTAAGCCCTTCCCCCCATTATTGCATGGTACCCACAATGACATGGCCCACATCTTGGGGGGGGGGGATGCTTGTTTTGCCTGAAGTCTCAGTCTCATTACAAGGTTCACTTGGCTAGCCTAGCCTACAGTTAGGCCTGGGACCCACTTGCAGCTTTCACCAGTGTTTTGGCCAGGGTTTGCATTTTGAAAAATGCTTTCCAATTCACTTGAATGAGAATTGCGGGAAAATCGCCACTGACGATTTTGCTGAGATTTTTAAAAATTACAGCGATTTTAAATGAGAGAGAATTTTTCAAAGCCCAAACGTTGGCCAAAAGTGGAAATTGGTCCCAGGTGACTGCAACCGTGACCAGTTACTTTCGCTAAAGGTCTGTACACACACCTAACTAAAGTGGTCTGAGGTGGCTGATAACAACTGCCTCAACCAATAATCAGGTGTGTGTACAATGGCCCTGAACCCCAAGCTGTAAGTGGCCCTCAGCAATGGTTGATCGCATTGTTCACGCTGCCCCCTGCCCGTCACGTGATGTCATGCATGTGCCGCTCTGTTGTCCCTCCGTCTCCTCACATAGCAACACAGCTAGCACTATCATCAGCTATTCAGCTGACACGCGTCTGTGCAGTCCGGCCCAGCAATGTCGCCCAAGGGGATCGGATACTGTTCCCCAAAGGGCAACATGTATCAAAGGTGTGTAAGCACCTTAACTCAAGAGTGGACTACTTGGCAGTCTTTGCAGTTGCTAAGTAATTTTGTGATGTTGATAAGGGGATACGAAGGAAAATTTTGCCTTTATTAAAAAGAATTGTTTTCCTTTGCCCTTCAAGCATCCCGATTGCTATCAATATAATGGACCTTATCTGTGATCCATAGGGAAGCTCAGGAGCCTAGGTCAGTTTACTGTCAGTTCCATTAATGCAGCTACAATCTATGGTACTACTGAAATGTAGATATTTTGTTTTCACAGTAGGCAACATTTGATTCACATTTTCTCCCTCACATGATTAAAGATGGTGACAGTTGGGATGTGGGAGCAGCTTAGTGAGGGAGAATAGAGTTAGCAAAATGTAAGACTTCTTGATCAAAATGCTTTCTTGCTTGGTCTCCTCAAGGAGAAGCCTCAATTTGGAGTAACAAGTTGAAGACTCAGTTTGCATTGTATTTCATACATATGGGCCATCAGGTTTTTATCCTGTGTTGCTTTTAATGATTGTTTTCAACACATGGACAGCCTTCCCGGTAATCATTTAGCCATAGTTTAGTCATTGTTTTAGCCAAGGCTTGTTTATCATGACTTCTTGATTTTTTTATTAGATGGAACTCATCTGGTTAAGTCAGTTGCTTTGCATTACCAACCACTGCAAATAAAGAAAGTATATTGCTGTCAGACTGAAACATCTACAAATGTTATTGAACTTATGTACAATAGTTAATCAAGTAGTTAAATCATGAAAAAATTGACGTTTTATAAATAGGATATTATTAGGCATGTTGCCTAACAATATCCTATTTATAAAACGTCACTTTTTTCAATTTAACTATACACATGTTGTGTATAGTAGTGAGATGAAACCTGATGACAGAGTAGAGAGGAGGTCAGATACCCATAAGGGGAAGTAATACATTCTGGGAAGGAAATATCATCTGTATTTGGTTGTGTGCTCCCTATAAAACCACTAGTGTAACCAAAAGAAGTTATCAGTTAGGAGCTTATTGTATTAACATAGTGAATGCTTGCACGGTACTGGGAAATTACCTCTAGTAAAAACTTAAGAGCTCGGTCATTTTAAAAATCAAACTAGGCTTCTAAAAATGAAGCACTTGTATTGTCCTGGAAGGAAGGGATAGTGAACAGTATGGTAAATGGATACAACAGTGGAAAGTTTGCATAGAAGGATTTGGCATTGGCATCTTGTATTTAAAGGTTCTGTGTTTAATGTTTTGACTGTCTCAGGTAAATGGGTCATGGGCGTCCGCACATATGGCAAAACCGGGCATCTGCCCGAGCCTGGCCGCCCGCTGCCCCCCCCTGGCCGCGTGCCCGTGCAGCCAGCAGGAGGGGAACACGCAGAGAAGAGAGAGAGCGCTATGGGCACAGTGGGGAAGGGCGGACGTCTCCCCCCCCTTCCCTCACCTTAGGGGTCTCTCTCTCCCTCGCTGTCCCCTCCGGAATGAAGTGTGCAGCGGCTGGCAGCGGTGGGCGGAACTTACCTCCTCTCGCTCCTGCGCCGGAAGTTCTGGTGCCGCACTCTGGTCTGGATCAGGCCAGAGTAGCGGCTAATCCATCCGGCGCGTGCGACGAGAGGAGGTAAGTTCCGCCCACCGCTGCCAGCCGCTGCACACTTCATTCCGGACTCCGGAGGGGAGAGCGAGAGAGGGAGGGAGAGCCCCCTAAGGTGAGTGCCCATAGCTCTCCCTCTTCTCTCCGCTGCTCCCCTCCTCCTGCACACATGGCCACTTTTTCTGGGGACATATCCCCCTGGCTACATATACCGGGACATATACCCCTGCCTACATATACTGGGACATATACCCCTGCCTACATATACTGTCTGGGACATATACCCCTGCCTACATATACTGTCTGGGACATATACCCCTGCCTACATATACTGTCTGGGACATATACCCCTGCCTACATATACTGGGACATATACCCCTGCCTACATATACCCCTGCCTACATATACTGTCTGGGACATATACCCCTGCCTACATATACTGTCTGGGACATATACCCCTGCCTACATATACTGGGACATATACCCCTGCCTACATATACTGTCTGGGACATATACCCCTGCCTACATATACTGTCTGGGACATATACCCCTGCCTACATATACTGTCTGGGACATATACCCCTGCCTACATATACTGTCTGGGACATATACCCCTGCCTACATATACTGTCTGGGACATATACCCCTGCCTACATATACCCCTGCCTACATATACTGTCTGGGACATATACCCCTGCCTACATATACTGGGACATATACCCCCTGCCTACATATACTGGGACATATACCCGTGCCTACATATACTGGGCACATATACCCCTGGCTACCTGTTCTGGGGACATCTCTACCCCTGGCTACCAGTTCTGGGGACATCTATACCGCTGGCCACCTATTCTGGGGACACCTATAGACCTGGGGCTACCTATTTTTGGGGAACCACTGCTGTCAGATTGAGTGTATTTTGGGGAACTGCTGCCAGGTGAGAGGTGTCTACATATTAAGGGGGCATTCTGCCTATTTATGTGAAAAGCTGTCTATTTATGTGCCTCATGACTGCTGAATTTGTCTTGTTGCGGGCCTCATGGTTACTGACTTTGTCTTGTTGGGGGCCTCATGATTTGTTGGGGGCCTCAAGATTGCTGAATTTGTCTTGTTGGGGGCCTCATGATTGCTGAATTTGTCTTGTTGGGGGCCTCATGATTGCTGAATTTGTCTTGTTGGGGGCCTCATGATTGCTGAGTTGGTCATGTTGGGGGCCTCATGATTGCTGAATTTGTCTTGATGGGGGGGGCCTCATGATTGCTGAATTTGTCTTGTTGGGGGTCACATGATTGCTAACTGCGAGACTATGGAAAAAGCTGAATCATCATCATATGAGACAATAGCATTAAACCTACTTTTTCTGCTTTTTAAAACAGAAAATGAAACTGGGAGGTTCTAAAAAAAATGAATAATTTTTTTCAGGAGTACGATGGATGAAATTGTTTATCTTCACAGTTTATTTTCAACTTAATTTTCCATAATGTTCATGTATGAGTTAAAACGTTTGTATTTAGTTTAAATTGCTGTTGGCACTTTGTGATAGTAAAGTGACTTTGCAGTTTGGACACTCGACCTCCAAAAGGTTCGCCACCATTGTCCTAATCTAATGTCCCACCATTGCTTAGTTCATGTAAACTTGTCTCCACCCACGACCACACCCACATTCTGGTTCATGACCACACCCATTTTTCGGCGCGGCGCGCTACGCGCGCCGCATGACGTAGCTCCATTTTTTGGCGCGCGTAGCGCGCCACACAACACCAGCCCAAATTTTTAACTCCCCACTTTTTGCCCCCCCCTGGAAAATTTTCTGCGGACGCCCATGAAATGGGTATATATTTTTTAATATCATTCAGCTTTCCAAATAGACAAATCTTGAACTATTGTACTTTGTGTATTTCTCAGCCACATGGAGGCTTTCAACCTCCCATTATTTCTCACTGAAATGTATGCTACAGTTCGACTGCAGTCTGTTTTTAAATGATTATTATCATATAGAGGCCTAGATTCTTAACCCCAAATGAGAAACAAGAAAAGAGGGACACAGCCTAATTCTAGTTTCACACTTGTAGCCATGCAATCATCCTGCACTAGGAGAGCCTTGGGCAGGATAATGGTGCCACACCATGTCCTCTTCCATATTACCCTGTGGCCTAGTGCACCAACATAGTAATATATGCATAGCACCACCCCCCAATCAGTGACATACTCTTTTTTTGGCTATCAAATACACTTTTGTAACTTTTTGAATATAATTGCATGGAATTGGTTCTTTTGATCAAGGAATTATGATATGACAGTGGTGCTTTTTACAGGTAAATTTCTTTCCTCAGTACTCCCTGCTGGACAGTATATGTGCCGCTACTGCGATCAATGGTTTACACTTACCGTGTGGCCATGCGTCACCAAAGACTTGCACTGCTGCATAATCCATGCGGTAGGCACGGATCATGTAGTAACGCACTGTAGAGTTTGTGGTAGGCTTGTGGCAATTTGGCTACTTCCATCACATCGCATAACGTCGTAATAGTGTGTAACTCTCAATAGACTTACACACTATTACGACGTGATTCGATGTGATGGAAGTAGCCAAATTGCTGCAAGCCTACACACGTCACCATGCGTCGCGGTACTCTCCTCCACTACAGCTTGTCTCCTTAGGCTTACATTACCCTCACGACGAGCTGAAGTGGAGGAGAGTACCGCGACGCATGGTGACGTGTGTAGTGTGAAAGTAGCCTAAGTGAAATATGGACTGTACATACATATGTTTATTTCATCATATCACAAGTCACTCCCAGTTTGTTTTAAATAATCATACTCCAAAACAAATCCAAACATAACGTGTACCAGTATTCGGGTTTTGTTCAGATTTGTCTAGATTTGGAAATCAGTGTGGGAGAATGTTTCTTAACTACCATACATATAGTCAAACCCAAACTTGTAGATGATCGATAGCGCAAGTTGTTTTGGAAATCCATCATTGATTCTACCTTGCTTGGTAAGACCAGACCAACTGTGATCACATGTCAAATGCATGAGCCGTAATTAAGACCTTACTTCCACCCTGATAAAGGCATAGGCAGTATCAGTGCATTCCTCTACTTGTCTCTATAGCATGAATAGGGACACTGAATGGGGCAAATGCAGGGTTTTCATTAGGACAGTGCCTGCACATTCAGTTTGCCCCTTATAGCTTAATAAAGATCATCTTAAAACACTGCTATACCAAGCATCCACATTTGGCCATAGTCATGAGCAAGAAAATTTGATAAGTGTATAGTTGGCTGTCTGGTTCTTAAAGCAAATTGCTAGATATGTTGTAGTATGGCTTCATCCTGGGAAAGGGGCTATCAGGGCCACATGGGATGTTTTATTTATCTTTGCACCTCATTGTGTACTTCTACATCTGTTGTAGCTAGATATTTTTCCCCTTTCTTTACAGAATTCAACCAGGGTTCTGGAAATATGACAGACAAAAGCAGTCAGGATCAGCTGCTGTTTCTCTTTCCAGAGTTCAATCCACAAACCCAAGTCACTGGGCAGTCTGATGACTCCTGCTCAGAGCCAGCCAGCAAGAAAATGAGGAGAAACCGCTTCAAATGGGGACCTGCATCCCAACACATTCTCTACCAAGCCTATGAAAGACAGAAGAATCCCAGCAAAGAGGAAAGAGAGGCATTGGTGGAAGAATGTAACAGGTAATGTATAAATGGTGACCATTGGAGGATAAAGATGAGGGTGTTAACGTAATTGGGTGGGGGTGAGGGGATCACAACAGGGGCTAGGGTGGGTGTGGGGGTAGAAAATAGTTTCCTATGGTTTATAGCTATGTCCCTGTCAGTTGCCCATAAAACATTACAGACCTTGATGCACATGACATCCAGGGAAGAAACATTTTTCAATGGGAATAGAAATGGCTGCCTCCCTTCCCAAACATTACAGTTTTTCTTTAAACCTTTTTAACCATAATCTGACAAATCCAAGCCTAGTGAGAGTTGTAAAGCAGACAGCTTTTCTTTATATGTACACGTTCTAGTGTAAATATTGGCACATGCATGCTCACTGCATTTCTATGAAGAAAATAAACAATTTCAAATGGTTTATGCTCTATGCACTCTTTTGTTGCTTCTGTTTACAGAGCAGAATGCTTGCAACGAGGTGTATCACCATCAAAGGCGCATGGATTAGGATCAAATCTGGTCACAGAGGTTCGTGTGTATAACTGGTTTGCCAATAGGAGGAAAGAAGAAGCATTTAGACAAAAATTAGCCATGGATGCGTACAGTACGGGATCCACTCATCAGCACAGTATGACTCCCAATATGTTACATGGCTCTCCGCACCATGGTCAGTCAAGTTCTCCTCCAAGCAAACTGCAAGGTAGGAAAGTAATAAAATACTGTGGATTGATGTAATGAAAATATACAAACACTTAACTGAAATGTAATATCATTCACATTATCACATCTCTTCATTGCCTCCCTCAGTGCCTCAAAGGTGGGAGCATTCACCATGTCACCACTCACCTTCCACTTGCTGTTCTAAGTGTGAGGGGGCATGACATGACCTGCCCCAGTGCCCCTCTTCCTTTATACTGTGCGTAATATGGGTATGACACAGTTGCCACTCCCCTTTTCTCCAGTATTGACTTATGGAAGGGGATACAGCTGGGAAACAATGTGAAGGCCTTTATTGCCAGTTTTAGTAATATTCTTTGTAGGGGTGATTGATTCTGGATATTGTAATATCAGCACAGATGGTTTTAGCACTATTGCAAGAACTTCACAGCCAGCATTGATTAGCTGAATGCCATTTTTGCATTTTGGGTACTGTCTGGGTTTTTTTTTGCTGAGTATTCAGCTATACCAAACACCTGAGGATGGGTAAGGAAGACCTCATACAAGCAAGAAGTCAGTGGAGAGCTGGAGTGGACAAAGGGCAGGGATTCATATTTCAGTGTGCGCTACTACAGTGCAGACATACACCTTTACCCGTCTGGGCATAATTCACGTGTCCACTTAATTACGGTTAAAGTGGTCTAACACCCAGCATTTCAACTTTGCTTTAAAAGATTGCTTACAGCTTATAAACTATTATGCCAGATTTTTTTTTTAGCAGAAATTCACTGAATGGATTAAACATGACATTTTAGTGCTGCATTTAGCTAGAAATGCTCCTCGTGCTTGCTTGTTTAGTTACAAATGTATCTATCTACAATGTAACAAACAAACACTGCTCTGAGAGAACAAAGAGGGCTTCCCCGGCAGGCTTTTCAAAGGTCTATTTGTATTACAAATAAAGATACATTTTGTAACTACAGATAAGAACGGATGCGGATTCCTAGTTAAATCCAACACTAAAATGTCATGTTAACCCATTCAGTGAATTTCTGCTTAAAAAAAAATCTGGCATAATAGTTTGTAAGCTGTAAGCAATCTTTTAAAGCAAAGTTGTAATGCTGGGTGTTAAACCGCTTTAAGATAAAACTTTATGGATTTTTTCATAATGTTGTCAAATGTGCTCAATTTGCCTTGTACAGAGTAAATCCGGTGTTCACATAATTTTGGAAATTGTCAGCACACTTTGATATGGATTGTTAATCCCTGAAAATGTAATTAAGTACGCCGAAAATCAAGGAAAACCACCATCAGTTACAAAAGATAACTGATGGAAGTTGAACATTGTATTAGCAATTTGCAGAGTGTACATGTACTGTAGTCACTAGAGTATTTATGCATTGCACTGTGCTTCCAATGTATTTGTGTAAGGTAAATAGAATTTACACGGTCATAGGCCGAAACTGCTTAATGGAGGTTTTGAAACGTGTTCCTGAATTAATAAGAGCGACTAAGAACATGTTTGCATTTCGGCTTATGAAATAAGACTGATGGTGTCACAGTAATGACAGAATTTTCCCTAATGAGCTTCTATTAATCACTTCCCTTCGTAGGACTGATTACCTCAGAATTAATAATGAAGGGGTTATCTTTTCGGTCAGCTTAGTGTTTTGTCACTGCATTATGGTTTTTAGAGATGACTGTCATTAAGAAAACAAAGGAATGAAAGCTCCATGGTTTAGTGTGTTTTTGGAGGAGTAGCGCTTGTCTGGAATGTTCATCTCTATAACATTGTTTAACCTTTTTTTTTTAGTGCAGCTTGGCATAGATTTTATTAGAGCATATTGCTGCTTCCAGGAGGCCAGTAGAGCCGAGTTTCTGTCTCGCTCCTATTCATTGGAATGCGCTTGATGTCATCAGTTTGATCAGGAAGTGACTGGCCAAGGGGGTAGAAAAAACACCTAACTAAATGCTTCACTGTTCTGTGGGATGTGATCTAACATTCTTTAGGTGAAAATATGTCTCTGATTCAACAGAAAAAGGGATAGCCTTTAATAACAGTTAAACCAGTATATTATTGATTTGTATGGCCCCATCATCTTCAATGGCACTGTAACCAAAAACAGTGATTAACAAGGGTGTGTCCACAACACCATGACTTTTTTTATCACTTCTTGGGAATGGAGACCTGGATTTTCCGTTACAAAAGCAATTCTGCACTTTGCTCCCAAATGTCCTAGAAAAGAGCAATGTGATTCAAATTGTAGAAATGCATCTTCTGCTCAAGAATTCTCTGTAGTATTTGTAACTAGGGGTGTGGCTGGAGGTGTGGCAGGGGCATGTCTTTAAAGTGCCACCCCCCTTTTTTCTCAAAAAGATGGGTGGTTTGATATTGCAGTTTGCAGTGCTTAAGTACAGAGTTGTTTTAAATACAGGAAATGGTGTACTATAATACCGGTAAATGCTTTTAAAAAAAAAATTGTTAAAGTTACAGTAGAGTGCATTTGCTATAAAGTTACCATGCTGAGAATAGTGCATATATTTGGTGAACCCGACTTTGTGCTACAGCCGCTACTGATACTCCCTCAGGCTAGATGTCATTACAATCATGTCACCAAGTGTGCCTTATATGCTTATATGTCACCACTTGTATGTTGCCATGTATGACTTTGGATAGAGCCTTATCTCTTCCTCTTTCTGTGCGTTTTCATAAAGTCTGCCTAATTGGAACTGTGGTATAAGTCTTTGGTAAATTTAACACTTCTTTTTGGGTAGGAGATTGCATTCTTTTTGTAGCATTTTAAGAATGCTGAGCCCATCTCAAAAAATGTATTTGCTAAACACAGTTTGGTGTCTTTATGTGGCCTCAGTAAAAGAATGCTTGTGTTACTTTCCTAGTTGAGTAGCACTTTCTGGAGTTCTCCTTTAAGATTTCCATGGGTCAGCAAGAAGGGAGAAAGAAATAGAACTTTTTTGAGGTGCAAATTTGGGAAAGGAATAAAAAGGTTTAGACATTATTATACAATATTACAGTTAAAGGGACTCAGAGCAGTGCAGAAACTATGGAAAGATGCATACCATTTTGAAGCTCTCTTTCTCCTCTTTCCAACGACACATAAACCGCTGCCCATGCCTTTTAGTTTTCGCTATTTTCGCGATCAAAATCGCGGCCTTCGCGAATTCAATCGTGAAAATATTGAAAACTAAAAGACGTAGGGCGGCAGTTTATGTGTCGTTGGAAAGAGGAGAAAGAGAGCTTCAAAATGGTATGCATCTTTCCATAGTTTCTGCACTGCTCTGAGTCCCTTTAACTCAATGAAACAAGCCTGGCAGTGGCATAACTACAATTCATGGGGCCCCCCAGCAAAACTTTGATTGGCCCTCCCAATGTTCACACCTCTCCCCTTGGTGCCCTTCATGGCCTTGGGGCCTATCTCACAAGGGTCATAAAACAAGTCCCTCCCCATCAGCATGTCGGGAGTGATCTGCCTGGTGGATCAGCTCAGCTGAGTGCTGGCTCGTAGCATTGCTCTCCCCAGGGCCGGTTCAAGTAACAATTGGGCCCTAGCGCAGAATTAGCCTGGGGGCCCCCCAACAGACCCCCGACCAAAAAGCATCATTAGGGGCCCTTTGTTGCAGCCACATTTCCCTCCTGGGCCCCTGAGCTGGCTGCTGACCCTCCCCCAATCACCTCCCAACTTAACTGTGCTCCCTAGGACCTCAGCAGTGTCTATGTCAGTGAAGTGTCTCACCTGCCTGCCAGCACAGATGAGACGCTACTCTGCCAAAGACTCTGCAGAGTCCCTGGGGAGCAACAGTTAAGATGGGGGAGAGACACCTTGGGGGCCCGTACAGGCTCTGGGGCCCTGGGGCAATTGCCCATTTTTTCCTATGGTAGCTCAGGCCCTGGCTCTCCCCTCTCACCCTGCCTGCTCTGTGATGCTCCTCATGCACCATTTAGTTGGCTCTCTGTACAGCCCTGGCCCTGCACTGTCGCCCTAGTGACTGAGTCCTGATCCCTGCTGCGTACCATGTTTTGGACATGTGCATGGAGGCTTTAGTTGCTATTTTTTGTAGGCCTTTATTGATGACATTTGTTTTAGTGTCTTTCTGCCATTGTTGATGTGTATCCAGGTGATTAGATTCCGGACTAGAGGTCTGAGATGAACAGTAGGGCAGGAGGTATTGTATGATAGCAGGGCTATTGTCCCTGTACCTGTAATCTAAACACCAGCCAGCTCTAAAGTCAAACAAAAGAAAGCAGAATTTGACAAGCACAAAGTTTAGCACAGGGTCAGGACAAGGGCTACAGTTCACATGTCTCTCTCTTTCTCTCAAGAGGTGCTCCATGTGTCAAAGCATTTTGTTTGTTAATTTTGCTCTTCATCCCCTGGGAGGCCTAGCAATTAAATGTAAATGAAGATAACCAATTAAAAAATGTAGTCAGTACTTTGCAGGTACACTAATAACATTATTAATTAGATCAAAGTGATTTCAATAAATGGAATTTGCTGTATATTATGCGCTTTGAGTCCTATGGGAGAAAAGCGCTTTACAAATGTTATTGTATTGTATTGTATTGTATTATTGTATTGTTACACTATAGCATGTTTACTAGTTGACACTGCCATGTTGCAGCTGTACAGTCCCAGGCTCAAATTTCAGACAGGATTCTTATGTGCTTGGACTTTCTACGTTCTCCCCATGTTTGTATGGGTTTAATATGGGTGCTCTGATTTCCTACCGTATCCCAAAACATCATGTAGTCTAATGGTGGTAGTGACTGTAGCAGGGAGATTGTGCTAGCCAGGATTCAGGAACACTATGCTATGTTCACACTAGTTGAAAGTCGCTCCAGATGATCACTTGTGATTGTTTCACATGGCAGCTCAGGAATGATCGCTGCATTGATGCACTGTATGGCTGTCTGTTCTGATTTGTGTAAAGGCGAGGAGTTGACAAGTGGGAGGTGTCCTGCTGCAAAAGCTACAGTAGTGGTAGAGTGAGTGGGAGCTAAAGTAGCAGTGTGCTGGTTGAGACCAACGAAAATAAGGAGACCAGTGCTTTTTGCTAGATCTCCATCTACAATGATCACAGATGATAATCATAGACAACAAACATCTAGTGTGTTATCATAGTTTTTGATGGTAAGCCAATCTGAAGGACATTTAATGGCATTAACTGTACATTGTACTCTATAAAGCACTGCATTAATTGCCCTAAGACTGTACAATTTTAAAGTACCGTAAAATAAACATAGTACTACGATTTTTGGTTCGATTGGATGAAACAGTAGATGCCTTTTTTGCAGTCCTGTTCAAACAGCATCTGTTAAAACACCACATTGAGATATTCTTTTTTTTCTGTCTGATTAATTTAAAATTGATTGAAGTCCTTTGAAGCTGGCCATTGTTCAATAGTTTGAGTAGATGCCCACATACATCAGATAATTGTAATCTGATCTGCACTCTGATTTACAGTCAGATCAGAAAACAATCAGATGTTGTGACTCACAGTACAACATCTCATTTCCATTTTCGCTAAAACACAAAAGAAAAATAGATTGATCAGGTTGTATTTTCCCAGCAGATCACTGATGACACCCAACCTCCCTCCTGAGATAAAGGTGATGTGGGAGGGCTCTTTCTTCCCAGAAGCAAACGCACATGATACAATGCAATAACATTTGTAAAGCGCTTCTCTCCCATAGGACTCAAAGCGCATAGTTATGTCTCAGATCAATACAAGGTTGCAGGCTGGACTGTGTTACAGAGGGAATAGTCAGGTGTTCATAAATGCCAGATTAAAGAGGTGGGTTTTCAGTTTGGACTTAAATTCTTCAAGGGATGGAGCTGTCCTGATTGGGTGTGGCAGGGAGTTCCAAAGTGAAGTGGCAGCATGACAGAAGACTCTTTCTTTTGAGGTGGACTCTGGGGGTGACCAAGGTATTACATCCTTTTGGTTAAAGATTGTGAGGAGTGTAATACAGTTGCATCAAGTCCTTCAGGTATCCAGGTCCCATATTGTGCAAGTATTGAATGCCAATAAGCCAATCTTAAACAGAATTCTCCATTTTATAGCCAGTAGCTAGTGGAGCCGGTAGCCAGTGGAGTGAGTAAATGGTTGGTATTATGTGGCAATGGCGGGGTTGGCTAGTTAACAGCCTTGCGGCGGCATTCTGTACTAGTTGAAGGTGGTACAGGTCTTTGATCAAGAGTGCATGTTTGTACCCCTGTCTATACTGAGCAAAGGTGGCCATACACTGGTCAATATGGCCAGAAGATTATCTGATTATCATGATCTGATCAGAGTGAGGATCTGTCTGCTTGATTGCCTCCACACACTGCACACAGATTTTCAACAAAGAGGCAAACATAATCGCCCCCCTTGACAGAGCACCGTCTAGCATGTGTAAAAAGCTTTAACAGTTTAATCTGTGAAGTGCTGCTGATTTTGATAGCCATGTGATGTGATATGAATGAGGCCATGCAGACATTGGAGGCCTATAGCACAAGGAAAATACAGTGTCAAGTTGCATTACACATCATACAGTACTATCTAGACAAATTGCTTCATAGGGCTTGTATAAACATTGGTAGAATTGTTAATATGAAAGCTGTGACTTGCTTTGACATGAGTATGAAAGTGTGAGGAAAGTTTTCTTGGCTTTGTGTAAGTAGTATGAGCATTACATAGCAGCTGACCTGTGAATACCTGTCTACTGTACTCAGTGAAACACATTTAAAATATTTACATACGGCTGGTTTGTAGTGGAAAAGTAACTGATGTGAAGATTACATGGAGCTTTTCCCAGTGATATGTGTTCATATAGTGATGATGATGATTTAGTGATTTGAAGATAATGGCAGCAGCATATGAATAGGGGTCGCAAAGGTCACAACCACAACCATGGCCGTGCTCTAGAATGCCCATGCTCTAGAATGCCCAGTTGTGGATCTCCTTCCAACACTGATTGTTGCTTTAGTGGTAATCAGCTGTTTTGCTAGCATCATAGATTTGGGGCATGTGACTTCCTAGTCGCCTGTTTGCAATTGCTGTGTGGAAGAGTGTGTGTGGTGATGGCCAAGTTCATTAGTGACGAGGACCTCGCCTCCTGTGGTCCACTGCAGCAGGTACTCTCTTGGAATGAAACATTTTTGAAAATGTCTTTTTACTTTCAAAAAACATTTTATTAAAAAATATTATTGTTACAGTGAACAAGCGAACCAGGTTCACTATGAACCTATTAAGAAAAGTGTACAAAAAGGTATAATAACAACATTGTTCAGTCACTAACATGTAGGGAAAAGGACAGGATAAGGATACATGGAAACTAACAGGACATAAAGGGGGAATGAAATTCACCCCAGGGCAAACTGAAACCATATTATCAGCATAACAATGATCAAAGTTGTGACTCAGCATATCTAACACCCAAATAACAGATATTCTGGATCCAGGACTGCCAAATTTCAGGACTGCCGATTTTTATCAAAATGATAGACTCTATCCATGATATTCAGATTAATTTTCTGATTAATCATGGTAGTGTGAATTCCCTCAAAGACACATTCATATGTGTCATACTCACCATGTCAGAAGGTTGCAGCATCCCCGAGCTGGTTTCTCTACGCGTGCGCGCGGGAGAACGCTGGGTCTTGTAGTTCCTCAAAGAACTGTCATGGCGCCCAGTGCTGCGCGATGTGCGCGCGCGCACTTGCGGTGGCACGCGCAGGGGCGCGCACCAAGTTGTGCACAGCACTTGCGCAAAGGAGAGTGCGTGCGCAGCATTGCGCACTGCGCATGCGCGAGCGTTAATTCCGGCGCCAGTTTCAATTAGCAACAGTATATAAGCAGCACTGCCCTTCACTGCAGTGCTGCTTGTTCTGGCAGTTTGGCTAGCGTATCTAAGTGCATTTAAACCTCTGATCTGATTTCCTGAATTGACCCTTGGCTTTGTGACCCCGACCATCCGTGATCTCCGCCTGCCCTGACCTTTGGCTTGTGTACCTGATTATCCTTGAACTCTGCCTGCCTCGACCTATTGGCTTGTGTATCCGGTTATCCTTGATCTCTGCCTGCCTCGACCTTCGGCCTGTCCCTGACTATGTCCTGCTTTGCTACACCTGATCATCCATCCAGCAGTGTCCTCCTGTTCTCTGAATCACTGTGGGCTTCCTCCAGCGCAACCTGGTGGGCACTAGGCAGCGAAGTGTGGCATCCCCGCTAGGGGGGTGTTCCAGCATTCCCATTAGGGGGGTGTTGGTGAAGACCCGTGGTCACTTAGACTCTGTGCTGGAGTGGTCCTATCCCAGTGGTGAGGTCAACAGTTCTTCACCCGTGACAGTAACAAGCAGCCATTATGGACGCCGATGGAGATCGAACCCAGATGGACCTACTATGCGAGATGGTTTCTCAACTACGACTTTCTGTTGCAGAGGTCCAGAAGGAGAATTCTGAGATTCGGGAATACCTTCGGAATCAGCCGGCTACTCCTGCTCCTGCTCCAGCCCCTGCTCAGGCTCCTGTACCAGCCGCGGCAGTTAACATCTTACCGATTGCGGTAGACGGGGCTACTAATGTTGTGCCGGAACCTAAACTACCATTGCCTGATCGGTTCTCAGGGGATCGATCTAAGTTTAGACTCTTCCAGAGTGCCTGTCGCCTCCATTTCTCCCTGCTGCCCAGAACTTTCTCCAATGAACAAGTTAAGGTTGGAGCTGTCATATCCCTGTTACAGGGTGAACCACAAGCCTGGGCCCTTCGACTGGTAGAGCAGAGTGATCCAGTGCTCCTTGATGTCAAAACCTTTTTTGAAGCAATGTCTGAGCTCTATGACGATCCTGGTCGAGGAGCTTCTGCTGAGACAGCTCTCCAAGCCTTACGCCAAGGGAAAAGACCTGTGGAAGAATATGTCACAGATTTCCGTCGCTGGTCGGGAGACACCTCTTGGAACGAGTCCGCACTCAAATTTCAGTTCCGTCAAGGATTATCTGATGTCCTAAAAGATGAGCTGGCCAGAGTTGGGGTCCCTGATACCTTAAAGGACTTAATTCATCTCTCCGTCCAGATCGACCGGCGTTTGAGAGAGAGACGATTAGAAAGAGCCGGTCCTTCCCGACCCATCTGGATTCCATCCATGTCTGAAAGCACGGCCACTCCGAACCCTCCAGTCTTTTCTGCTGCTTCTGATGTTCCTGAACCCATGCAGTTGGGACTGGCCCGGCCTGCCATCTCTCAGGAGGAACGACAGCGCAGAAGAGCCTCTAACCTCTGCCTCTACTGCGGTGCTTCAGGACATTTTCATCTAAATTGCCCGGTCAGACCCTTGGGTAAGCTGGAGCTCCCATTCTGCAAGGACGTCGTTGCCAAACCACCGTCTGTTACTCATGTTCCTCTCATCCTCTCGTTTCAGGGCCCCAGAGGAGAGATCGTCAAGGTCAAGGCCATTATTGACTCTGGAGCCTGCTCTTGTTTCCTTGATGTCAAACTGGCGCTCCAACTACAACTTCCGACCCGTATTAAGAGAGTGCCATTGCTTATCCAGTTGGCAGATGGATCTGCCATTGATTCGGGTCCTATTACATCAGAGACTCTTCCACTTATGGTCACTATCCACGAAGAACATAATGAGTACCTCAGTTTTGATTCGCTTCCTTCTCCCCTTTTCCCTATCATTCTGGGAATGCCGTGGTTAAAAATGCACAATCCGACTGTCGATTGGAGGACTGGGGAGGTGTCTTTCCATTCAGAATACTGCCTTCGTAGCTGTTTTCCCCGAGCTGGGACACTGTTTTGTTTAAATACGGAGAAGAAGGACTCGGTGCCTACTGCCTACCATGATTTCCTGGACGTCTTCGACAAGACAGCAGCAGATGTTCTTCCTCCCCACCGTATTTATGATTGCCCGATTGATCTTCAGCCAGGAGCTTCTATTCCCTTTGGAAGGACTTATCAGCTTTCAGAACCAGAATCCCAGGTGTTGAAGCAATACATCGATGAAAACCCGAAGAAGGGATTCATACGGCCCTCCACTTCCCCAGCCGGGCCCGGCATCTTTTTTGTGGAAAAGAAGGACGGCTCTCTTCGACCGTGCATAGACTACCGAGAATTAAATAACATCACAATCAAGAATCGGTACCCCTTGCCTCTCATGTCTGATTTGTTTCAAAGACTGCGAACAGCCAAGATCTTCTCCAAGTTAGACCTTCGGGGGGCCTACAATCTGGTCAGAATTAGAGAAGGAGATGAATGGAAGACGGCTTTTCGTTCCAGATTTGGACATTTCGAGTATCTGGTCATGCCTTTCGGGCTTTGTAATGCCCCAGCCACATTCCAGCACTTTGTTAATGACATCTTTCGTGATTTTATCGATGACTTCATGGTGGTTTATCTGGACGATATATTAGTATTCTCCTCTTCTCTGGAAGAACACCGAGTCCACGTCAAGAAGATCCTGTCCCGCCTTCGAACTCATGGACTTTACGCCAAACCAGAAAAATGTGAGTTCGAGAGAGAGACTATCCAATTCCTGGGATTGAATATATCACCAGGAGGTCTAGAAATGGATCCACAGAAAGTCTCCGCCATTCTGGAATGGCCAGCACCTTCAGACAGAAAGGCTGTACAGAGATTCATCGGTTTCGCCAACTTTTACAGACGATTCATTAAGAACTTTTCCCAGATCGTTGCTCCCATTACCAGATTAACCAGCACTCGACAGCCTTTTCATTGGACTTCTGAAGCTCAGACTGCCTTTGACAAGCTTAAAACCTGTTTCATGTCTGCACCTATCCTGAAGCACGCCGATCCTACTAAACCATTCATCCTGGAAGTAGATGCATCCGAGATCGCCATTGGGGCCATCTTATCCCAACGTTTCGATCAGAAGGCCATTCTCCACCCGGTTGCTTTCTTCTCCAGGAAACTCAATTCAGCCGAGAAGAATTATGATGTGGCAGATCGGGAACTTCTCGCTATTAAGGCAGCTTTGGAGGAATGGCGCTACCTGTTAGAAGGAGCAGAACATCCTATCCTTATCCTCACAGACCACAAAAACCTTGAATACCTTCGATCAGCTAAGAGGTTGAAACCCCGACAGGCCAGGTGGTCCCTTTTCTTTTCAAGGTTTAACTTTCATCTTACATATCGTCCCGGATCCAAGAATGTCAAACCAGACGCATTATCACGTATGTTCATTACGGAAACTACTTCTAACCCAGTACTAGAGAGCATCCTGTCCTCCCAACATTTCCTTCTTATGCAGTCTAGCCTGCTCACTTCGATTCGACAAACTACCTTGCATCACCAAGCTTCTCCTGAACTGACCTGCAGGGATGGTCTCTATTATCACCAAGACAAGATCTTCGTCCCTCCTGAATCCCGACTCTTGGTTCTTCAAGCCTGCCATGATGACAAGTTAGCAGGTCATTTTGGAACCGCTAAGACCCTTGAACTGATTCAGAGATCCTTTTGGTGGCCTGAGGTTATTAAGGACTGTAATCACTTTGTGAACTCTTGTGAGACTTGTGCCCGGTCCAAGAGTCCTCGAATGAAACCCTGGGGCCTCTTGAACCCTTTGCCTATTCCTGGCCGACCATGGGAGAACATTGCCATGGACTTTATTGTGGAATTACCACCCTCTAAGGGATTCACTACTATCCTGGTAGTGGTAGATAGATTTTCCAAGATGGCACACTTCTTTCCACTCAAAGGACTGCCTACAGCTGCAGAAACCGCTGAAATTTTTTTGAGAGAAATAGTTAGACTCCACGGACTCCCAGTAGACATCGTTTCCGATCGTGGAGCTCAATTCACTTCGAAGTTCTGGAAAGAATTATGCAGGAACCTCAACATTAATACCTCATTGTCCTCAGGTTATCATCCCCAGACCAATGGTCAGACAGAAAGAACGAACCAGACCCTCGAACAGTACCTCAGATGTTTCACCTCTTCATCACAAGACAACTGGTCCTCACTGTTACCTACTGCAGAATTCGCATTCAATAACACAATCCACGCTTCCACCAATCAATCTCCGTTCTACATAAACTATGGATTTCATCCTTCATTTGTGCTCGGTCTCAGATCGGAGTCCACCGTTCCGGAAGTCCAGGAGAGAATATCTTCAATCTCAGAAAATTTCTCAAAAGTACAAGAGATATTGAAACAGTCTCAGGAAAAGGGAAAACGATTTGCAGATAAACACAGAAGAGAGGGACCAAGTCTGGTACCAGGTGATCATGTCTGGCTCTCCACTCTGAACCTGAAACTTCATTGTCCATCCAAGAAATTAGGTCCCAAGTTCATCGGGCCTTTCCCAATCCTCAAACAGATTAATCCTGTAGCCTTTAAATTATCTTTACCTAGTACCCTACGGATCCATCCAGTCTTCCACATTTCATGTTTGAAGAAGGTTGAACCTAGCAGATTTCCTGGACGTTCTATTGATCCTCCTTCTCCAATCCTGGTTGAGGGTGTGGAGGAGTATGAAGTGGAACGGATTCTGGATAGCAGAAAAGTGAGGAACTCTATCCAATATCTGGTTAAATGGAAGGGGTTCGGCATGGAGGAAAATTCTTGGGAACCTGTTCAGAATTTCCATGCCCCTAGACTAATCAAACAATTCCATCGACGATTCCCAGAAAAACCAGGATCTGGGGGCACCCAGAGGTTGCCCTTAAGGGGGGGGCAATGTCATACTCACCATGTCAGAAGGTTGCAGCATCCCCGAGCTGGTTTCTCTACGCGTGCGCACGGGAGAACGCTGGGTCTTGTAGTTCCTCAAAGAACTGTCATGGCGCCCAGTGCTGCGCGATGTGCGCGCGCGCACTTGCGGTGGCACGCGCAGGGGCGCGCACCAAGTTGTGCACAGCGCTTGCGCAAAGGAGAGTGCGTGCGCAGCATTGCGCACTGCGCATGCGCGAGCGTTAATTCCGGCGCCAGTTTCAATTAGCAACAGTATATAAGCAGCACTGCCCTTCACTGCAGTGCTGCTTGTTCTGGCAGTTTGGCTAGCGTATCTAAGTGCATTTAAACCTCTGATCTGATTTCCTGAATTGACCCTTGGCTTTGTGACCCCGACCATCCGTGATCTCCGCCTGCCCTGACCTTTGGCTTGTGTACCTGATTATCCTTGAACTCTGCCTGCCTCGACCTATTGGCTTGTGTATCCGGTTATCCTTGATCTCTGCCTGCCTCGACCTTCGGCCTATCCCTGACTACGTCCTGCTTTGCTACACCTGATCATCCATCCAGCAGTGTCCTCCTGTTCTCTGAATCACTGTGGGCTTCCTCCAGCGCAACCTGGTGGGCACTAGGCAGCGAAGTGTGGCATCCCCGCTAGGGGGGTGTTCCAGCATTCCCATTAGGGGGGTGTTGGTGAAGACCCGTGGTCACTTAGACTCTGTGCTGGAGTGGTCCTATCCCAGTGGTGAGGTCAACAGTTCTTCACCCGTGACAATATGATAACAGAAGCAGGTCAGGGTGTCCCAAAACCACTGGAAAATTATGGGGACTAAAATAGACCAAAAAGCCCCCCTACTGCTAGAAAAAATACTCAGTGTAATTTGCCTTCTTAAAACAGAAGGTTTTTTTTATACAAGCTATAGGCTTGCTATACACCAGCGGTTCTGGATGTAAGCCTGGTTTCAGGGGCATAAAGAGATAATTTCCATATTCAGTATTGATGCATTGTGGGTAACCAAAGTTGTTTACCTAAAGCTGAATTATAACAAATACGATCCATATGATAGTTGCTGTCAGCTGTGTTGGAGGTTATATAAGTTTTAGTTGCATTGGCAAGAAATTGTAAAGTTTGTGCATAGCATGTGGTAGTATCTCTGCTTGTAATCCCAATAAAAATATGCCTGGGTCAGCCCTAAGAGTTTTAACTAGCTTAGATCATAGCTGGGCAGCTACTGGACAAGTCCACCCCATGTGGTACCTTGTACCTGTGCACTGGAAGCAAATTGATTTTTAATTATTGCTCCAGGGGCATAGATCTATGCAAGTTAATGAGAGGTGAATGGGGGGATAAAATTGCTCTGGTTCTGAAGTGGTTAATGCACATTTTTATTACCATGTTTTTAGAAAATGCAAAGGTGAACTAGGGCTTTATTACAGGCCAGACAATGACATAGAAGGCCAAAGTCTCATTGGTTACTTTAAGTTAGTGGTCTTTAATTTAGATGATTAGAAATGGATTTAGCGGTTACCAGAGACCTATTTGAAGAAATACCATAGATCACACAAATGATAGGCTAAGACCCAAGCACTGTGCCTATATTATCTGTAGCCTGACACCATTGTATCACATACTCTTTTTCCAATTGACCTGAGCAATCTTGATATTGCTCACACTACATTAATTTCTGAGAAAGAAACAAGCCCTTTTAATTCCCCTTAATTATTTTTAATGGTTTTATTACATTATATAAAAATGCACATCTTTCATGGAGATTCTTATCAGTGTCTTGGGAATTACTATATTATAGTGTCCTGTTTTGCAGTTAGAACTCTGTTTATGTTGTTGGCAGCCTGGAACTATTTACTACACTTCTTTCAAGCACACCTAAACTGAGAGTGATATGGAGGCTGACATATTTATTACCATTTTTTAACAATGGAAATTGCTTGGCTATCCTGCTGATCCTCTGCCTCTAATGTTTTTAGCCAAAGACCCTGAACAAGCATGCAGATCAGATGCTCTGACTGAAGTCTGACTGGATTATCTGCGTGCCTGTTTCAGGTGTGTGATCCAGATACTACTGATGACAGAAAAATCAGCAGCACTGCCAGGAAACTGGTATTGTTTAAAAGGAAATAAATATGTCAGCCACCACATGTCTCTCACTTCAAGTTCCCTTAAAGCGGAATATAACCCTGCATTTCAACTTTGCTCTAAAACATTATTTACAGTATATTATATGCAACCAGCATTTTTTTTTTTTACTAGACCAGCATTGGAAGGGTTACACAGAGCTTTCAAGTTCCTGGAGATTTCTGCAGACGCATCCGAAGCTGAAATAGATACATTTTGTTTACATAAATGTATCTAAGTGTTGAATGTTACACACTTTGGCTGTCCTCCAGCTCAGTAAGAGAGATGAGTCACATTCAACACTTAGATACATTTATGTAAACAAAATGTACCTATTTCAGCTTTGGATGCGTCTGCAGAAATATCCAGGAACTTTAAACCTCTGTGTAACCCTTCCAATGCTGGTCTAGTAAAAAAAAAATGCTGGTTGCATATAATATGCTGTAAATAATGTTTTAGAGCAAAGTTGAAATGCAGGGTTATATTCCGCTTTAAACACAATATCACTTTATCCATTTTTGATTTTGAATGAGTTGGTTTTGTCCTCATCATTCTTTTTTCTTTTTTTTTTCTTGCAAGATCATCTTGGATTTACATAGTCATTTACATAGTACAGTGCCTCACAACTTTCTATGAAAGCAGGGTTGTATTTCCCAGTACCATAAAATATACTCAGTGACAAAATATAGCAGTTAGCTGACCTAAAGCATCTCCCACATGTACAAGGACTGTCACCCGCCAGGATCAGAACTCAATCCCTTGGGCAACAGTCAGGGACGGATTTAAGCCAAGGCCACATAGGGCATGGCCTAGGGCACCTCAGTATCAAGGGCAGGTGGGCAGCAGGCTATACTAGGGGAAGGGTCACCTGGCTATCTATACTGGAAGAAGGGGTGGTCATCAGGCTATCTATAAGGAAAGGGGGGGGGGTCATCTGGCTTTCTTATACTAGAGGGAAGGGGGGGGCATCAGGATACCTATACTTGAGGGAAGGGCGGGGTCATCAAGCTATCTATACTGAAGGGGGGCTGCTGCTGACAGTGGCCTTGGGTGGTGAAGAGTACAAATCTGGCCCTGGCAACAGTTTGGGGTGAAATTCTGTATAGATGCGTTGCTAGCCTGCAGTGCTCAGCCAAGATGATCCACCAGTCGGATCTGTCGGTGACACATCAAGGGGATCAGGGGGTCACTGTACACATACTAGTTAAGATCACCACTGATCATTTTAAATTACTTAAATAAACAACTGTACAGAAATACACATGAATGCTAAATTTGGTCACCAGGACCAGTGATAGAATGCCAGTATCTTTCACTTACCAGTAGTCTACTATCAGCTTTGCAACATTACTTTCATCTGTATTTTTGGTGCTTTTCCCCCATTGATTAGTGTCTTTGGTACTTCACCACTCGTACCAACTTTCTTCTCCTTCCCGATATCTAATGGTGCCCATTACCGACACAATGTAGTGGACGACCAATCGCCCGATCTGATCATTATGATCAATCAGAAACAATCAGTTGTTGTGCCCACCAACGACTGCAAACCTGCTGTCCAATTTGATCAGATTGATGGAATTGATCTGGAAAACGGATTGATCGCATCAATCTGATCAAATTGGATAGTTGGTTTGTGTCCATTAGTGGGCACGACCAGTCGTTTCCGATTGATCATAACGATCGAACTGGGCGAACGATCAGCTGCTAAATTGTACCATTAATGGGCACCATTTTGCTAATCTGTCCACGTACTGTGAAATGCATTATGATGCCTAATTATAACCTCTCAACTGTAGCTCTTGGTTATAGTGCCTAATTTACCCACTGCAGCTGATACAGGACCTCAGCTGTATAAAAGCCGAGGACTGGCACCTAAATCATACACCTGGCACTGCCAAGCTTCTGGTTTGCAATGGCTCTGTGGCTGCACCAGAATGTGTTAAAATTACCTGCTTTGGTTTTTATTGGTTTTTGTTGTTTTTTAGAAAAGCACAATAGAATGCAACATTCAAAGAATATATGGAGATGATTATTACTAGCATTCCACCAATGAAGAGCTATTACAGGGGTCGAAGGATGGCCCCTGGTGGGCCCATTTTGTCCAGGGGCCCCAGTACTATATCAGCCTCTGCATTCTCTATTGGTACACCACTGCTCATCTGTCTGACCAACTCTTTGTTTACAATTATATGAGGAAGTCCAAAATATTCAGTTTACCTGAAGTGTGTATAACATCCTCTAGAAACCTTGCAAGAGTTAATTGTGACTATGGATGAACTTCTCCATAATGGATGAATGAACCTCTACAGTATATAGTGGATTAAACGCTCTTCACATTTTACAATATCTGCTTTTGTAATAAGCTGTGCTGTACACCAGCTGGTATCACGCAGCTTTCCCTTTTTGAACAGATTGGGCCACACTCAGGCAGTGCGATATGAGAAGGCCACTTTGGCAAACCTAGATGAGATGACCAAAATGTGACCCTAATTCAGGAATGCCTTACATAAAAGAATGACAGAAGATAACTTCTGCTGCCTGAGACAGATAGCTTTCAAGATGCCCCAAAACTGAACAGTGTTAGCAAAGTCAGCTGTTTCCAGTGTTGTACTCTGGCTGTGCTATAATACACCAGCATGTAGCCTACTGTTGTCATGGCATTGTTGCCTTTATGCATAGTGGAGACAATTAAACTGTACCTTTGTAGGAGCCTTGTAGTCTTTGAAGTGCCCTCATGCTTCCATTGCGTACTCAGTCACACCATGACACCCTTTGTTTTTGTTTTTCTCTTAAAGGGACTGCAATTACTCTACAAGTGTTCATTTATCTTAACCCAGAAGGCCCCTTAAGACTTGTAGTTTTACTGGCACTATACTGAGACAGCAGGAGCTGTCCTAGGATTTAGGCAGTATAGTGGCAAACCTATTCTATGACTCTCTTTCACCAGACAGGACTGATGGTTGCCTCAATAATACGGTTACTGAATTAGAGGTCATGCAAGGTCGGTCTGAAAATTGATTGAACTAGTTGGAGACTGGTGCGCTCATTGATTACATTCCATGGAAGCGGGACATGTGCACAGGACGTTTCCTTATTTAGCACTGAAGTGTAATTATACAATTATGGCTTTCAGGTAAAACAGAAGACAAATGTTGTAATTTTCTGATAAGGACAAAGTTTAGATTTCTGATAAAGAACAAGAAAAGATTGGCAGAAAGTGATAATAACACTGTTTTTGGACTGAATGTACATAGTCTACCAGAATTGCATGGAGGAGGTTGTTGCAGGAATAGTGTTTGCAACTTTTAAAGGAGATATGAATTTGTCAGAGTATTACAGGATTTCAAATTGGCCAAGTTATACCAGTCGGTGTTTGTTACATTTTATTGCTTCTGAATGGATACATATTCTGCATAATGCTGTGCTGTACATTGTTCAAAACAGGCAACGGAGGGTCAGTCTTTCAAGAGTTGGTTACAACAGTTTAGGTGGACTTTGGTGTATTTGATTACTCACAGCTTGCTATAAACCCTCAGGTTTCCGTTTGCACCCCTTGCCTACAGCCGCTAAGCATAACTGTCTCAATATGGCAAGCAGCAGTTTCATTCAGCCAACAGATCTCTCTCCATTCATATTGGAGAAAGATCTGTTGGCTGCCCCTATACCTCAGGCTGACTCCCAATCAATTTCCGCAGGAAATCTCTCTGGAATCGGCCTCATGATTTCACACCACCGCCCCGTGCATATAAATATTTTACCGTCTGCTGCTTTTGAGTGACTGCAAGTCTCCTCCGCATAGTGGCCCCCAGTTTAGCTACTATAGTGGCCCCCAGTGTAGATAGTATAGTGGCTCCCAGTGTAGCTAGTATAGTGCCCCCCCAGTGTAGCTAGTATAGTGCCCCCCAGTATAGCTAGTATAGTGCCACCCCAGTGTAGCTAGTATAGTGGCCCCCCAGTATAATGACCCCCCAGTGTAGATAGCAGGGGCGTAGCAATAGGGGTTGCAGAGGTTGCGGCCGCATCGGGGCCCCGAAGGGCCCTTCCTCAACTACAGTATTAGCTCTGTATTGGTCCTGTGCTCATAATAACCACTTCTATAGATACTTTAAATAGTGGTGATCATTAACAAACTGCTCCCCATCCCCTACTTGCACCTCTGACACTGTAGTTGCCATTGGCAGGTTTTGGAGCGCCGTATCAATTGTTATGTATAGAGTGCTTGGGGGGCCCCATTGTAAAACTTGCATCGGGGCCCACAGCGCCTTAGCTACGCCACTGGTAGATAGTATAGTGCCCCCCCAGTATAGCTAGTATAGTGGCCCCCCAGTATAGCTAGAAGGAGAGGTGGCGGGGAGGGGGGACAGATCCCCCCTCCCTCACCTGGGTCCCCTCCTTCAGCCTCTCTTCCCCTCCAAAATGACAGCGGGCACCAAACAGGCAGGGCGGGCAGGCGGGCGGAGAATACTCACTTCACTTTCGCGTTCCAGCTGCTGGAACGCTGCGTCGCCGTCACGTGCCTCTTCTGCGCCTGCAATGCTGGTCACGGCATTGAAGGCACAGAAGAGGCACGTGACTGCGACGCAGCGTTCCAGCAGCTGGAACGTGGAAGTGAAGTGAGTATTCTCCACCCGCCCGCCCTGCCTGTTTGGTGCCCGCTGCCCCCGCTGTCATTTTGGAGGGGAAGAGAGGCGGAAGGAGGGGACCCAGGTGAGGGAGGAGGGGTCTGTCCCCCCTCCCCTCCGCTGTCCCTGTCACCCCCCCTTCTAGAGCTGCTCTTCCCCTCCTGCTCTGCAACAATTGGGGGATCGTGGCGACACCCCCTGGCTGTCAGTCACCCGGGGCGACACGCCCCCTGTGCCCAATGGTAGGAACGCCACTGGGTTCCATTAGTTTATAATGCTGGTTGTGAGGCTATTGCAGTGTTGATCAGGAATCAGGAGTTCTTTACAGATATAGAATTTTTACTGAAATGCCTGAAGCTAGTAGATCTGTATACCAGGGAACTGGGCATTGGGAATAGAGATGGTACAGTCTCCATATTCCATTCAGATCAGGATTGTTTTCACCAGTGCAGGAAGTATTCTGGTAACATAAAGGTGCCTAGTCCTGTTAGATGAGTGATTGCAGTTGACACTTAGGTGACTGTCTAGTTTTAGGGGTCCTGCAGGCAGGCTCTGTTTCTGTGACCTCCATCTCCATATGATCCACTGCAGGACTTTTCACAGTCTGATTACCATTTAAATAACTGAGCAGAGTCTTGCAGTGTATTTTATTGAGACTAATGTGATTGCGTCTGTGGGTGTGACAAACAATGTTATTGCTTCTGCGATATTGACAAGCTGCAGTCCTGAACCTGCCATCCGTGTATATTCTGAGTATGACTCTTAAACATCTTATGTAAAGGTTTTCTAAGATATGGCAATTATATTGTCAAGGGAATCCGATTTGTTGAATGCACAGCAGGTTCCATGTTCATAGGAACAAGGAGGTACTGCTTTGTAAGGCTATTGAGGGACACTACAGGACATCACTCACAGCTGACTGGCAAAAAGTTCAGAGGTCAATTGCTCAGACTAAGCCTTCCTGAACTTTTTCTGGAAGTTTACATAGCTACATTACACTTTTACTCATCTAACCCACATCTATATACTGAACATGTCTGCAAATGGCTCGTATAATTAAAAAGATGCTCTCTTCCTGTGGGCATTGTAGCTCACTATTTTTCATCCAAGCATTGCCTTCTTCTCTGAAGGCTTCTTATAGGGTCACATCAGTCAGTAAAGTCAAAACATGACACATCTTGCCCACTTGGACCTGAAAGACATTTGAGCCCTTCATATCGTAAAACACTTTTTAGACATATTACATAGAACATTTTGTGGTTTTCTTCTGTCTATGCCCTCTTTGGAAAGATTTTTACCCACTTTCTGTTCCTGGGGCCTTTATCACTTTAGTGAGAACTCTGGTGGGAAAGTAAATGAGGTATACTAATAGAAATGAGGTATACTACAGAGAAAAAAAATAGCACTGTCTAATTCAATTTCTTTTAATGGAGCTTAACTTCAACAGTTCAAAGGCTTTACTCAATCAAAAATAATATACAGTATATCAAATAAGGAAATGGAAACATCAAACATATCGGTAGATAGCATGGATTGGCAATATCACATCAGGAAGAGCAACAATAAATATGGCAGGTCTCAAACATTCGAGATATCTGTTTGGTACAAAATCCAATGGCAAGATAACTGCACATTGTTCATAACTTTACCATAGGAACCTCAAATTTAAACAGAAGATACATAAGCCTCTGTGCCAATTTATGAAAGTAGTCCATTCTTCCCAAATAAGTTTAAATGTGTCTAGATTGTCCAAAGATGCATAAAAAAAACAGTCAGAGGCCTGGTGCACACCAAAAACCGCTAGCAGATGCGCAAAATGCTAGCAGATTTCGAAACGCTTTTTCTTATTTTTCTGTAGCGTTTCAGCTAGCATTTTGCGGTTTTGGGAAGCGTTTTTGGTGTAGTAGATTTCATGTATTGTTACAGTAAAGCTGTTACTGAACAGCTACTGTAACAAAAACTGCCTGGCAAACCGCTCTTAAGTGCAGTTTTTCAGAGTGGTTTGCGTTTTTCCTATACTTAACCTTGAGGCAGAAACGCATCCGCAATCCAAAATCTGCAGCAGCCCGGGAGTATGCGTTTCTGCAAAACGCCTCCCGCTCTGGTGTGCACCAGCCCATTGAAATACATTACCCAAGCGGATCCGCACCGGCAAGCGGATCGCAAACCGCAGCCGAAACGCTCTGGTGTGCACTGGGCCAGAGAGTTTGTGTTCATTCGATCAGTGACCATGGAAATGGATTCGTCAGATTTCCATTTAGAAGCAATTGCCCACAGAGCAACACATAAATTAATACCTATTACGTTTTGGAAAAGGTTTAGAGCCCCTGGGGTTTGCCATAAACAATAAAGGTGCGTACGCACTACGGCCGCCAACGACGGGTCCGTCAGACCCTCCCGCTGGGCGAACTTTCAGGCGACAGTAGCTCGTGTGTACGCACTGTCGGATAACTGATAAGGCTGTTTCTAAACGATCCGCTCGGCGTATCATTCAGAAACAGCCTTATCAGTCCGCCAACAGTGCATACACACGCGCTACTGTCGCCTGAAAGTCCGCCCAGCGGGAGGGTATGATGGACCCGTCGTTGGCGGCCATGGTGCGCATGTACGCACCTTAAGACTTTTTTTTTTCTTTTTTTTTCAAACTCAGCGCACATATGGTCTCAACTATTATTTGCTGCACACTTGAGCTGAGGGGTGCTGTCATCATAGTTTGTGATTCAATGTGATTCAATATACTTATTTCTAAAATTAATCTTTATTACACCATGATAAGGTAAACCAAAATAGGCAGTAGTGCTAACACCTCCCCATCCCTTCACTAGGGATAGCACTGCCTGGGGCAAGGCCCCGCTATTATATAACACACCCCTCTCCCTTCCTTCATATAACATCCTTCATATTCATACTCTCAACTCCCACACACACCTACAACATTCATCATCAGTTCCCTGTCTCATGCACGTCCACCCATATCTACTATAGGTACAACCTGATCACTCAATCTATTAAGCCATGCCCTTCTTAAGTGGCCTCCTCGAGATTTTTAACAAGCTTATTCCATATGTTTTCATCACATACATGCACTGTATTCATCCTATTGAACCATTCAATCAGTGATGGTGGGGTAGAGCTTTTCCAGTTGGATGCTATCATTTGGCCACGACTGTTCCAATTTCTTTTATAAGCCAGCAACCTATGCTATCATATTTAGCAGTGAAACTGAGGATAGCTTCTGATGCTGTTAGTTTAAAGCGCTCTTTTAACAGAGTGCTTGAGAAGTCTTTTATTTCTTGCCAAAAAGGTTCAACTACGACTTGTTTTTTATTCAATGATAAAGTAAACCTTAGTACTGGTCCAAGCCCTATCCATAGAGCCATATCAATCCATGCCATGCACTGATGTGGGCCAGAAAGTCTGAAACAGCTGTATGCATGTTGGATTGGCATGGCTCTGTAAAATGTATCAGCTACAGGCTCACTATACACAAGCGGTTCTGGATGTGTGCGCCTAGCTTTCAAGGACATAAAGAGATTATTTGCATATTCAGGAGTGATGTATCATGGAAAACCACAGTTGCTCACTTAAAGCGGAATTATCACAAATACCTTTTGTTTTAAGAAGGCAAAATTACATTTATATTAGCAAATGGCAATGAAAATCTGAGCAGGCGGATTACTGACTCCTTAAGCAGGGTGATCACTGACTCCCTAAGCAGGGTCAGTCTAAAAGGAATGCTGATTTTTGTAGGGAGATAGGAGAGTTGCCTGATCCAGCTTCAAATGGAATGATCATGTGACGATCATCTTAACTCTGTACAATAGCAGTTACAATTCTGGGCACAAACTTTACACCAGTCATCAATAAGAAGAGTAGATACGACTGGAATGTAGTCTGCTCAGAGAAAAGAACTTGATGGAAAAAAATCTGAGTAAGAACATGTTATTTAATTATTGTGATAACAGACACATATTAGCTGTTTTATTGTAAAACTAGTAGACCCAAGCCCATTTAAAAACGGGTTCTAGATCTGTTTTTTACAGCCCGCATGCACCCGCATGCACCAGTCCGCCCCTGCACACGCCTGCCCAGCTCACGGTCCCCATCCTCCTGTCTCAATGGCTGTCCGGGTACTTGCTGCGCACATGCGCATTAGCAAAAGGCACGGATCCAAGGATTCCGAGACAGGAACACGCAGGGACACTTGTGTTTTATTATGAAGGATTGTGCAGGAAGCCTATTAGACCCCCTCCACCCCCTTTTATTCATCCTTCCAAAAATATATAGCACAGTACTTCACATTGTACAAAGGGCGAGTAACATTTATGACTCTATTAGGGGGAGCTCACAAGCCTATATCAGTGCCCTCTACATAAGTTAAGATTAATATGGACTGTGTTGCTTAGCCCCCATGCTGTGCAGTCTAGTGGTTTTCCAAAAGAACAAAATGCCAAAAGATAGACTGGTGATTGTATGGCACAAAACACATGTGCATGGAAGGACTAGAACAAATGAATGGTTGTGGACCGATACTTTTGGGGCACATTTATTTAAATGGTTGTGTGGATTGATACAGCAAAATGTTGATGGGTCCCCCCAGTGATCAAACCCTTTTCCTTGCCTTCCCCTGGTGACCCTCAAAGCCTTGGGGCCCATGTTGCAAGGGTCATAAAACAAGTGTTGATATAATATTCATCACACCATAACCAGTGTAGCCGCAAAAACACCTGATCTGAAGGATGGACCCCTTTATCAGAGGGAGTGAAGTAGTAGTTGGAGCCCTCTTACAGCTCTGGTCCCCTCTGGAGCCCGCAGGGGCTGCTCCCTTGTAGTTACACTCAGAGGCGGGACAAGGTCCTCCAGCACCCAAGGCTGAGACACCAAAGTGTGCCCCTCCATCCCTGCCACCCCAGCCGCCACACACTGATTGCTATTAGACTAAGAGGCGCCACAGGGCCCACAACCTCCCCAACACCTTAATATCTAGTTATCTGGCTTGCTATCCCCTTTTCTTATTTCTTTCTGTTTCAAACACAATTAGGAATGACAGCTGAATGAATTGTGCTCCCCCTCCTACACTGCACCCTGAGGCTGGAGCCTCTCCAGCCTATGCCTCGGCCTGGCCCTGGTTACACCCCTGGTGCATACTACATCTGGTGAAAAAGTGGTTATACAGTAGGTCCAGTAGGTCAATCTCCTCACTTTGTTCTTTCAGCACAGTCTAGAAGGGCATGAAAGAGCTCCCCTATGTGAAAGAACCTTAGTAAGAAGTACAGTCTGGAAGGGTTGGGAAATTGCTCACCTCGTGTAGTTTTTATGTGAAAAACTGTAGGTGCACAATATGAGATCAGGAGAGGCAACAGCACTAGATGAGATTGCAGTGCTCCGTAATATGATACATAAAGGTTACTAAAAATAATTGCAGTGGGCATTATGACAGCATCCAGCAGAGTGTGCCGTTTCTCAGCTGGAAAGTTTGAAAGCAGATCCTCTTCAGCATCAGAAAAGCTAGTAAGGCTTTAGCATAAGTAATGTATATGACTAGAAATAGATTTTTTGTTGTAGTAATAAACTACCAAGCTCTGTGGTGATCTCTCTCTTTCCCAATTGTTCGGGGCAGTTCATAAATGTGACTGCATTTGTTACCTGGGTCATTTCACATTGGGAACCCTCTTGTTATTTTATTGAACTATGGAACAGCACCACAAGATTGTATTTACAATCATCAGTAGGGATGGTCAATAAGGTGCTAACAATTGATGCAGGATTATGCAAAAGGCGTATGCAAATATATTCATCTTAAAAATGGACCATTTAAATTCTGGGATTCTGTGGATGCATTTTAAAGCTACATACATTTGAACACAAAATCTGCACCCTGCATCAACTCAGAATTGTTTGCATATCATTGACCATCCCTAATCCTCATACCCCCAGTGTGTAATGGGGTTCTGTTTGTATATCTCAGCTTCCTCGTGAGAGAATTTTAGATGCTGGTCAACCACTGATGATCTAGACATTCACAAAGCATTCAAGCCTATGAAGGTGATTAAACCAATTTAATGTTTGACATTGAATATTCATTTCTTTTTTACTACTAGAAGTCACTTGGTCGATGAATGTTGCACAACTGCCAAAAACAACTGCCCACATGGACTGTCTCATTGAGTTACAGGTGCTGTGGCTGTTGGTTGACTCGTGGCTGTTCAAGCAAACCTGGACTGAAAAATAAAAGTCAAAATATACAACTGTCATACTTACCTTCCGCTTAGTCTACTCATCTATCTCTTTCTCCTCTCCCATGTTCTGTTGCTGTATGCTCCTTCATGTTTATACTGTATGTACCTCCACAAACCTCCACTTGGTTCTGGTTGCTAACATCATAACTGTGCTTGCTTGCTTGCTTGACTCATTGAGACTGCCTAGGTAATTTTGTGTAAGTACATAACTGTACAAGAGATAAAATGAAATGGAGTTCATTGGTAAAGTATATAAAAATGTGTTTCGTGGTGTAACACCACTTCGTCAGGTCTGTAGTAGCTCCATTCTGTGAATAGGCTGTATGCACCTCAGCTTGTTTTCTTTAAAGGGACCCTGAGCAGCAGCTATAAATGAAATCGGTACTTACCTGGGGCTTCCTCCAGCCCACTGTAGGCCGTGAGGTCCGCCAGCATCCTCCTGGCTCCTCACTTGGTCCCGCTGGCTACTTCATTACCGGTGAATCCAGTGCCGAGTGTTGGCCCGACACTTCCTAAACGGTGACGCTACGTGTCATCACGCCGGCCGCTACGCATCATCACAGCAGCCAGCGTGACAGTCCTGCGCATGCGCGTATTTCTAACTTTGAACAGTGCAGGATTGTCACACCAGCCGTCATGATGACATGTAGCGGCTGACGTGATGGCGCGTAGCGTCACCGTTCAGGAAGTGTCAGGCCGACACTCGGCCTGGGTGTCACCAGTAATGAAGTGGCCAGCGGGACTGGGAGAGCACCCAGGAGGATGCCGGGGGATCTGGCAGCCTGCAGTGGCTGGAGGAAGCCCCAGGTAAGTAATTTCATTTATAGCTACTGCTCAGGGTCCCTTTAAGAATTATATTTTATTTTAGAATATATTTTATGAGCACAGTTGCATTGCAGTTTGCTCTTATTTTCAGTTTACAGACACATGGGTTCATTCTGAAAGGGAATTTTGATGTTCAGGAAAACAAGATAATGTGTTTTTTATATTTGCCCGACTAAACATATTTTTGCCAGGTAAATACGAAATACTGCCTATGCATATTTCATTTTTTCCAAATGAAGCTATCTAAGAGGGCTAAATGCATTTTCTTTAAAAATTGCCTTTAAGTTGTATCAATGAAGGACTTGAGTCTGAAGAAGACTCATTAGCCGAAAGCTTACTCCTTTTCTCTTTAGTTAGCCAATAAATAGTATCATGCTGATTCAAGACTCCTTGTCAATACATTAAAGGATCATTCAATTTCATTTTGCAGTCTGCTATAAATTTGTAAAGTTCAGAAATAATTTATTTGCAATCATGGCTACCATTTGCTGTTTAGTGTATTCTTTGGTGTACAGAATGCCTACAGACAGGGCCGTTTCTACGGCCGTGCGGCCCGTGCCGCCGCCCTGAGCGTTGCTGGGAGGGGGGCGCTGTGATAAAGGGGGGAGCGCAGCCGCTGGGAGAGCAGCCCGACCTCTCCCTCCCTTCCACTCCCCGGGGTGCGATCTCCCCTCGGACTGCAGAATAATGCAGCAGGGAAGCGCAATAGAAAACTACTCACCTCCCTGGTTCCGATCACTGCTCACTCGCCACCAGTCTCCTCTCTGCATAGACGCTGATACACACACACGCTGCTTCCGGCTAAACAGGAAGCAGCGTGTGTGTATCAGCGTCTATGCAGAGAGGAGACTGGCGGCGAGTGAGCAGCGATCGGAACCAGGGAGGTGAGTAGTTTTCTATAGCGCTTCCCTGCTGCATTACTCTGCAGTCCAAGGGGGGATCGCACGGAGGGCAGCCCAGGGAGATGAAGGGAGGGAGAGGTTGGGCTGCCCTCCCCGCGGCTGCGGCTCCCCCCTCCATCATGGGGGGCACCTACCTAACCTATATTGGGGCAGCTACCTATCCCACGAAAGGGCACACCCTGGATCATTCCGGACTTTTAATATCACACATGGATATAAACCCAGCGGTATGGTCAGACCACCACACCATCCACTTCTCTCTGACAGCACCAGCGATAAAACACAGAGGGAAAGAACTCATAAAATACCGTTCACTGAAAGATGTCTCACCCCAGCATGTTCAGAATATCCTCAACTTCGACGCATTAACCAATCATTGCGCAGACCCAGACTCCATGGTCCTGATATACAACCATGCAGTGTCATCTGCCTATGACGCCCTCGCTCCATTTCGCATCAAACGATCTACACCACTTCACCATGCACGGTGGTTTGACAGCTCACTAAAGGACCTAAAGAAAGAAGTGCGCAGACTAGAAAGGAAGTGGCGGAAATCTCAGAATTCAAAAGATAAACACACCCTTGTCTCTCACCGGGAAAGCTACCAAAATGCGATCACCAAGAAAAAATCCTCCTACCTATCACAGGAGATCGCAAAGGCCGCCAACAGACCAGCCCAACTATTCCGCACAGTTGATAGACTATGTAATCCATCCTGTCTAAAACCCACTATAACTCCCTCAAAGGAGCTATGTGAGAAATTTGCCTGCTACTTTGCTGACAAAGTATCTTCTATTCGGTCTCTCATTCAGTCCACAGCACCCAAGACTCATGCAACTAATGGAAATAGCTGCAAAAACAACCTAACACCCTGGACTGATTTCAAAAGTATTAGTGAGGAAGAGATCTCAGACATCCTCTGTCGTCTCCGCCAGACAACCTGCGACCTGGACCCTGGACCAACTAAACATATGCTGAAATGCCCTGACCTGCTTGGTCCAGCATTTCACAAAATAGTAAATTGCTCTCTGCAAGCAGGGAGGTTTCCTACCTCTCTAAAAGAAGGAATCATCAAGCCCCTTCTTAAAAAACCTTCCATGGATCCAGATGCTATGAGCAGCTACAGACCTGTCTCCAACCTCCCCTTCTTAGGTAAAGTTATTGAAAAGGCTGTCTATCTGCAACTTGAAACCAGGCTGTCAGTAAACAACATCCTGGACCCTCTACAATCTGGCTTTAAGAAACACCACAGCTGTGAAACAGCCCTCATCCAAGTCTGCAACGATCTGCTCATGGCAAGGGACAGAGGGGAATGCTCCATCCTAATCCTGTTGGATCTCTCAGCTGCTTTTGATACAGTTGACCATGAAATCCTGCCTAACAGACTGCAGGAGTACTGTGGCATCAGTGGATCAGTCCTCCAGTGGTTCAGATCATTCCTGACTGACAGAACACAGAGAGTATCCCTAGGACCTATAATGTCCAAACCTGCACCTCTACAATTCGGAGTGCCACAAGGATCAATCCTATCCCCTCTGCTGTTTGCAATCTACATGTTGCCACTCGGTACACTTATCCAACGACATGGCCTGACGTACCACTGCTACGCCGATGACACACAGCTATACCTGTCCTTCAAACCTGGTGGAACAGACCCTACCCCAAAAATAAACTCTTGCTTAGCTGAGCTTCAGGCATGGATGAATGATAACTGGTTGAAACTGAATGCTGACAAAACTGAGGTCCTGTTTGTCCAAAGCCAGTGCTCGCCATCAAAACAGCTCTATCCTAAAGCAACACCAATCAGGATTGGGAATTCAGACATAAACAGCTCCAACCTTGTGCGCAGCCTTGGCGTACTAATCGATGGGGAATTGAGTTTCAGAAACCAAATTTCATCTGTAGTTAAATCTTCCTTCTTTCATCTGAAGAACATTGCAAAGATTAAACATCTGATTCCCCCAGAGGATCTTCAAACCCTAGTCCACGCCTTCATCACATCACGGCTGGACTACTGCAATGCCCTTTATGCTGGCCTCCCCAAAAAAGACCTGCGTCGCCTGCAATTAGTGCAGAATGCTGCTGCCAGATTGCTAACAAACCAGCCTCGCCACTGTCACATTACACCGATCCTTCGCTCACTGCACTGGCTACCAGTAGAATGGAGAATACTCTTCAAGATTGGACTGCTGACATTCAAATCCCTGCACAATCTGGGCCCTGGATACATGAAGGACTTGCTGAAGCTGCACCACACCTCTCACAACCTCAGATCAGCAAGTTCTATAAACTTGGTCACTCCCAGAGTGCACCTCAAAAAATCTGGAGACAGAGCCTTCTGTCATGCTGCCCCTACTCTTTGGAACTCCCTACCACACCCAGTAAAGACAGCACCATCCCTGGAGCTATTCAAATCCAGACTGAAAAGCCACCTGTTTAGCCTGGCATTTCCAGATTTATAAAATTCTTCCTCTGTACCACGATGGTCGGAGCCATGCTTATGCGCTTTGAGTCCCACGGGAGAAAAGCGCTTTACAAATGTTATTTGTTGTTGTTGTAACCTATCCTGGGGGGCACCTACCTATGTAACCTATCCTGGGAGGGCACATACCTATCTAACCTATCCTGGGGGGCACCTACCTAATCTAACCGTTACTGGGGGGCACCTACCTAATCTTACCTATACTGGGGCAGCTACCTATCTAACCTATCCTGGGGGGCACCTACCTATCTAACTTATTCTGGGGGGCACCTACCTATCTAACCTATCCTGGGGGGCACCTACCTATCTAACCTATACTGAGGGGCAGCTACCTATCTAACCTATACTGGGGGGCACCTACCTAATCTAAGGAAAGGTGGGAGGGAAAGGCTGCGCATCCCTAAACACATGCTGCAATTGAATGGTTAATCGCACAGGCATACACCGCCTCTGCCAGACCGAAAAATGCATGCCCTGCATCCAAGACAAGTGCCAACATTTATTAAACTAGGAGGTACTTTAGCTTCCAATTTGGTTTGCATGCAAAGTATATTATACTAGACACTTGCGCCACGGTGAGGCAGACCTCCGGGCAAGTGACCTAACTTAAATTTAAAACCTCGGGAGCAGCTAAGCAGAAAAAAATGTGTAACTTACATTTGGTAGAACAGCAAGGAGAACGCCAGCGCATACCACTAAGGCTGCATCTGAAATGACCACCAGCTCAGTGTGTAGCACCTATATAGACTTTCTACACACTTCGCATTCAATTCAGATGCAAATCATATGCAAATCTGCTACTACTTATCATGCAAACAGGAAACTCAGGAGGAGGGGCTGGGAGCAGCTAACCTGACAGTTACATAGTTACAAAGTTAAGGAAAGGTGGGGGGGAGGGGGGGAGGGAAGGCTGAGCATCCCTAAACACATGCTGCAATTGAATGGTTAATCGCACAGGCATACACCGCCTCTGCCAGACCGAAAAATGCACCTACCTAATTTAACCTATACTGGGGGGCACCTACCTGATCTAACCTATACTGGGGGGCAGCTACCTAATCTAACCTATACTGGGGGGCAGCTATCTAACCTATACTGGGGGCAGCTACCTATCTAACCTATACTGGGGGCAGCTACCTATCTAACCTATACTGGGGGGCACCTACCTATCTAACCTATACTGGGGGCAGCTACCTATCTAACCTGGGGGGCAGCTACCTAATCTAACCTATACTGAGGGGGCAGCTACCTAATCTAACCTATACAGGGGGGCACCTACCTATCTAACCTATACTGGGGGGCAGCTACCTATCTAACCTATAGTGGGAGCATTAACTTATCTAACCTGTATTGGGGGCACCTACCTACCTAGCTAGCCTATACAGGTGACAACTATACTGGCTACCTATATTGGAGGCACCTACCTAACTAACCTATACTGGGGGCATCTACCTATCTAACCTATGCTGGGGTCAACTATTCTGGCTACCTATATGAGAGGCACCCACCTAGCTAACCTGTACTCAGGGCACCTACTACCTATCTAATTTATACCGGGGACGCCTGCCTATCTAACCCATACTGGGGGCAACTATACTGGCTACCTATACTGGAGGCACCTACCTGGCTAACCTATACCGGAGGCAACTATACTGGCTCACCTATGCCTGGCTACCTATACTGGGGGGACCTATAGCTGGCTACCTATACTGGGGTACCTATTCTGGGGGAATCTATACTGAGTGCAACTATACCTGGCTAACCTATACTGCGGGCTCCCATACCTTGCTGCGGGGGGGGGGGGGGGGGGCGCAATTTTTACGCCCTGGGTGCATTTTAGCTTAGAAACTGCACTGCCTACAAGCTCTAATCCTTCTTCAGCAATATTAAGTTCACAGAGTTGAAACACTTGCTTCTCTTTTTGCACTAATGTGGCTTCTACAGGCTTACAATGGCAACATTTGCAGTAAGAAATATGGAATAATGCTTGCCATAATCTTTGAAATATTTAGAGATGACCTGGAGAGGAAGTCTTGTGCTTCATCTATAATGGAATTTCATCTTAACAAACAGTATTTGTGAGGGCAGCCTGTACCACAATGCATAGGGAAACCACTCCCACCTCTACAGTCTCACCTAATGCCACAGAAGTTGCTTCTAGGCATGCAAAGAAACCCAGTGTCCTTTGCAAGTTGATTCCATGGCTCCAACCTATATTAAATATTTAAACTTAAACTATGGAGGTATAATTAGAATATGACAATATATCGGCTTATATACTGAATAAAAATTATGAAAACTTATGCTGGGAATACACGTTAAGTTTTTACTTTAGATAGATGGGTTCGATAGATAAATTCCAACCTGTTGGATCTGGTCGATTCTACTTTCGTTTCGATTCTCCTCATTCAAGTGAATGTAATTGATAAGAAAAGATAAGGAATCGAGAGGAGAATTGAGCAGTGAATCGAGAGTAGAATCGAACGAAAGCGAAAACGACGGCAAAAACGAACGCAAAAACGCATCGTGTATTCCCAGCATTAGATTTAAAAGCTGTAACTTCACTTTAAGGTTACCATAGTTTCCTTCTTAAAATGTACACTGGGCTTTCTGTACTTGGCCTCATAATGGCTACATGGGCCAAAGCAGCTATTGTTACACCTTGATACGCTTGCTAATGCATGAAGACTGTAAAACTGAAGAGCTGGAGGCTATTAAAGTAAATGAGAACTGCAGTGTGATTGGAATTACTTAGACATAGGTGGCTGATTCACATGATTGGGCAGCAAATGTCGGTTGTTTGCTCTTGTAGAAACCAAGTGAATGGAAAAGAATGATTTTTGCTGCTTTGATGGGGACGACCTTACTCAGTAGGTCTCACACAGTTAAAGCACTGGTAGATCTTATGAGGTGTTATGAACTGGAAACTCAGAACAAGCCAAGTCAGCAATGCAGGGTTTTGTCACTGCTCAATTCTTATACCCCCCCCCCCCCCAAAAAAAAAAGTTAATTTATAATGTGTGCAAAAAAAAAAAGTATTTTAAAGAGAACTGGAAGTGAGAAGTATATGGAGGCTGCCAGGTGATAGATATGGAGGTTGCCAGGTGATAGATATGCAAGTCTCTGGTTTGCTAGTCATGATCATGTGCTAAAGCAGGTTGTGATCACAGCAAATCAGAACTTTGCCAATCTATCAGCTGATCAAACAAATTCCATGCTTCTACATGAGTTCTCCTAGACATGGCCATCACTAACAGAGATGGGAGAGAGAGCAAGAAGTATCCCAAATTGTGCCATAGTTAGCTGCATAATAGCTATAATCAGCCAAAAGTGTTCAACAAGCCAAATGCTCTGGAAGGATGCCTGACTAATACAAGCA
This sequence comes from Hyperolius riggenbachi, assembly GCF_040937935.1. Taxonomy (NCBI): domain Eukaryota; kingdom Metazoa; phylum Chordata; class Amphibia; order Anura; family Hyperoliidae; genus Hyperolius; species Hyperolius riggenbachi. The sequence continues at coordinate 334,364,822 of NC_090647.1, forward strand.
AATAGCAATGATTTGCATGTCTCCACCCAATTCACTAAAGTGTTGCTTTATGCTGGGAATACACGATGCGTTTTTGCGTTCGTTTTTGCCGTCGTTTTCGCTTTCGATCGATTCTACTCTCGATTCACTGCTCGATTCTCCTCTCGATTCCTTATCTTTTCTTATCAATTACATTCACTTGAATGAGGAGAATCGAAATGAAAGTAGAATCGACCAGATCCAACAGGTTGGAATTTATCTATCGAACCCATCTATCTAAAGTAAAAACTTAACGTGTATTCCCAGCATTAGAGTTGCTGCTTTTTGGGCAAGGGCGAGTGATCACAGTCAGTAACTAGGTAAGCAATAAAGTACTCTGTTATAAGTTGTGGAATGCTTTTATTTAATGCAGAGTGGAGTTTTTCTTTAACTATGATGTGGTTGTTCACACATTCAAAGCAATACAAAAGTCTCTACTACTGCTGTTTAGCTTTACATAAGTAATTGTTGGCCAGGTATAACCGCGCATTACTAATATATTCAACAGTTACTTCAGGAAGATGACGTTAATAACTATTAGAAAATAATTCTATATGAGATGTCGTCACAAAAGGAAAAAAATAAAAAGTAATAATATAATTAAAATTGGAATATTTGAAATTAATGCAAAAGTAAGATTTTAGAGTTCTTTTTAGTGCAGAAGCATGCCAATGGATTGTGATCCTGAAAATCTACCAGTTTTATTGGGGGTAATAAGAGCTTTGAAACCACTGCTGAGTGGGTTGGGTTGGTTGCAATAAACAGGTTTATGATGGACATAAAAGCTACACTTTATAACTTTTTGTGACATAATAACTCTCAAGGAGCTTGAATGTCAGGTTATTTAAAAGGGCTGCATTACTAAAAGCCATACCACGTTATTGGTATATGAAAGTTTTTTTGGACTATCACAGTAACTTGGCTTATGCAGGTTTTGCCAATGCATTTACATGTATATGTGCCATAGGGGTAGTACAGTCTTTGAATGAGCTTGTGTTCATGTTTTGACAGATGCCAGTAGTTTCTCAACTCCCTCACCCCTCCCCTTCTCAGACTCCTTATCTTTATTGACTTACTGATAAGGAAACACTTGGTTGCCAGGCACTGTGGTGGGATCATTTTATACATTTACAGCACTTGTTGCAAAATGACTGCAAGATCTTAGCATTCTCATATACCAGTGCAACATTTCCCTGGATGAGCATGGTGCAAAGATACAGCAGTGAGGTCTTATTCATTTCATTTATAAGGCATTTATATCTATAAAGAAGCTATTTTATTTAGGATTATTGATCGATGATTCAGTTAAAGCACATTGCTGATTTTGTCTGCGGAAAAGATAACACAAATCTTCTGGCTAATTAGCTGCAAAATGTTAATGCAGATTTACTGTCAGATCGATTATTTACAACGAGTCTGTTCTGATTTCCAATCGTTTTCTGATCGATTTTCAATAGGAGTGAATGGAAAACAGTCAGAAATCGATCGGAAAATTATCAGAAATCGATCAGAAATCAGATCGGACATGTTGGGGCGGCCGTTCCACCGAGCGGATCAGTCAAAACCAGCCTTATCAGCCTGCCGACAGACTGTACACACAAGGAAACTGTCGTCAGAACGGCCGCCCCGCGGGCAGGTCTGACGTCCCGTCATGTGAAGAGATCAGGTGTGTGTACGCACCTTTAGCTTTACCCGCAAGACTTGTACAGTACATCTGGTCTGACCATTGTTCTGTTCATTTGTGAATGTACCTCCTTCTTCTTAAGTACAAACAGGAACAGGAAGTATAATAACTTGGGTATAAGTATGGGCACCATGGTGGCTAAGTGGTTTGCTCTCTCACTCTATAAAGGCGCCGATTACTATTTTGGAGGCTGATTGACCAATAGACAGATCTCTTTCTGATAAAATCTGATCAGAGAGAGATCTGCTGGCTGCCATAAACCGCAGGCCGATTCCTGACCAATTTCAGCATGAAACCTTTTGGCAATCGGACTCTCAATGCTGCCTCATTACCCCGCTTGGGGTGCTGGCCACCATGTGGAGTGTGATCCGGGAAGAGGAATCTGGATACGGGAGCAGGCGGTGGAGAGGTAAAGTATTAATGCAGGGGCAGCAGGGGGGTACATGAACACTACATGTACATAATACACTAGGGGGGACAGTGGCCAGGGATATCCACTGCGCTCGTCGTTCAATTCGCACACTGAAACCACCACCCACCCTATTCAGCATGTTGGCCCGACACCTTGCAGCATGTCAGTTCAACCAATTTCAGTGTGAAATTGGTCAAATTATTGATCAGGCATGCTTTTGGTGGTACCGATTTTTAATCCGATTCGATAATAAATATCGAACTGGATGGTCGGTTAGCCGCCAAATCTATAGATGTATGGCCACCTTAACAATAGAGTCCCACATTTGAATAGCAGCTAGGAGACTCTGAATATAGTATTTTCTCCTCATGTTATCTTGGATTTCCTGATTAATTTAGCTTTATATTACGGGGAGGTGACCCAACAAAAATAGTATAGTAATGGTTGCCTCCCCTATTGTTGCACTATTAGACAATTTACATATAAGAGGTTAAAATCAGTTCAAATATGTCTGTATCGGGTAAGGGGGCTGAAGTGATGGTTCTGCCACAAAATTGACTTTTCTAATCCTCTGAGTGGCGTGGATGTAAATAGGGATAAGTGGATGAAATTAATTTCATGACCTAAGCAAGAAGGGGAGTATGTTAGTGGAAAAACAGGAGTCTGGGTATCTATCTATACCAAAGCAGGGACTTTTAAGCTCTGAGCCCATATGCCAGATGGTTCTTGGCTGAGCCATTCAGTTGGGGCTGCTTCTGGCAAGAGTCTAGTATGTGTACAGGTCCCCGGAGAAGCCTGTGGCCTGCCGGATCATCTCATCCTAGTGCAGGCCGAGGTTACTGTTTAGCCTTCTTACCACTCACTCTGTGCAGCTCAATTGTGCGCCATGCCCTCATCCCTTCACATCCACCGCCCTACATACCAAACTGTTCCCCGAAAGATCAAGTATCAATTTACTGGGAGCAACAGTCCTTGTATGATGCTTAAGACAGGTCTGTGTTGTAATTTTGTTGTACCTTATCTTTGTTGTGCTGGGATGTGTTGTGGTATCAGACAGTCATTTATAAGACCTAGCAGTAACGATGTTTCGATGTTTAATCTGGATGTTCTTTACACCGTGCCTGCCATTGTGGGCACAGAAGTGCATTGCGCAGACAGCAGAAAACAGTTTTGTTTTTTAATTTATTGACAGTATATATATATATATTTATTTATGGTTGGTCAGTACCATATGTCTCTTCATTGTTTATTTATTTTTTATTTTCTTTATTTTGATAGTGTTTTAGTCCTATGTTTTCTAGCTTCTTAATTTTACTTTCCATATCCCACTGCAATATTGCCAAAAAGTTGCATTGCACTTTGACAGTTTGGTGCACCCATATAGTGAGGCATACAGTGCCATGCAAGCAGGGGCGTAGCAATAGGGGTTGCAGAGGTAGCGACCGCATCGGGGCCCTTGGGCCAGAGGGGCCCCAAAGGACCCTCCCTCAAGTACAGTATTAGCTCTCTATTGATCCTGTGCTCATAATGATCACTTCTATAGATACTTTGAATAGTGGTAATCATTAACAAACTGTTCCCCATCTCCTTCTTGCACCTCTGACACAGTAGTTGCCAATGGCAGGTTTTGGTGCGCCGTATCAATTGTTATGTATAGAGTGCTTGGGGTGGCCCCAATTTAAAACTTGCATCGGGGCCCACAGCTCATTAGCTACGCCACTGCATGCAAGTATGCCTCTCTTCCAATGTAAACACGCAGTCATCCTGTTAATGCACTGTATATAGCGCATTAATGTGTCTGAACCTGCCATGCTGCACTGCTGTCACTGTGGTAGCCTCATAGGACTATCATTGCAGTTGCCTGATGCGATTAGGTAGCTGCCCCCTCAGTGCCCTAATTTCATGATTCCCAGGATTAACCTTAAAAGTTAAAATACATGGAGCTTGTGCCTTTTCACATGCAAGCCTACCCTATGGAGCTGATTCCAACATGTACAGAAAAAAAAAAGCTACAATCAATCTATTCTTTTGAGTCTTTAAAGAGGAATCATAACCAAGGATTGAACTTCATCCCAATCAGTAGCTGATACCCCCTTTCCAATGAGAAATCTTTACCTTTTATTGATAAGCTCATCAGGGGGCTCTGTATGGCTGATATTGTGGTGAAACCCCTCCCACAATGTGATGTCAGGACCTAGGTCCTAAAAGTTTCCAGTCTGTGAACCTTGTTGCATTGTGGGAAATAATGGCTGTTTCCAACTGCCAAACAACCAGTATCTTCCTCTGTGTATATCTATAAAAAAAAACAAAAAACTTTTAGCCTATCGCATTGTTAGGGACGTGTTAATAGATAATAGAAATTGGTGCTGTCTGTTTTTTTTTTCATGTCTTCCAGCAGTAAAGATGATTACGTGCAGGGTGATTGGGGATCAAACAAAATTAACAAATTACATAGCAAATATCAATAATTTCTTGATCTCTATTTTTTAATTTCTCACTTTGCAATGTAATCATTTATTTTTTACCCTTTTTTGCTAAAGTTCATCTTTAAGCAACAGCAACAGATGAGGATGTTTTTCCCCTCCTTATCCCACTCGCTAGAGGCTGCTCCAATGTGCACTATTGCATTGCCTTCTGAATTTTGTTATAAAGCATGTGAGGAAGGCTAAAGGGAGATACATCCAACAATTAAGCCTACAAAAGGGGGTATTGAGAGAAACATAATGTTTTGCAATTAAAGTGGCTTGCTAATTTGTAAGTAAGAAAACAATTCCCTAATGTTGAGAGTTTCTTCTTTCTGAAACACCATGCTTTCATAACGTTTTTCACTAGGAATGAATTTCCAGAAAAAATCATTAGTGAAGATGTACAGACTTCTTCAGACAGTTTATTTTCAATAGCCTCCTAGTTTATGGCCATCATAAAAATATATACATTTCATCTGCCAGAGTTTCTATTGCTCTTAGAATGTTTGGTAAACACACTGGAAAAATGATTACATGAAGCTCAGGAACCTTTTGCAAAATAAAAAGGATAGTATTATTTGCTTCTGCACCAATTCCTAAACTTTGACGTTATCCGCAGCAACTTGAAGTAGGGAGGCATGGCTTCATCTGATTTAATCTTCATTCTCACCAGAAGATTTTCACGTGAAATCGTTAATGTCGGAATACCGTTTACGCAATATTGTGTAACATCGTTTAACGAAAGTTTGTTAAACGATGTTCAACAACGGCCAATTACAATCAACTGTCATAACGGATGCAATTGTGGACGGTTGTTCCAATCTCCATCGACCCCTGCGCTAATTACCTTGATCGTTCAACATTGCCTGTTGTTTGTTCCTACAGTATATGATTGCGGAAGAGGGTTCGGGGAACGATCGTTCATTGCATCTTTCATCACCGTGTATCCCCCGATCCATCTTCTGCGGTCTTTGTGGTGTGTTTTCAGCCTACATGTTACATCACCTTTCTAATGTTCTGTTTTTCTGTATAATGTTCTGTTACTACTGCATGTCCTGTATCTGTAACTACTGTATACCGTGTATCAGTACCCTGTACATGCCAAGCCCAATTCCGGGCATGTCCCAGTCGTGCTTGGCGAAATAAAGTTTCTGATTCTGATACAAGCTCATGGGACAAAAGTGGCAGTGTTTCCTACCAACATGGAAGAAGACTGGTTAGCTGTCTGAAACACTTGTCTCAAAAAAGAAAGTATTTAATGGAATATGTTTTTAATTAATTATGCTAAAAGGTTGGTGAAATGTTGTGGTTTTTGCAAAATAGAAAATGAAAATGCCTTATTCAATAAGTCACCTCCTCCTGAGGCATTTTTATTTTCTTCTTTGCAAAAAACACAGTATTTTTACCAACCTTTTAGTATGCATAATTGATTAGAAATATTCTATTAAATAATGCATAATAAAAAAAAATGATCTGAAATAGGACTTTAAATTCAGTACTTGATTTTTTAGTAGGTCCTCTTATGAAAGCAGAACAGATTTCGCTCCCACAGTTAAAAGCTGAGAGCTTCGAGCATTAGGATTTTCTCAGCTTTGCTTGATCAGTGTTGGGGTAATACAAGAGAATTCAAACTCTCTGGACTCGACATTTTGCTATGCAGCTATGCATGGGGTTAAAAATACAACAGAAGAATGTGTGCAGCATTGCCCGGGTTAATTAATGTTTATTCTGAGTGAAGCTTAGGCTTTCCCATTGGTGTATGCTTACTGATTTAAAAATGATATTTACCACAGGTAGCTGTAACCTCACTAGGTAAACACTTGGCTAGTGGTGGTCACTATAAGTCAAAAAGCTATTTTATTTATCATAATCTGTTCTATCTGATGTAGACTTGAGGAAACATTCCAGTAATTTTGCTTTGCAAGCCACATAACTTAAGCAGGCCATACACTGGCTCGATTCACGGCCGTTTCGACAGCAGATCCGATCCTGGGATCGGATCTGCTGCCAATCGCTTGCGCTAAACGCACCCGCCGATCCGATTCCCTCCCGAAATCGGATCGGACCGTCGATCGCGCCGTGCGGGAAATTACCCTCGATCGCCCGGCGGTAGGAGCGCGTCGCTTGCGGCGTACGATTCGGGCCCGATCCGAGCATGTATACATTACCTGAAGCTGGCTCCGGGGTCCTCTTCTCCTCGCTGCACCGCATTTCCGCATGTCCCAGTGTACGCTTATACTTCCTGTGTCACTCCGGTGACCAGGAAGTTGAAATAGAGGGCGCTCTATTTGAACTTCCTGGTCACGGAGTAACACAGGAAGCGCCGGGATGGAGCAAGAACAGCGGTGCGGTGCAGTGCGGAGAAGACGCCCGGGAGCCAGCCTCAGGTAATGTATACGGGGGGGGGGGACAGGCGGCAGGAGCAGCTAACAGATTGTGATCGGTTTCAGGCTGAAATCGATTCACAATCTGTTTGCAGTAAAGGCAGCCATACGATCCCTATCTGATCAGATTCGATCAGATAGGGATCTGTCAGCTGGTCGATCTAATGGCACATCGACCAGTGTATGGCCACCTTAAAGGTGGCCATACACTGGTCGATGTGCCATTAGATCGACCAGCTGACAGATCCCTATCTGATCGAATCTGATCAGATAGGGATCGTATGGCTGCCTTTACTGCAAACAGATTGTGAATCGATTTCAGCCTGAAACCGATCACAATCTGTTAGCTGCTCCTGCCGCCTGTCCCCCCCCCCCCCCCCGTATACATTACCTGAGGCTGGCTCCCGGGCGTCTTCTCCGCACTGCACCGCACCGCTGTTCTTGCTCCATCCCGGCGCTTCCTGTGTTACTCCGTGACCAGGAAGTTCAAATAGAGCGCCCTCTATTTCAACTTCCTGGTCACCGGAGTGACACAGGAAGTATAAGCGTACACTGGGACATGCGGAAATGCGGTGCAGCGAGGAGAAGAGGACCCCGGAGCCAGCTTCAGGTAATGTATACATGCTCGGATCGGGCCCGAATCGTACGCCGCAAGCGACGCGCTCCTACCGCCGGGCGATCGAGGGTAATTTCCCGCACGGCGCGATCGACGGTCCGATCCGATTTCGGGAGGGAATCGGATCGGCGGGTGCGTTTAGCGCAAGCGATTGGCAGCAGATCCGATCCCAGGATCGGATCTGCTGTCGAAACGGCCGTGAATCGAGCCAGTGTATGGCCTGCTTTAGCCCCAATGCAATTAAACAATGCCATGAAGCTTACAAAAAAAAAGAACGTTATATTTTTCATGAGTTCCTAGTATTTCAAGGTATTTCACGTATGGAAAATTTAAAGTGGACCTGAACTCTTGCAGAGGACAGAAGGAAAACAGAGAGAAATTCACCCTGTTTGTATTTAGAAAGTTTAGCCTGTCTAATTCCCCCTCATCTGTGACTAATGACAATTGTAATTTGATCTCTTCGCTGTGTCAGCTCAGGAATCTCAGCAGTCCTCGTCAGAGCAGCTAATTTGTAAACACAGGATATTAACCCTATGTCTGCCTCCAGGCAAGCAGGAAGTAGACATCCTGCAGATTAATTGCTGGATTTGTATTTTTTTCTGTAAAGGTTACTATGCTGTTGCCTATCTTTTAGAGCAGAGAGTAAGTTCTGAGTTCAGGTCTGCTTTAAAGAGAACCTGTACTGAGTACAATTATTTAAAATAAACACATGAGGTAACTTCAAATGAACATTAAATAGTTACCTTGCCATCAGTTCCTCTCAGAAGCTCACCATTTTCTTCTTACCGTGATCCCTTCCAGTTCTGACAACATTTTGTCAGAACTGAAATACTACAGTTGCTGTCAGTTATATATCAGTTGCTGTCAGTTACAGCTGAGAGGAGAACTGATGTGTCCATGTTTCCCTATGGCTCAAGTGGGCGATGTTACAGTTTAACAGTGTGCTGACCAGGGGGTTGTTATGGGGTAATAGCCATTTTCAAAATGTAGGACAGAGAATTCCATTGATCACAGTGGACAAACAGGACACAGGAGAGGAAAAATAGATTGATGAGTAGACTACACAGGAGGTAAGTATGACTTGTGTATGTTTATTTTGACTTTGAATTTTCAGTTCAGGTTTTCTTTAAGGATGCATGATTTTAGAGACCTTAGTAGTGCCATCACTCTTTTAAGGCTCATACACACAGGGCACAACTGTCGCCACAAAAACGTGGCACGCGCATGTCTGGGCGACAGTTGCCCTGTGTGTATGAGGCGCGCACCCCAGTTCAATTGCTGGCAACTTCTGTCTCTGCAACTGTCGCTAGTCCACCACGCGTACTGCGTGTGTATGTGTGGACTAGCGACAGCTACCCACAGCCAGAAGGGAGCTTCCGGCGGGGGGGGGGGGGGGGATTGGCAAAACTTTTGGTGACAGCTTCCGCCGTGTCTCTGCCTGTTGGGCAGAGACGTGTAGACAGCTGTCGCTCATGCGGAGCTGTCGCTGAGCTTTTGCGCTCACGTCTCCTGTGTGCTAGCAACAGCAACAACGATGCCCCGCGTGTATGAGGCTTTAGATATGCAGATTACCTGCCTGCCATGCTAATCTTTTGGCTTCTGGAATGTGTGAGTAGCAATCTCAGGAAGAACAAGCCAGTCATAGTCGAGTCAGAACACATGATTTACATACATACTGTGGATCTGTTACTTCAGATATTGGGCCTGTTAGCATATATGCCTAATGAACATGTTGACGTAATCAGTGCTTGTTGCTACTAAAGGATAATAGATACTTGCAGGGATGTTACCTGATGTTGGGCAACATAGTTTAACATGCTTATGCCACCGGCGGTGATTGTGCAATGTTAAGCGACAGACACGGCGGTTCGGATCGGGTAGCTCTCCGACGACTCCCATGCAAAGTAATGCGATCGCTTGATGTCTCGTCGCACCCATCGTGTAACATCGTGCATGCCTGCCAGCCTGAAGATGGAGGAAGATGGATCGGCGGAGCGCTCGTTGGCATGTGCATTGCGCAGTTTAATACACAACAGACACAGGCTTCTTCTATACTCCCCTCACTTCATGTTTTCCATGAAGTTCAGCTCCAGGCATAGTTCTGAATGTAACATCTGATAACTCAGTAAGTAGAGTGGCCACATTTTAATTCTTTGTGCCGAACTAGGCTTATGTAGATGACATTCCTTTAACAATGTGGTCACTTTTTGAAACAGCGCAGGTGGGGTTGCTACGTGGCTCAACACTATTATGCCACTCATACCTCCAGGGAATTGAGAACAGACAGAGTTGTTCATCAAACACAGTAACAAAAAATATAAGTTTAGTCCCAAGTACTACTACACAACCACGGTGAAATCCCCGGCTGTAGGGTGGGGATTGTGAGGTTGTACCTGGCGACTACACTCTATATTTTATGTTACTACGTTTGAAGCCCATGATTTGTCATTTGGGACATTTTGTATTGAGGCTTGATGAAGAAACTTTTTGGGCTCAAAACAAGCTAGTTTTATTGCCTAGGTTATCCGTATTCACTTTTCTCTGTGCCGTGATAGCCCCTTGTATATCATGTGTGGCCTTTAAAGAGAGTCTGAAGCCTAAAAAAAATTACCTCTTTTTAGTAGCCAGTCCTCTTCAACATTAATGCCATAACAGGTTTTATCCCCCCAAAATCCTGGGGCAAAAATCCACGACTTTCCAGGTTGAGGATTTTGCTGCCCAGGGGAGGCAGAGGTTAACGCTGTAGCTCTGCCTCCAGTCAAATCAATCTCCACGGATCTCCGCCTCTCCGCGCCCCTCTCAGTGAAAGAAGGAGGCAGAGATCCATGGAGATTGACATGAGTAGAGGCAGAGCTAATGCACAAAACTTTGCCTCTACCCGGAGGGAGACCTGAATTTAGCCCCAGGGATTTCTGAGTGATTAAAGCGGAATGAAACCCAGCATTTCTTCTTTGCTCTAAAAAATTATTTACAGCATATTTTATACTACCACCTTTTTTTTTTTTACTAGAACAGCATTTAGTTAGTTAAACACAGAGTTTGAAAGTTCAGTGCAGAGAAATCTGGACGCATCCGAAGTGAAGATAATGTTATCTTGTGTCTACTTAATTGTATCAAGTGAGGAATGTGACACATTCTCTGACTGTGCAGACTCTCCTGGACACAGAGAGACACTGAAAGCATTTCTGCCTTCAATACAAGATCAATAAAACCAGTTATGAATATAATGCAAAGGTAGCTCTCAAAGCAAAAAACTGTACTTTTGGGAACTTGTAATTTCTAAATGAATAATAATACTTACGCACAAATGCAAATATGATAACCGTATGGCATATAAAAAGTAGGAAAACATGTTTTTATTGAATATTATGTCAGGGTTTTTATACCGCTTTAAGGCCTCGTTCTGCGGTTGAGCTATGGAATTAATGCTTAAGAGGACTGGCTATTAAAAACAGGTAATTTTTTAGGCTCCAGACTCTCTTTAAGTCTATTCTGACTGCTTAAAGAACAAATATATTGTTATAAAAAGTTCTAAGATAAAGAGAAAATGAATTGCAAGCTTCTGGGTTTCCTGGATGAAATATGGTTATCATTTTATATTTATTAGAGAAGAACTCCTATGCAATTAACTTTTTCTCCTAAGTTTTTTCTAGGAGATAATTTTTCATCTTGTATTTAAATAACTTTAACTTTTCATCTGGTATTTAAAATAACTTTTCAGCACGCTGCAATTGATTATCCGTATTCACTTTGCTCTGAGCTGTGATAGTCCCTTGTATGTCATGTGGGGCCGTTGAGCATTTTCTGCCTCCTTGAAGAAGAAAGATATTGTGTTGAAAAAAAGTTCTAAAATAAAGAGAAAATGAATTGCAAGCTTCTGGGTTTCCTGGAAATATATGGTTATCCTTTTATATTAGAGAAGGACCCATATGCAGTTAACTTTTTCACTTGAGTTTTCTCCTAGGAGATGATTTTTCATCTTTGATTTAGCTTTTCAGAACTTGCAATGAAAAAAGTACCAAAAATTAGGCGACATAGTGCTATCAAAATTACTTTGAGTATTTTTTTGTTTGCTGGTGGTTTAAAATGCATTTTATTGACAAGTTTGAAACTATCACTAGGAGAAAAAGTGAATTACAAATGGGCCAAGAACTCCAACATATATTAAACATAAATATTAATCTAGTTTATCACTTATTGTAATTACTATTTGAGTACTGTTTTATTTGCTTGCAACGGCGACTCTAGCCATTTTATCACTCCCCCCCCCTCCCCGTGACACCCCCATGAAAATAATCGTGATGCCGCAGCGTTTCACCAGAAAATAATTGTAATGCCGCTGCGTTTCACCAAAAAATAATCAGAATGCAGCAGCGGTTCACTGGAAAATAATTGTAATGTCTCAGCATTTCACCAGAAAATATTCGGAATGCAGTCGTGTTTCACCAGAAAATACACTTATTGCGGCAGTGTTTCACCAGAAAATAACTGTAATGCGGCAGCATTTCACCAGAAAATACAATTACTGCAGTAGTGTTTCACCAGAAAATAATCGTAATGCAGCAGCGTTTCACCCAAAAATACACATATTGCGGCAGCGTTTCACCAGAAAATACATATAATGCGGCAGCATTTCACCAGAAAATAATCGTAATGTGGCAGCATTTCACCAGAAAATACATGTAATGCGGCAGCATTTCACCAGAAAACAATCATAATGCAGCAGCGTTCACCAGAAAATACACATATTACGACAATGTTTCAGCAGAAAATTGTGCTCGTAGGGTCCTCTTTTTTGTCTCTCCCCCCCCTTCATTAGTGCCCATTAATTGCCCTGGTGCTAGTAAGACACCTGCAAAGAAAAACATTTACACACCTGACAGAAGTCTCCTCTTCAGGCCTCCGGCGCATAGCTCCGCCCGCGATGATCTTCAGTGCACCAAGTCCTGCTGCAGAACTCCCTCACTGCCAGGAAGAGCAGGTCTACGGGAAAATTGCGCCTGAAGCCCTGCACTGGAGACACAAATAGTCTCCGGTGCAGGGCTTTGGACGCCATTTTCCAGTAGCCTTGCTCTGCCTGCCGCAACCCACATACTCCCCAGGCTGGAGGTGAGCTGCAGGCTGCGGCTGGTAAACCAGTGCAAGCCAGTTCACCACATGGGGGGGGGGGGGGACACCATCTGGTGGGGGATGGTCACAGACCCCCCCCCAGTGGCTGCGCTTTTCCCCCCGCACAGTGGTCCAGGCGACAGCTTGTGCGGCCTGGTGCATCAGGCGCCTCTGTTTGCTTGGAGTGTACTTTAGAATGTAGCTGAAAACAGCACTCTCTTGTGGAAAACCCTGTAATCCTGGAAAGGAATAAATGGCCTTCTTTCACACCTTCCATTGTGTTAAGACTGATAAAATGTTTTACTTTGGCATCCTTTTGTATTTCAAAATAGTTTTTTGTGTTTTTTTTACATTGAAAATGCAGTGCCAAAAAACATAGAATTTACATTAAACGTCTACACTTTTAGAATTTAACAACTTCAGTTTTGGGTTTAGGTGAGCTGTAAATGCTTCAGAGTCCGGCTATATGTTGACCAAACCCTGTCCCCAACTTACCCCTGCTCCAGCCACTAAGCCAGTGACCCCTTCAACAAAATTACTCTGTAGATGCCACCATAACCACAATTCACATTGTAGTCTATGGCGGTGCCCAATTTTCCAAAAGGCCATGCGCTATAAATACGTGCGTCTCACTGCAGTGGCTAGTGTAGGCATATGCACAACAAAACAATGTTAGTAAAAACTTTGCAATGTATAGAGCTGACATTGAGAGTATTTTTTTTTCTTTAAACAAAGGAAGAATTTCAGGTTACTTGGCTGTATTTCAAGAGCTTCTTAACAACTGACTGCTGTTTGCTTAGACTGGATATTTTTTGTTCAGTAAAAGATTTTCTCATTGTAAATGCATCCCTGGGCATTAGATTATTGACAGTCTCTAGGAAATAATAGAGTCCTAGAAGGACCATTAATATTCTCTACAAGCACACACTGCCTAGCTCTACTGTAGGTTCTAAATATTGGCTTTGAACATGTTTTGTATCAGCGCTCACAATAAGTAGCTTGAAAACTGGGTAACAATTTCCCACACCTCACAAATAACGTAGAGTTTTAGAGTTAGAAAGCCATTTAGTGTCTGAAAATGTCGGTCAGTATTATCTATTCAGCGACAGCTGCTAAAATTGCTAGCTAATTTTTTGATGATTATCACTAGTGCTGAGTGAACACTTTTAAGACTTGTACACACGTCTGACGGAAGGCAACGACGGGTCCGTCGGCACCTCCCGCTGGGCGGGTTTTCAGTACACAGTACAGCGTGTGTAGAGTCTGTCAGCGGACTGATAAGGCTGTTTCTGAGTGATCTCCCTTGCTCAATAAGTCATTAAATTGCACATCCGTCACAGAAATGAAACTTCACATCATGTGACAAGCCTGCAATGCATTGCATACAGTGAAGCATACAGTCCATAAAAAGGATGCTTCACCCCAGCTGTAAACATGCATGCTGTCCAGTAGTGCACAGCATACCTTGCATTATTCTGCAATGTAAATGTACCATTACAATATACTGTAATTGCATTGTGGTTGCTATGTGATTATATTGTCCGTTGCAATGCAACTGTCAGAGTATGAGAGTACCCGTAGATAAACCAGGACTCACAATGCAGCAGATCAGAGTCCTGGAAAAGTGTGTGACCCTGTGAACTGGTAAAGTGAAGGGGCTGTTGTACCCTAACAGTTTATAGTCAAAGCAAAAACAGTGAGCTTCTAAAAATGTTACCTATTTATAAAGGTATGAAAGCCTTTTCTTCAGAAAAATAATGCTAAAATAACACACATTTTTAGTTTTTTATATATTTAAAATTAATCAATTAATTAATCTTAAATTCTCTTTGTAAGGACTATTTGCCACTATATTAATTCAACATGTTACTGCATGTGTCCATGTAATCATATGTCATATCAAAGCAGTGAGAAAAACAATGAGTTAACTTTTTTATGTTTGCAATCTGGATTGTTTTAAGTGCCTTTTACTTGCAGCAGGTTATGAATTTGCAATATTCATATAACTGATATTTCACTTTTACCTGATTATAATATGTTTTATTAACAAGGGCACCCTTTTTTGTATTTTTGTTTATTTAATATTTTTTTTGTATATTTTTGCTTGCTTTTTTATGTTTTTATATCATTGAAGGTGAATAGCTTGTTACAAAATTGATAAATGATATATATTTCTCTGTAAATGCAGCACAGTTGTCCATGTACATATTTATACAACCGCAGAGATATTATATTCCAAGTACTGGTATATTTTACATTTATTGTAATATATTGTAATTTTATTCAATAGAATCTTGTAATAATGTAATTTTTCTGTTTATGCCTATAGTCTAATGTTTAGCTTATTGGGATAGAATATTCCATTAAAGAGGTTCTAGTGATTTTTGAATTCTAAAGGTGGCCATACATCTAGCGATATGTCTGTATAATCCACCATTCGATTTGATCATTTTATAGAATCCAGAGAGAATCGAGTGTGTTCCAGAATTCCCAATGGATGAAAAGTGGCTGATATCATGTTAAATCGACCAGCTTAGTTGATCGAGCAGGATGCAAGATATACAGTATCGGTCGATCGCACAGGAATCGGCTACTGTACACGTCTTTCGATCGACTCTGAATCAATTTTGCATACAGAGCATGGAGACACAACATCAGTCAGATCGATTAGTGAAGGTGAATCGCATAGGATATTGTTTGTAGTGTGTGGGTCACAAGTCGATTGACTTTTGATCAACCATATTGAAGTCGATTCCTTAATAAAGTCGATCGTTTTGTTGATTGAACAGAATCGCTAGATGTACGACTAGCTTTAAAGTGATGGGATTTATTGACCTGGCTATGGTTTTGACCAACTCACACTACCTGTATGAAATTTGTACATTCTCATTCTGCTTGTGTGTTTCTACCAGATGCTTCAGTTTTCTCTCAATATCCATAATTCATTTATTTTTATTAAATTTATGTAAAAATAGGCAGTATGGGATTAAAGCATGTTGTTATTAAACACATCATCATTGACCATATATTCATTGAAATTGTGATTTTAGGATACTTGTTCTTTGAAATAAAAAAGGAAAAAAAAAACAGGGCAAAACTAAGCAATGCTATCAGTTTAAGATTTTGAGTTTTTTTTTTCTTTTAATATATAGTTACTGTGTATAATTAAATTATATATTTTACACTTTGCAGGTGTAAGGTACAGCCAGCAAGGAAGCAGTGAAGTCACGTCATCTTCAACGATTAATCACCATGGTAACAGTGCCATGTTGACCAGTCAGTCAGTCCTCCAGCAAGTTTCCCCAGCAAGCTTGGATCCTGGCCATAACATGCTTTCACCTGATGGTAAATTGGTGAGTACACCTGGCCTATTGTAGCTGCAGCGTTGATAAGATAAGAGAGACAAGCAAGCAAAATACACAGTATTCTTTTTTTTTTAGGTTCTCACAGGGTCAGCAGTAAACAAAGAAGCATTGTGGATAAAAAAAAAAATCTTGAATGCACAGTTTGCTCTAAAAAGCAGTACTCTGACCCACTTTAGGGCCTTTTTGAAGCTGACCAATAAATGTAACAAAGAGCTGTTCACTTTTTATTGATTAAATACCTTGCAAAGTAGGAAAGTGGGTGGAACAATGTTTGTTTTTCCTCACAGATGACATGCACCTTGATAAAACTGGCTCTCCTAAAGCCTTCTCTTTAAAGAGGTAGACTAGGTGTAAGCAAGACAGTTTTTTTTCTTTTGCTTGAGGCAAATACTTTCCCTTTTCTTTTTTTTAGCTATTTGCTGCTTTTTCAGAGTGTAGTAATCAGTACAGGGACATCACAAAGTGTCACTGATGGGATAATCATCTTACCAGGTTTTAACACCTAATTCTATTGAACGCCTAAATTCCAGACAGATTTGTTACAAAGTACCTACAGACATAGAACTACAGGCTTAAGATATTAGCCAATAGGAATGGCCAACGACATGCAATATGTCAGCGCTTTATAAAGCCATCAAATAATAATAATATTAATAATCCTGAGTTGATACAGGATTATGAGAATTGTATATGCTTAAAAATTGACCGATCATTTCCCACTAGGGATCGCTATTAGCCAGTCATACTCCAAAGCCATGTAGAGATCCAAATAAATATTCCTGATCATTTTGGACTGCAGTTTATCAAAGAGTACTGTATAGCTCACTGTTTGGCTACCAGCTGAGCTTTGTGTTCTACTCTATGAAGAGGGGAGAGAGGAGGATAACCTGTTGCAAGAACTTTCCTCAGTAATGGCCCATACTCACGGGCTGCAATTGTCGCCGCAACACGCGGCGCGCTTGTGTTGCGGCGACAGGTCGCCCGTGAGTATGAGGCGCAACACGGGCGCGCACCCCGAACCATCGGTCGTCGCTGCTGTTGCCAGGTGATTGGCACGGTCAATCGCCCGGCGACAGTGGCTGCCGCAACTTTGCCGCAACTGTCGCTAGTCCGCGTGAGTATGCGGACTAGCGACAGCAACATAATAGAAAAACTACGGCGCTTCCGGCGAGGGGGAGGAACGTCAGCGACAGCTTCCGTCGCACAGCTGATCCCTCTTCCGCGTGTGTACGCGGAGGGACCTGGCGACGAGCTGTCGCCGGCCTGTCACGCACACGCTCACGTGTGCTGGCGACAGGCCACAAATGTAGCCCGTGAGTATGGGCCATAACAATAGGCATGGGCAAGTGTGATCAGTCCCAACAGGTTGCTAGGGAAGGCCAACAACATCAGTGGACAGTGGACATAGCTTAAAGGTGGTCATACACTGGTTGAAATGGCCAGCAGATAAATCCCTTTCCGATTATTATCTGATCACAGAGAGGATCTATCTGCTCAAATGCCTGAACACACTATACACAGTTTTTCAATCAATTTCAGCATGAACGCTTTGAAAATCCATGTGCCTGCCAGGTCCCCCCCCCCCCCATGGTTCTCAACTGTCTGCTGCGTGGTCCCGGTCACTGCTAATACCCGGCAGCTACTCCATCTTGCTCACTTCTGTGTTCCTGGGCGCATGTGGGATGTAATGCAGGGGACAGACGCTAGGATCACTGTGAACACTAGAGGCCCCTAGTGTCTATCCCCTGCATTACGTCAGACAGGCCCCTAATGACATGGAAGTGAAGAAGATGCTGGAGAGTTACAGTGACCGGGCCATGTGGCAGACCGGTGCTAGGTTTCTTTGAGCCGTGTACCAAGGAACTGCTTGGTATTCTGCCAAACAGGCTGTTTTCCTTCCTATGGAGAGGGTGGACGTAGATTGTGCATTAGACGTCCTACTGCAGCTCACAATAGTGGTCAAGCTGTAAGACGACAAATCAGTAAAGAGAAGGCTGGTGTCATCAGGGGATACCTGTACTCACAAAATATTTTCCCTAGAAATTATCATGTACAATAATTTTCAGCAACAAAAATATAGTATGGGTACATAGCATAATATGGGAAAGGAGAGGGAAGGAACAGGAGGATAGCCTACAAATACCATTTTGAAAACAACATAAAACAAGCCAAAAAATAAATCATTATTATTATGAATCTTGACAGACATTTCCTTGATTTTTCGCTGCTCTTTTTATGTGAATGTAGTATAACACAGTACTAATAGTAATAGTCTAAATAAACCAATAACGTTTAACAAACTTTGTAATAAGGGAACAGTATTACTTGGGCAGCACTATTTTCTCACGAGAACAATGCAAACAAAGAACACATGAGTGGTTATAGACCAAAAAAGTAAATACAAAACTAATACATTTAAAAGACACAAATTCATGAATCCAAATAATAATAAAAAAATTATTATAATTATATCATATTCTTATGTCCATATTTAAAACTAAGGCCTATTTTTGTAAAACCTATCAATTTATCTGTATGTTTTTGGGATGTGGAAGGAAATCAGAGTGCCCAAAGGAGACCCATCCAAATACACAAACTCTGTGCAGACATAGTGGTGGCCCAGGTTTGAACAAAGGCCCCTAGCAATTGTAAGGCAAGACTGCTTTCCACTACACCACTTACTGCACAAAGCTAGATTCAGATGTTAATAAAGGTCACATAAAGGATTGCACATACCTATATCAGTCCTGTGATAAACAGTAACATTTACAGGTACTTGTTATAGACAAAATCCCAACTTCTGAGTGTAAATATAACTTATTCCAAGGAAACCTGTCAAATATCGAGGTAGCAAATCATTTCCTAAGAGAGCCATAGAAATGCAATACAGTATGCATTTATGTGAGTCAGCACGAAAGGGTTGGGATCCATCGGGCATGGATCCCAAAATAAAACAAAAATATAGTGTTAAAATAGTCCCATTTATGTATATGCACACCAGAGTGGGACCAGACAAGGATTTAACATGGCTCAGTTTTAATTGTAATTTAATAGGATATTGATAAGATGACCACAAAATGGAATCATTTAAGCCTTTTGGATGTAGCTGCTACGTCCAAAAGGCTTCTGCGGCGCTGCTGCACACTCCCACGGACAATCATGCGCCCGCACGTTCCCATGCCGCCGCCCGAACACAGTTCTCATTCATTGATGTAAGTCCCCGTTAGAAAGACCAATGGCTTCTATTAGAAGCCGTGATCTTTCTAAGTGTTATGTCCCCTCTGCACTTCCTGTAATTGTACTTGTTACGCTTGCAAAACCAAAAAGTATTCATTGTGGCCATCTTGTGGCCAAATAGTAAAACTACATCTACATACTTTTTAAAAAAAATAAATATACATACACTTACATTAAAATTAGCAGTTTACCTCCCACACTGTCCCAAAAATACCCAAATAACATTTTTAATTAAAAAAATAATTACAATAAAAAAAACAACAACATAAATAGATACCTAAGGGTCTGAACTTTTTTTTAATATGCATATCAAGAAGGTATATTACTATTAGTTTATAAATTATAAGCTTTTAAATAGTGATGGACGCAAAACTGAAAAAATGCACCATTATTTCAAAATAAAATATTGGCGCCATACATTGTGATAGGGACATAATTGAAATGTTGTAATAACCGGGACAAATGGGCAAATAAAATACAGTGAGTGCAGAATTATTAGGCAAGTTGTATTTTTGAGGAATAATTTTTATTATTGAACAACAACCATGTTCTCAATAAACCCAAAAAACTCATTGATATGAAAGCTGAATATTTTTGAAAGTAGTTTTTAGTTTGTTTTTAGTTTTAGCTATTTTAAGGGGATATCTGCGTGTGCAGGTGACTATTACTGTGCATAATTATTAGGCAACTTAACAAAAAACAAATATATACCCATTTCAATTATTTATTTTTACCAGTGAAACCAATATAACATCTCAACATTCACAAATATACATTTCTGACATTCAAAAACAAAACAAAAACAAATCAGTGACCAATATAGCCACCTTTCTTTGCAAGGACACTCAAAAGCCTGCCATCCATGGATTCTGTCAGTGTTTTGATCTGTTCACCATCAGCATTGCGTGCAGCAGCAACCACAGCCTCCCAGACACTGTTCAGAGAGGTGTACAGTTTTCCCTCCTTGTAAATCTCAAATTTTATGATGGACCACAGGTTCTCAATGGGGTTCAGATCTGGTGAACAAGGAGGCTATGTCATTAGTTTTTCTTCTTTTATACCCTTTCTTTCCAGCCACGCTGTGGAGTACTTGGATGCGTGTGATGTAGCATTGTCCTGCATGAAAATCATGTTTTTCTTAAAGGATGCAGACTTCTTCCTGTACCACTGCTTGAAGAAGGTGTCTTCCAGAAACTGGCAGTAGGACTGAGAGTTAAGCTTGACTCCATCCTCAACCCGAAAAGGCCCCACAAGCTCATCTTTGATGATACCAGGCCAAACCAGTACTCCACCTCCACCTTGCTGGCGTCTGAGTCGGACTGGAGCTCTCTGCCCTTTACCAATCCAGCCATGGGCCCATCCATCTGGCCCATCAAGACTCACTCTCATTTCATCAGTCCATAAAACCTTAGAAAAATCAGTCTTGAGATATTTCTTGGCCCAGTCTTGACGTTTCAACTTGTGTGTCTTGTTCAGTGGTGGTCGTCTTTCAGCCTTTCTTACCTTGGCCATGTCTCTGAGTATTGCACACCTTGTGCTTTTGGGCACGCCAGTGATGTTGCAGCTCTGAAATACGGCCAAACTGGTGGCAAGTGGCATCTTGGCAGCTGCACGCTTGACTTTTCTCAGTTCATGGGCAGTTATTTTGCGCCTTGGTTTTTCCACACGCTTCTTGCGACCCTGTTGAATATTTTGAATGAAACGCTTGATTGTTCGATGATCACGCTTCAGAAGCTTTGCAATTTTAAGAGTGCTGCATCCCTCTGCAAGATATCTCACTATTTTTGACTTTTCTGAGCCTGTCAAGTCCTTCTTTTGACCCATTTTGCCAAAGGAAAGGAAGTTGCCAAATAATTATGCACACCTGATATAGGGTGTTGATGTCATTAGACCACACCCCTTCTCATTACAGAGATGCACATCACCTAATATGCTTAATTGGTAGTAGGCTTTTGAGCCTATACAGCTTGGAGTAAAACAACATGCATAAAGAGGATGATGTGGTCAAAATACTCATTTGCCTAATAATTCTGCACTCCCTGTACGTGGGTTTTAACTATGGTAGCATGTATAATTTTTAAAGCTATAATCACCTAAAACTGAGAAATAATGCATTTTTTCCATTTTTATTCTTAATATTAAAATGTTAAAATGCATTTAGAAAAAATAATTATGAGCAAAATGTACCACCCAAAGAAAGCCTAATTGGTGGTGGAAAAAAACAAGGTATAGATCAATTCATTGTAATAAGTAGTGATAAAGTTATTGGCGAATGAATGGGAGGTGAAAATTGCTCGGATGCATAAGGTGAAAAATGAATAAAGGCTGAAGTAGGATAACATCCAAGGCAGGCACCTACATTCAATATTGAATTAGAGATGACAAGTTAATTGATGGGACCTCAATCAAAGCAGTGGGAAATTGTGTCATAATTTTTAATTATTATTGTTATAATATAATTAATAATATAATACGATAATATAGTTAAAGGACAACTGAAGTGCGAGGGATATGGAGGCTGCCCTATCTATTTACTTTTGAACAATGCACATTGCCCGGCTACCTCTAATACTTTTAGCCATAGAACCTGAACAAGCATGCAGCTCAGATGCATCTCCACATTTCCTCTCACTTCAGGTGTCGCAATGTTATTGCTGGTGATGCACATGCATTACAAAAAATATCATACAGTAGCCTCTATCCTTTAAACTAAAAGAGGAATGTAATGCTTTTATAATACCGCAATCTGTAATATGACTGAAGGGAAAAATATTTTAATGAAGTAAATTTATGTTTTAAAAGTATTTCCTTCAAATCCACGCCCAACCCTTTATATATCTGAATTTGCTACCAATGCCACAGGAAGTAGTTATGGCAAATTCTATACCTGCATTTAAAGGGGGCTTAGATACTTTCCTTGCGTTGAAAGACATCCATGGCTACAATTACTAGGTAATGCCCAGTGATGTTGATCCAGGGATTTTATCTGATTGCCATCTGGAGACGGGAAGGAATTTTTCCCTTTTGGGGCTAATTGGACCATGCCTTGTAAGGGGGTTTTGCCTTCCTCTGGATCAACAGGGATATGTGAGGGAGCAGGCTGGTGATGGATGTAAGTCTTTTTTCAACCCAAATAACTACATGTAACTATATGACAATGCTTCCCATTGGTCCATTTGCTGGAGCCTACAGAAATCTTGGATGGCAAAGTTAAATAAGCCCCTGCAGTACATGTGAATTAGAGCTTCCTGTCAAAGCTTATTATTATTGATTTATAAAGCGCCAACATATTCTGTGACTTTCTGAATTTGCCAATTAAGGATTCCCATTGGTTAGATGAATGGATGGTGGGAAATTCAAATAAGCCACAAAGCTCAACCTAGATAAGCTGTATCAGTAAACTGATACTTTTCACATTTCAAATATGTTTAATCTATGTTATGTATTTCTGGTATAAATGCGTTGCTGTTTATTGGAGCACATTACTAATTTCTTTCTGTCATTTTCTTGTACAGATATCTGTTTCTGGGGGTGGACTGCCACCAGTGAGCACACTGACAAATATTCATAGTTTGCAATCAATGCATCACAATTCCCAACAATCACAGAACCTCATCATGTCCCCCATATCTGGAGTGATGGCAATAACGCAAAGTAAGTTGTGTGAAGAGTGTGTTTATTTCATGGCATCAGATCTGTCTAACATCTGGTGCTGCACTGTAGATTTATCAATAACATTAAAGCGGAACTGAACTCTTGCACAGTACACAAGTCTTTATCCCACATATCGGTGCTGAAGAATTCACTGCTCTGTGTTCCTGTGCTTGTTTTGCCAGAACAAACCTAATCCTTCAGTGCTCACTGCAAAGAATTAACATGTAAAATTGTAATGATTTTTTTTTTGTCCATAAAGGTTATCATGCTAATCTTTTACATCAGAGACGGAAACCTGAGTTTTGATCCACTTTAATCTTTTTGGATTGCAATCAACAGTACAATGGATGCAGAGTACAATGTTCCATTTATTTTGATTGGATTCACATTCACATCAGGAGGATTTGATTAGAAAGCAAATGTTTTAACTGATAGTTTGAAGAAACAATAAGGCTCTGTACCCACTACCCACTTCTCTTCTGCGTCACGTGCGGCAGACAGTATAATGTCTGCTCTGATGGTTCGCAGTGATTCGGCTGGAGCCCAGGGCAGATGCACTCCCCCATAGGCTATATGGGAGAAAGCATCCGCCTGGCCCGGGATTATCGCGGACTGCACAGAAGTGTTGCCTGGTTATGGCCACGGATCCCGTGGATCTGGCAGCTGACAAGTATGAATGGCTCCTTTGTATAACAAAGGAGCAGATCACTCTCCACTAATCAGTGAGCGGAGAAGGGACTTTTTTTGTCCGTTCTCTGCTTAAATGGGAACAGAGCCTTAGAAATCAAAAGTAGGTTTAGGCTGTGTTCCCACTTGAGCTGTTCACACTTGTCACTCTGCAATGGATCCGTGGGATCCGTTGCAGTAAGCGGACTGCACTTCTGTGCCATCCGCAATAATCCTAGGCAGGCAGATGCATTCCCCAATATAGCCTATGGGGTAACTCATCTACCCTGTGCTACCTTCCCCGCCATTGATCACCGCCGCTTGTTCCCTGTACACAGGGCAGATGCATGGGGATCACCATATGCTGCAAATGACCAATAGCTCCTGAGCAACATGGAGAATTCTCATTGGTTCAAGGTAGACGAATGAAAATTCTTCCTGCTGCTATATAGAATTGGTCTAATACAGCCTATGGAGAGCCCAATGCTCATGTTGGCCGCGGGCTGGTTACAGAGGGACCAAGTGATGGTAATTGGTGGGGGAACACGTGAAAGGCGTTCACTTTGGAACTGCACAGAGTGGGTGCAAAATGGATGGAGTGCATCTGCTTAGTCCATTTTGCATCTACTCAAGTGGGAACATGTCACAGCATAAAGCATTCTGCTAAAGATACCCATAAGACTCCTGTCTCTGTCTTGATTTTTGTATCCCCTGGTTTTCTGATCTGAAGCCTTTATTTCATGGTATGTGGGGATCCTCACACTTGTGAAAAGTCTCCATAGGCTTTTTTTAGACTCACCTTCTCTCTTGCTGATGAAGTCTACTAGCTTGAATCTACATACCGTACTTGTTATGAAGACTGCAAAAATATCTTATTTCTAGATGTAAGGTGTGTAGCCAGAGAAAAAGCAAAGCTTTGAGACTCAGGCCCTTATTCAATTCAATTTTTCTTTTAAGTTTTCTCCTAGGTGATATTTTTTTACACCTTGTCAATAAAATGCATTTTAAGCCACCAACAAGCAAGAAAATAGTACTTTTCCACCTTAATTTTTTCAATCGCTAAGTGATGAAAAGTTATTTTAAAAGAGAAGCTGAGCAATTATCTCCTAGGAGAAAACTAGAGAGAAAAAGTGAATTGAATAAGGGCCTCGGTTCCTTTACCCTCCTGGCTCAAATTTCAAATATGGAATATTTAGATAATATTTAACAGTCATTTGATTTTAACACTTAATTTTATTGGTAAACGGGTTCTTGAGTGGACCAGATGTATAATTTTAAAGTTTCCACACACTTCAGAAGTGCTTTAAATATTGCACTTGTGTTTGAAATTTAATAATAATAACAATAATAATATATTTTCATCTTCAGATTTGAACACTTCTCAAGCACAGAGTGTCCCTGTCATCAACAGTGTTGCTGGGAGCCTAGCAGCCTTACAGCCTTTTTCCTCACAGTTACACAGCCCTCATCAGCAGCAAATCATGCAATCTGGTCACATGTCACAGCAGCCATTTATGGCCACCATGACTCCACTTCAGAATTCACACAGTAAGTTCCACGGTCTGGTCTGGTCACCATCATTTGCATTTGACAGTGTGGATATTTGCACCTGACTAATCTTCACATTTCCTATGAACCTAACATGTTTAAGATATTAAGATACAGTTTATGAGGCAGAGATCATATACAGTATATATATACCTGTGTGTATATATATATATATATATATATATATATCCTCGCTAACTGTACCTACTAATTAGGTCTTATGCTAGGTAAATATGACAAGATTTTCTGGCAGATTTACTGTCAGTTCGATTCTTTCCAACATGTCCGATCTGATTTTCCATAGACGTGAAGGGAAAACGATCGGAAATCAGATCGGACATGTTGGAATTAATCAATCTGACAGTAAATCTGCCAGAAAATCTTATCATGTGTTCCTAGCATTACAGCTCACACTTGTCTGGTTGTCATTCAGTTGCATAAGGATGTGCGGTTATCCAAATGTAAGTGAATGGGAGCCAGACCACTTGGCAACTCTGCAAACAATTACATTTTAAGTAGCAAAAAAATTGGTTCACAAAACATTTCTCATAAATTATCTCACTTTATCTGTTTTCACCTAATCTATGTAAAACATATTGAGCACCCAATAAGAAAAAAGTATTAAAAGAAAGCATGTAAAGTAAAACTGAATGTACCACAAATGAATCAGGAGCAACTTATATTGAGTGACATTTTTTCCTTTGGAAAATGTGGAAAAACTGTTTTGGGTTTATTTTTTTTGTTTTTTTTTGTTTTTTTTTTTTAGAAAAGGGGGAGATTCATAGAAATTAGGAATGATCTATTCCTTTTTATCTCATCATTTATTCTTTTCTATCTTTACTCAGGACCCATCTCTTCTCATCTGTCCTAGTTCATGGCCCTTAAGCAATTAACTTTTTCTCCTGAATTTTCTCCTAGGAGATAATTTTTTATCTTCTATTTAAAAAAAAACTTTTCAGCACTCTGCAATTTAACCTCTTTCCCACAGCGTTACGCCGCGGCGGCAGCCCCAGCCGTTTGGTGTAAAGTTCCGTTGCCAGCTAATGCAGGAGATCGTGCGCAGTATGCGCGTGCATCTCCTGCTTGGGGGGCGGAGCTCCTCCCCGGCTTTAGTCTTTGAGCGGCTATTGCCGCTCGGGAGACTGTTAGACGGCGTGATCGCCGTCTATTTCTATGTACAGCGCTGCAATCGGCAGCAGCGCTGTACTGGGGACAGCCGTGTCACACGGCTGCCCCCCTGGGGGACAAGAGAGCGATCGGCTGTCATAGGCAGAAGCCTATGACAGCCGATCTCCGTAATTGGCTGGCTGTGGGGAGGGAGGGAGGGAGGGAAGGGATGTAAAGGAACAGGTTTTTTTTTAAAACACGCCAACAATAATATTTATAAAGCGATCAGACCCCACCACCAGAGAGCTCTGTTGGTGGGGAGAAAAGGGGGGGGGGGGGAATCACTTGTGTGCTGTGTTGTGTTTTACTAAAAATGGCCTGGTAACTAGGGGGGTTTAGCCCTGCAGTCCTCAAGAGATTAAAACGTACTAAAAAGTAGATGGAAAAGTGCTATCAAAACTATTTTATGTATTTTCTTGCTTGCTGGTGGTTTAAATGGCATTTTATTGACAAGTTTGAAAATATCACCTAGGAGAAAACTCAGAAGAAAAAGTCAGTTGCATATGGGCCACAATGTCCTAACTTTTTCTCCTAAGTTTTTTCCTTGATAATATTTTTTACACCTTTTAATAAAATGACTTTTAAGCCATCAGCGAATGAGAAAAAACATTTTGACAGTTCTTATCACCTGTTTTTTGGTACTTTTTCAATTGGAGTGATAATGAAAAGTTATTTTAAAAAGAAGATGAACAATAATCTGATAGGAGAAAAAGAAAAAGTCGATTGAATAAGGGTCCTTATTCGTTTTAACTCATGATTTATGTATCCTTATCTCTCTTAAAGGGACAATATTGTAAACAAATGTAAAAATGAATGTGCACATGTTTTCATACATATTGTCCCAGAGTAAAATGCATTGTAAATTACTAATTTCATATGTAGATGAACTTGTCCAAAACCTGTCAGAGCTTTTAGAGTTTTACTACCTATTGTTAATGACACAACATAAGGAAAAAGAAATGTACAGCACAATTTACTGTCGGAGAAAGATCTGTCTTATGGTGCCCATACACGATACAATAAAAACGTTAGATTTTCCCGTTTATTCGATCTAAATGATCGAATTGAATGAAAGTTGAAAATATTTTTTTTTTCGATCAAGAAATTCGAACGATTATCCCGTTTTTTCGTGAAAAATTATCAGACATGCTGGAAAAATCTTTATATTCGATCTAACAGAATAATCGAACTAAATTATCTAATTGAAAAATTGTACCATGTATGGCCACCTTTATATGTAGGCAAGCACAAGTATGTTAAATTTACCAATTGTTTTGCGCTAATGGTCCTTTAACTCATGACTTATCTCTCTTAACACAGAATTTATCTGCCCTTATCCATCTTAAAGGGAACCTGAAGTTAAAGGTAAATGGAGGCTGCCATATTTATTTCTTTTTGAACATTACTAATTTCCTGACAGTACTGCTGATCTTCGGCTGCAGTAGTCTCAACACATACCCGGAACAAGCATGCAGCTAATCTTGTCAGATTTTTGTCAGAAACATCTAATCTGCATGCTTGTTCAGAGTCCATGGCTGAAAGTATTAGCGGCAGAGGATCTTCAAGACAACCAGGAAACTGGTATTGTTTAAAAGGAAAAAAATATGGTAGCCGCCATATCCTTTTCACTTCAGGTTACCTAACTCATTATTTATTTTTCCTTTTTTATTCAGTTTCCCCTTGTTTATCTCACAAATTATCTCTCCTCCTCATACCAGAGATGAAGAATAATAAGTAAGATGCAATAGTTCATAAAATACATTTATTGAATAAACCCCAAGATGAAGAATAGTTAAGGGGAGATAATTCATTAAACTGGTTTTGTGAATCAATCTTAAAAAGCCATTAGCAGTTTAGACCTGCTCAAGTGGATACAGTTTGTGGGGGCAATTTTGCTGCCAGGGTTGGGTTTTAATAGAGCTGAATAGTTTCAGTCAGTTCTGTCTGAACTGTCAGATCATCTTCTAAAGTGCCAGCTAAGTCCACTGTTCCTTCTTCCATCGTGTGCTGTGCATTGTCACTTTGCCCATTCTCCATAGCAACAGAATGCATAACCAGCCTGATGGCTAGCAACGTGTCTGTTCAGCATTGGGCCCAGAGCTGTCGCTCGAGGGATTGAGTTTGATTCAGTACGTGTGTGTGTGTGTGTACACCTTCAGTATGAGGCAGGGGCTGCAATATTTTACCACATAATAGCAGACAGTTTTTAAAAGCTCCAGTCTAGGTGTGGTACATCCCTTATTCTATCTGAACTGGAGATCCCTGAGAACATGCTAATAGATCAGGCCCTATAACTGTGATAGACATTTTCTGAAGCTCTTATCTCAACTTGTCTCTCACTGTTTCTTGTTTAAGGTTTTTCTGCCAGGAAGTTCAAAGTGTAATTTCATTAGCTCTGCTCTGTTTCATCATTTACAATACAGAGTGTAATTTGTAAATATTAGAGAATGATGCAATGTTATAGAAAAACAGCTGTATAACGGAAAACAAATTATGAGAGTCTTTTCTTTGCTTCTAATATTCTATCAATTATTTGTACTACACATACAATTTATTATATTATAAGTTTTTTTCACTTCAGTGTCACTTTAAAGAGGAACTTCAGCCTAAACAAACACACTGTCATTAAGTTACATTAGTTATGTTAATTAAAATAGATAGGTAATATAATCTCTTACCCATGCTGTTTTAAAAGAAAAGGCAAATGTTTGTGCGTTCATGGCGGAAGCCATCTTTTTGGTTGAAAGTGTAGGTATGGATTTTTGGTTGGAAGGAGGTGACAAGGAGCATGAGACACAGTTCCAACTGTCCTGTGTCCTGATTACCCCTCCCAGCTGCTAGGCAACGAGAACAACAACATCAGAAATCCCATCATGTTTTGCACAGCATCAGGGGAAAAATGCCTGGGCAGATTTCTTTGATGGGGCGGAGCTTAGCTTCTGTGCAGCTAAAAATGAGGCTTGGGTAAGAAAAACAAAGTTCTGATGCTATGAAACTGTTCAACTGAATCAACAAGCCTTTGCAGTGCTGCTGAATAGATTTTTAGTCTGGAGGTTCACTTTAAAGTGAACCTCCGGACTAAAAATCAACTCAGCAGCACTGAAAAGGCTTGGTGTTTCTTCAACAGTTTCACAGCATCAGAACTTTGTTTCTCTTATACAAGCCTCATTTTTAGACGCACAGAAGAAAACTGCCCGGGCTTTTTCCCCCGGATGCTGTGCAAAGCATGATAGGATTTCTGATGTTGTTGTTCTCGTTCTGCTGTTTTGGTGCAATTTTTTATTTTTTTTTTACATTTTGAATTTGACATTTGAAGCCTAGTGTGTGCAGCTGGGAGGGGTAATCAGGACACAGGGCAGTTGGAACTTTGTCTCCTGCTCCTTGTCACCTCCTTTCAACCAAAAAGATGGCTGCCCCCATGACAAAGATTGCAGCCCCCATGAATCACAAACATTTGCCTGTTCTTTTAAAACAGGGAGGGTAAGAGATTATATTACCTATCTATTCTAATTAACATAACTAATGTAACTTGATGACAGTATGTTTGTTTAGGCTGAAGTTCCCCTTTAAGTTGGGAGCTCCACTGAGGGACAGTCAGTGATATGATTATGTATACAGTGATACTAAGAAAGATAATCTTGTTCATTAGAGTAGTGTTTTGGTAGGTTGAATCTTCTTTTTTCCCCTCTGCAGTGGGAGGCCTTCTACTCTTTACCTTCCTCTTCCTAAGTTATGAATACATCAACCGAGTAAATAAATAAGAATGAGCCATAGTTACTACCAAAGAGCTTTCCTTTTCTAGTCAGTGGAAAGCAGCTTAGAAAACTGAACTTTAGCTTCTCACTGAAACTGCACTCATAAGACATTATTACTATTATGATTTGTTTGCATCAATCAGTGTATCCGTATATTTGTGTCGCTTTTTACTTATGTGTTTTAATTTGGTTGTTTGACTGTGTTGCTGAATAAGCTGACATGTTGTTCATTTGTCTGCTGATATCCACAGTGTATGTACACAAACAGGAACCTCCCCAGTATTCACACACATCCCGCTTTCCCTCAGCAATGGTTGTCACGGATACCGGCAGCTTAAGCACGTTAACAAACATGTCTTCCAGCAAACAGGTAAGGTCAGCTTCTTTTACCCAGGGTTCACATGCTTGTCCTGACTCCTCATTAGCTAGTGCTTGGCACTTATGTTCTGATGTGCTGATAAAATCTGAATAGTGATGATAAAGAGTACACACTAGGAAGAAAGTAAGAAACGAAATATGTAGAAGTAGTGAGGAATATGTTGGAAGCGCATTTTTCAAACAGGGATCAGTGGCCTACATGTATCAGCTAGAGATGCAGCCTGCTGGGTTATGTCATCCAAGCGCAGGATGAGGCTATTGGTGTCCTTCTTATACTTCCTGCTCCATGCTACTCCGTCTTGCACTGCGTCGTCTTCCTTCCTCCCCTCTCCATAAAAACAGAATACGCCACTAGCCTGCAGGCTAGCAACATATCTGTATGGTATTCGACCTCCATGATCCTTGTGGGCGCTAGTCCTCGTACATGTGCATGAGGCTATAGGGAAGCATGTACAAAAAGAAATATGGAGGCTAACCTGGTCCATTGACACTGAAAATACAGAAAGCCAAAAAGATCGCCTTAAAAATTAGGAATAGCATTTCCAGGGTGAGGCACACAATGGCATCCTCCATATTTTTATTACTACAATTGCTTATAAGGGAAATTAATATTGGTTATGTGTTTGTTATTTCTGTTACTAGTTTAAAAAATGTATGAAGAAAAAATGAAATAGGGTATTTCTTTTGAATATTTCGTATTTACCATGTAATTTGCGCTCCAAACAATCCAGACTGAAAATGCTAGATGTTAGTATACTGCCTTGCTGTAAAATCAGATTACCACTGAGAACCAATACCTTGTGTGGGAATAATCCACCTGCCTTCTCTCTCTTTCCTTTTTCATTCTAGCTAATGTAGTCAGCAGAATGGGTTATATAATGTAAACCACTGGCTGCACAATGTTTTCTTATAAAACCATTATCTTTGTTGGTTACAAATGCTACAATGCCCCTTTATAAAATCACTGTGTGTGGTCATAACCATCTAGAAGTGTCCCCCATAAAAACATACACAGGGCATATAACGGAACAATGGACCTGGTAATGCAATCTAATGCTACAGAGTAGTGCCTGTGCCATGCTCACATCTCCCAATCATACAAGCAGTCACTCTTCCTCATGGCTATACGATGGTAGGTGGTGGATTATATGCCAGGGTCATTACAGGGTGTGCCAGCATAAACCTCACCCACCCCATGAAAGAAGTAACTGTCCCACCGCTCTCCACTCCACTCCATACATGGTATGTAGGGAAGGACATCCTGTGTGCGCTCAGATGTTAAGCTCTATGATTGGAGCTGGTATAAGAGCGGCCAGGGGCGTAACTACAAGGGAGCAGCCCCTGTGACCGCAGGGGGGCCCAGAGTTGTAAGGGGGCCCCCACTACTACTTCACTCCCTATGATAAAGGGGTCCATCCTTCAGATCAGGTGTTTTTGCAGCTACACTGGTTATGGTGTGATGATTATTATATCCACACTTGTTTTATGACCTTTGCAACATGGGCCCGAAACCCTTGAGGGTCACCAGGGGAAGGCAAGGAAAAGGGTTTGAACATTGGGGGGCCCCATGAAAGTTTTAGTGGCGGGTCCCATGATCTGTAGTTACACCCCTGGCAGCGGGTTATGCTGGTGTAGAGTGCCCAGAGTGGTGTAGAGCAGTGCCTGTTTTTTGTACGTAAATTTATTTGTTTGCCGGACCCGTCCACATGTACTTTCGAATTTTTTTTCACTTAATGAGCCTATCATCTACCTGCAGCCAGGTAAATATATGGGCCTCTGTGTGCCCCTGATACCTGCTCACCTGATACCCAACGCCTCCCCTCACAGTGACATATATATTTATTATTATACAATATATATAATGAGCCTATCATCTACCTGCAGCCAGGTGAATATATGGGCCTCTGTGTGCCCCTGATACCTACTCACCTTATACCCAACACCTCCCCTCAAAGTGACATATATATTTATTACTATACAATATATATAACGAGCCTATTATCTACCTGCAGCCAGGTGAATATATGGGCCTCTGTGTGCCCCTGATACCTACTCACCTGATACCCAACACCTCCCCTCACAGTGACATATATATTTATTACTATACAATATATATAATGAGCCTATCATCTACCTGCAGCCTGGTGAATATATGGGCCTCTGTGTGCCCCTGATACCTGCTCACCTGATACCCAACGCCTTCCCCTCACAGTGACATATATATTTATTATTATACAATATATATATATAAAATGAGCCTATCATCTACCTGCAGCCTGGTGAATATATGGGCCTCTGTGTGCCCCTGATACCTGCTCACCTGATACCCAAAGCCTCCCCTCACAGTGACATATATATTTATTATTATACAATATATATATAATGAGCCTATCATCTACCTGCAGCCTGGTGAATATATGGGCCTCTTTGTGCCCCTGATACCTGCTCACCTGATACCCAAAGCCTCCCCTCATATTTATTATTATACAATATATATAAGTACAACAGCATGTTATATAAATGCACAATAGTTTCATGTTAATATGAAAGATTTATATGACATACTTAGTATTTACCTTTAGAAAAAGGCCTCAGTTTACTATGGTCAAAGGACAGAGAAAAACCTACCCAATCCAGCAACACTAGCCTAATGTAATAAAATTAAATCATGAAGAAAAAATGAAATATATTACTTTTGAAGATTTTGATATGAAGTCTATTGTTTGTGCTTCAAACATTCCAGACTGAAAATGCTAGATGTTAGTGTAAAATGCTAGATGTTAGTATAAAATGCTAAATGTTAGTATAAAACTAGATGTTAGTATACAATGCTAGATGTTAGTATAAGGCTGCTTTCACAGTGGGATGTTACAGGCGCACGTTAGTGCAGCCTGTAACGCAGCCCAACTCACAGCAATGAAAAATCAATGGGCTGTTCACAGTTCCCATGTTGTGTTGGAGTATAACGCTGCACGTTCAATGAAAGTGCAGCGTGCTGTGCGTTATACTCGTATTTGGCTGCGTTCGGATGTTTGCACATGCTCAGTACTGTTTTTTTTTTAAAGTTGCCGCATGCGCCGTTTTCGCTCGATAGTATGCGTCAAAAAGTACGCATCACGGACGCATCAAGAGACGCATAACGCGGCTCTATATAACGTCCAACTTCAATACTAACATGCGTTGCGTTAGGGGCACGTTATGCGACCTTAACGTCGCATGAAACGCAACGTCTTAGTGTGAAAGAGCCCTAAAACTAGATGTTAGTATAAAATGCTGGATGTTAGTGTAAAATGCTAGATGTTAGTATAAAACTAGATGTTAGTGTAAAATGCTAGATGTTAGTATAAAATGCTAGACTGCAGCTCTCACCTAACTGAAAGCATTGTGAGAACTGCTGAAAGACCAGTGAAACAGTGGCCAGGTGGTGTGAACACACCTGAAGGGAGAACTTTTTACAATAGGTTGTATTGTGTGACTACAACTGTGCAGTTTTACCAACCTGTTAGAAGTTCTGACCATTGTTTGCTATGATGTAATTTAGTAGCAAAACGTTTTATTTATAAATCAGTCCTAGTTTATAGGATCACCTGGGTTCCCCACAGTGCTCTACACTGTGACAATATTTAACCATATCCATAAGAAGAGCTCCACCTACTGACAAATGGCAGAGGGTATGGAGGTTAGTTCAGGTATGCTTGATATACATGTATCCAGCAGCCAGCAATCGATAATCTTGATTGAAGAGACTGTCCGCCATCCATTACTCATGTCTATGCCACACTTCGGTTTACAGCTTCTGGTTTGTAGATTACCTGTGGTATCCTGGGGAAGCCTTCTTTGGTAAATCTACTAAACAGATCATCTGATGTAAGCAATGACCCAAACAGCAAAAGCAGTATGGTCATAAATGTCTGCTGTGGAACCATCTCTCTCAAGTAGGTGTAGGAAGTATACCTTCCCTCATCTCCTCCCACCCAGCCAAATGGTAGTCGATGAGTTTTGCTTTAAAATAATTTATTTATAGGAATTGTATACTTATTTACGTATTTATTAATTGTTTTATTAGGAAGATTTCTAAAGTTGGATTTTTTTTTTCATCAGGAATAGTGATGGTCATGTCTAGTAGAACTCATGGAGAAGCATGGGATTTGTTTGATCAGCAGATAGATTTGCACAGCTTTGATTTGCTGCGATCACATTCTGATTTCGCACATTATCATGACTAGCAAATCAGAGACTTACATATCTATCACCTGACCAAACTGATCACATGCTCCTCCGTGA
Organism: Hyperolius riggenbachi; assembly: GCF_040937935.1. Taxonomy (NCBI): domain Eukaryota; kingdom Metazoa; phylum Chordata; class Amphibia; order Anura; family Hyperoliidae; genus Hyperolius; species Hyperolius riggenbachi. Next base: position 334,399,564 of record NC_090647.1, read on the forward strand.
GCTCTTCTCGGCATGACTATCATGAGTCAGGAAAATATTAACTATTAGAATCGCTGGTTCCATTTTGTTTTTTAAGCTCCATCTAGTTGACAGGCACATTTTCTATGTCTTATTGCTGGACAGTAAGGATGTATAATTCCATGTTTAAAATGGGGGTTAACTATTATTCTCCAGGCCAGCATGTGGGCAGTCCAGTAGTGTAGCAATTAGTTGAAATCAAAATTGATCTTGTCAATTTTTTCTCGTTTAAATGATTTTATATGCACAAAGTAGGTCAGCGAAACATACACAAATGATCACAGATGTTCTTACTTAAACCAAAAGAGGGAAGTTTATAAAACATGAATGTGTAATAAAATACACAAACACACACAGTAAATATATATATATATATATATATATATATATATATATATATATATATATATATATATATATACAGGATCTTCTCAAAAAATTAGCATATTGTGATAAAGTTCATTATTTTCTGTAATGTAAACATTAGACTTTCATATATTTTAGATTCAATTACACACAACTGAAGTAGTTCAAGCCTTTTATTGTTTTAATATTGATGATTTTGGCATACAGCTCATGAAAACCCAAATTTCCTATCTCAAAAAATTAGCATATTTCATCCAACCAATAAAAGAAAAGTGTTTTTAAAACAAAAAAAGTCAACCTTCAAATAATTATGTTCAGTTATGCACTCAATACTTGGTCGGGAGTCCTTTTGCAGAAATGACTGTTTCAATGCGGCGTGGCATGGAGGCAATCAGCCTGTGGCACTGCTCAGGTGTTATGGAGGATCAGGATGCTTCGATAGCGGCCTTAAGCTCATCCAGAGTGTTGAGTCTTGCGTCTCTCAACTTTCTCTTCACAATATCCGCAAACACTAGCCGAGAAGAGTACCAGGGAAAAATATACCACACACTGGGTCCGTAAGGACAAGCCCTATAAGTACATAGGCATACAAGCATATCACTTGTTGAATATAAATTCTAAAATAGATGAACATGGAATCACATAGTTATGTGTTTTCCTCAAATGGGTTGACTGATAAAGCTATACAATGAAAGCTACTCTATATGGAGGTCTTTGCTTATCCCCCACACTCCTGGCGTCGCCTCTCAGAGTATGGTGTAGCTATTCCAGCTCTGACAGGGGCTTTTGCTGGGGGTTATACTGCTGGTGGGGGGCGCACTTGTATATATGTTTTTACTGTAAATATGTATAGCATCTTTTTGAAAAAGCCGTGAGGTGAAACATGTCAGAGATTCATATTACAGCACTTGTACTATAGAGCACGATCCACCTTGTATATACCTCCTTTGTCTAGCTGAATGCATGCACTGCTACCTACTGAGAACTCCATATCTGGGCTATTAGTCCCCTACATTTACGATAGGAGTTTCTTTGGAGTGCATTCTTTCAGTGTCAGTGGGGCCTGATTATGTAATTTGTATGGAATAGCTACACCATACTCTGAGAGGCGACGCCAGGAGTGTGGGGGATAAGCAAAGACCTCCATATAGAGTAGCTTTCATTGTATAGCTTTATCAGTCAACCCATTTGAGGAAAACACATAACTATGTGATTCCATGTTCATCTATTTTAGAATTTATATTCAACAAGTGATATGCTTGTATGCCTATGTCTTCACAATATCCCACAGATTCTTTATGGGGTTCAGGTCAGGAGAGTTGGCAGGCCAAATAAGCACAGTAATACCATGGTCAGTAAACCATTTACCAGTGGTTTTGGCACTGTGAGCAGGTGCCAGGTCGTGCTGAAAAATGAAATCTTCATCTCCACAAAGCTTTTCAGCAGATGGAAGCATGAAGTGCTCCAAAATCTCCTGATAGCTAGCTGCATTGACCCTGCCCTTGATAAAACACAGTGGACCAACACCAGCAGCTGACATGACACCCCAGACCATCACTGACTGTGAGTACTTGACACTGGACTTCAGGCATTTTGGCATTTCCCTCTCCCCAGTCTTCCTCCAGACTCTGGGACCTTGATTTCCGAATGACATGTAAAAGTTGTTTTCATCCAAAAAAAGTACTTTAGACCACTGAGCAACAGTCCAGTGCTGCTTCTCTGTAGCCCAGGTCAGGCGCTTCTGCAGCTGTTTTTGGTTCAAAACTGGGTTCATGCTTCCATCTGCTGAAAAGCTTTATGGAGATGAAGATTTCATTTTTCAGCACGACCTGGCACCTGCTCACAGTGCCAAAACCACTGGTAAATGGTTTACTGACCATGGTATTACTGTGCTCAATTGGCCTGCCAACTCTCCTGACCTGAACCCCATAGAGAATCTGTGGGATATTGTGAAGAGAAAGTTGAGAGACGCAAGACTCAACACTCTGGATGAGCTTAAGGCCGCTATCGAAGCATCCTGGGCCTCCATAACACCTGAGCAGTGCCACAGGCTGATTGCCTCCATGCCACGCCGCATTGAAGCAGTCATTTCTGCAAAAGGATTCCCGACCATGTATTGAGTGCATAACTGAACATAATTATTTGAAGGTTGACTTTTTTTTGTTTTAAAAACACTTTTCTTTTATTGGTTATATGAAATATGCTAATTTTTTGAGATAGGAAATTTGGGTTTTCATGAGCTGTATGCCAAAATCATCAATATTAAAACAATAAAAGGCTTGAACTACTTCAGTTGTGTGTAATTGAATCTAAAATATATGAAAGTCTAATGTTTATCAGTACATTACAGAAAATAATGAACTTTATCACAATATGCTAATTTTTTGAGAAGATCCTGTATATACAGTATATATATACGGTATCTCCTGACAGGTAGGGAACTGCTGTCTAAGCTGGTACACTGAATTATAAGACGCAGATGTTGCTTGTAATCATGACTCTAAAGTTTACCAACACTTAAATAGTTCTACCTTAAATATGAAGACAATTTCATTGGACTTTGTCCGCTACACATTCAGTGGAGCAGTAATTATTGGGAGTTGTGACATCTTAACGGGCAGAATCGTAATGTACTTGGATTAGATAATTATGTCCTGCATCTATAGGGCTTGTTTCAACAAGCATCAAAGTCTGCTTGGGCAAGATGAATAATTAATCAGGCTTGGTTAGGGCTGAGTGCCCACCAGATGGATTGATAAGCCTCTTCAAGGAAATAGTATTCCACAGAGCCTTGATGTGCTTGATTGCTTGACTGATTATGATTTGTGGGGTTAGATAAATGTTTTTTCTCTTGACTACAAAGAGTGGGAAATGCAAAAAGGAATTGACAAGGAATATATGGAATTACAATTTCATTACTGGCTCTGCCAGATAAGGAAAACACTAAAGTTGAATTCGGGGCAATATAAAAATGAGTCTTCTTAATTCCTGTGACCTCCCTAGTAGTGTTCTCCTATAAAATGTAATAATGGCATAGACAAATCCCTACAATCACCTACAAAGCTGTCAAGAACTTTCAGTCACGTGCATGGGCGTCCGCACATATGGCAAAACCGGGCATCTGCCCGAGCCTGGCCGCCCGCTGCCCCCCCCTGGCCGCGTGCCCGTGCAGCCAGCAGGAGGGGAACACGCAGAGAAGAGAGAGAGCGCTATGGGCACAGTGGGGAAGGGCGGACGTCTCCCCCCCCTTCCCTCACCTTAGGGGTCTCTCTCTCCCTCGCTGTCCCCTCCGGAATGAAGTGTGCAGCGGCTGGCAGCGGTGGGCGGAACTTACCTCCTCTCGCTCCTGCGCCGGAAGTTCTGGTGCCGCACTCTGGTCTGGATCAGGCCAGAGTAGCGGCTAATCCATCCGGCGCGTGCGACGAGAGGAGGTAAGTTCCGCCCACCGCTGCCAGCCGCTGCACACTTCATTCCGGACTCCGGAGGGGAGAGCGAGAGAGGGAGGGAGAGCCCCCTAAGGTGAGTGCCCATAGCTCTCCCTCTTCTCTCCGCTGCTCCCCTCCTCCTGCACACATGGCCACTTTTTCTGGGGACATATCCCCCTGGCTACATATACCGGGACATATACCCCTGCCTACATATACTGGGACATATACCCCTGCCTACATATACTGTCTGGGACATATACCCCTGCCTACATATACTGTCTGGGACATATACCCCTGCCTACATATACTGTCTGGGACATATACCCCTGCCTACATATACTGGGACATATACCCCTGCCTACATATACCCCTGCCTACATATACTGTCTGGGACATATACCCCTGCCTACATATACTGTCTGGGACATATACCCCTGCCTACATATACTGGGACATATACCCCTGCCTACATATACTGTCTGGGACATATACCCCTGCCTACATATACTGTCTGGGACATATACCCCTGCCTACATATACTGTCTGGGACATATACCCCTGCCTACATATACTGTCTGGGACATATACCCCTGCCTACATATACTGTCTGGGACATATACCCCTGCCTACATATACCCCTGCCTACATATACTGTCTGGGACATATACCCCTGCCTACATATACTGGGACATATACCCCCTGCCTACATATACTGGGACATATACCCGTGCCTACATATACTGGGCACATATACCCCTGGCTACCTGTTCTGGGGACATCTCTACCCCTGGCTACCAGTTCTGGGGACATCTATACCGCTGGCCACCTATTCTGGGGACACCTATAGACCTGGGGCTACCTATTTTTGGGGAACCACTGCTGTCAGATTGAGTGTATTTTGGGGAACTGCTGCCAGGTGAGAGGTGTCTACATATTAAGGGGGCATTCTGCCTATTTATGTGAAAAGCTGTCTATTTATGTGCCTCATGACTGCTGAATTTGTCTTGTTGCGGGCCTCATGGTTACTGACTTTGTCTTGTTGGGGGCCTCATGATTTGTTGGGGGCCTCAAGATTGCTGAATTTGTCTTGTTGGGGGCCTCATGATTGCTGAATTTGTCTTGTTGGGGGCCTCATGATTGCTGAATTTGTCTTGTTGGGGGCCTCATGATTGCTGAGTTGGTCATGTTGGGGGCCTCATGATTGCTGAATTTGTCTTGATGGGGGGGGCCTCATGATTGCTGAATTTGTCTTGTTGGGGGTCACATGATTGCTAACTGCGAGACTATGGAAAAAGCTGAATCATCATCATATGAGACAATAGCATTAAACCTACTTTTTCTGCTTTTTAAAACAGAAAATGAAACTGGGAGGTTCTAAAAAAAATGAATAATTTTTTTCAGGAGTACGATGGATGAAATTGTTTATCTTCACAGTTTATTTTCAACTTAATTTTCCATAATGTTCATGTATGAGTTAAAACGTTTGTATTTAGTTTAAATTGCTGTTGGCACTTTGTGATAGTAAAGTGACTTTGCAGTTTGGACACTCGACCTCCAAAAGGTTCGCCACCATTGTCCTAATCTAATGTCCCACCATTGCTTAGTTCATGTAAACTTGTCTCCACCCACGACCACACCCACATTCTGGTTCATGACCACACCCATTTTTCGGCGCGGCGCGCTACGCGCGCCGCATGACGTAGCTCCATTTTTTGGCGCGCGTAGCGCGCCACACAACACCAGCCCAAATTTTTAACTCCCCACTTTTTGCCCCCCCCTGGAAAATTTTCTGCGGACGCCCATGGTCACGTGACAGCCCAGACTGCTGTTGCTTCTTTAGCATGTGACAGGGACATTTGTTGCCTTGTGTGACTGGCTAGTGATATGGAAACCTAATAATATTTGCCCTAATGACTCATGAAGGTGTTCCTAGATGGTATGATGGGTAGCCTGGTGGCATGGTAGATAGCCTTTCACCTTACAGTACTACAGCCCCAGGTTTGCACAGGACACTCTGTAAGGAGTTTGTATGTTCTTCCTGGGCACTGCAGTTGCGTCCTACATTTCAAGAACATATTAGAAAGTTAATTGGTCCCCCCCCCCAAATTGGCCTTAGACTATGCTACAGACATTAGACTATGACTATGGTAGTGAATAGATTATAAGCTCTTCTGATGGGCAGTCAGTGACATGGCTATGGACTCTGTAAAGCACTGCAGAAGATGTTAGCTCTATATAAATAAATAAATATAATAATAATAATATAGAACTCTGGTCCCTGGGAGGCAGCATTAGAAAAAGATTTATAACTGAGACATTGCTTTAGTCCTTGTTCTTAGTTCTTGTGGGCATTTTTTATATTTATGTCAGATCAAAGTTGGCGAGGTAATGATGTTTAAAAGGATATCATTTTTGTTTTGCCTGGACAAATCATCATTCAGCTTTTATGTTCCCTCATTTGGTCACAGTAATATTTGTAATAATTGTTATCCCAGTTTTTACTTTTTGCTTTCAATATAGCACGTCTCAAAAGCCCCCAAAAGGTCCAAATACCTGATAGTAACAATGCATTAGTTTGATATAAATGATTGGAAAATGTGCCTGTTCCTTGCTAGGGTGATTTACCTTCACCTGCTACGGTACATCAAGAGAGATAGAAAACGAAAGAGGCATCATAGTGTGACAGAGATAGCAACAATGACTATTATTATTTTTTATGAATTTGGCATTCAGTGCATTCAACAGTGAGAGGAAGTGTGTGCGCGCGCGTGTGTGTGTGTGTGTGTGTGTGTGTGTGTGCGTGGTGTGCGTGCGTGTGTGGTGCGTGCGTGTGTGGTGTGTGTGTGTGTGTAGTGTGTGTGTAGTGTGTGTGTGTGTGTGTGTGTGTGTGTGTGTGTGTGTGTGTGTGTATGTGTGTGTGGTGTGTAGTGTGTGTGTGTGTGTGTGTGTGTGTGTGTGTGCGTGGTGTGCGTGCGTGGTGTGTGTGTAGTGTGTGTAGTGTGTGTGTGTGTGTGTGCGTGGTGTGCATGCGTGGGGTGTGTGTGTGTGTGTGTGTGTGTGTGTGTGGTGTGTGTAGTGTGTGTGTGTGTGTGTGTGTGTGCGTGCGTGGTGTGCATGCGTGGTGTGTGTGTGTGCACGTGGTGTGTGTAGTGTGTGCACGTGGTGTGTGTAGTGTGTGTGTGTGTGTGCGTGGTGTGTGTGTGTGTAGTGTGTGTGTGTGTGTGTGTGTGTGTGTGTGTGTGTGTGCGTGCATGGTGTGCATGCGTGGTGTGTGTGTGTGTGTGTGTGTGTGTGTGCGTGGTGTGTGTGTGTAGTGTGTGTGTATGTGTGTGTGCGTGCATGGTGTGCGTGCATGGTGTGTGTGTAGTGTGTGTGTGTGCGTGTGTTTGTGTGCGTGTGTTTGTGTGCGTGTTTGTGTGGTGTGCCTGTGTGTGGTGGTTCACCAATGGGATAAATATTATTTACAGTAAAATCCCTCTACAATGCCGGTTCCTTGGATAGCTACTTTATTTATTAGCTCCCCATACATGAGTGGAGGGAAATGTTTTCATTGTGAGCTTTGTTATAGAAGAATAGTGTGTTGGGAAATATTTCTTTAAAGTGAACCTGAAGTGGGGCATAAAGTAAACATTAGATGCCTACCTCAGTAGAGGGAATCTCTAGATAGTACAGAGGCTTCCCCATCTTCCCTGAGCCCACTGATCCAGCACCAGGACCCTCTAAGCATATCTGACAGCTGCTTCAGGTTGTTTTGGTTTTCGTCAGTGGCAGTGCAAGGGGAAAACTCTTGATCATGGGCAGACCTCCAAATTCCTGACACTGTAACACAATGTATTCCTCTTATCTCTGTAGTGCAATCTCCCATAGAAGTCTCCTGGTTCAGATACATATTCAGACACTAAATACCATATCTTAATTGTGTGCAGAACCCTAGCAGTGTCTCCTTATCTTGATCACAATGTTTGTTCTTCACAGGCAGAATATCTGCAAGCCGGCAGTTTTTCTCTTGCCTCTTGATCTTTGCATTTGCCTCTCCATGAATATGACGGATCATAGCCCTGGGGCAATAAAGTTTTACACTGAAAGCAAACTCTACATTTCGTCAGGGGCCCTTCAGGCTTCTTGAAGGCATATTATGGTTGTTCTGTTCAAAGCGTACATAGTAACCTACTGTAGCTATGTATACAACGGAGGGCAAATGTCCATATTCCATGGCCAAGTAGCACTGTCATAAAATTCATTTGTGGTGCAATAAAATAATTTTGCTAAATTAGGGTAATATATCAAAGTCAAATAAGATTTCTGAAAGTAAGTGTTTCTTTTTTCTTTTTCTCTTTTGCAGTGTCCTTTGCAAGCCTGGTGATATCCTGCTGCACTTAATTTCTTTTTGCCTGGTAACATGAACATTTTTCCAAAATTGTCCAGCCAAGCAGTATGTTCAAGGGCATTCAGATGTGGCTTTGTGGGAAGGATCAGTGTGAGCTGATGAGAGGACTTGAGAGACACACTGTCTGAAGAAGGTACAGAAGCCCACGGAGCTCCTTAAATCTCCATCACAATACTGGACTTGCAGGCATCTCCCCTGGTGATTCCAAGGCTTGCACTCTCCTGAATTGTGTGACCCAGACGTGACATGTAGATGGAGTGTGATAAAATGCAATTCCTTATTTGTAACAGGAACTGCACACCTACGTGGTGCGTACAGATTGCTGCTGGATCAGTGCCATGGAAACTGGAAATTCTGGAGCCGAAATCTGTGTACAAAGCTGAGAACTGAGCCATTGTAAATGTTTGAAAAGTTTAATCTGTTGAATAGCTGTAAATTGTAAACAAAAGTGCAATTATTTTGTACATAATGCCTAAATATAATGTTTAGCTTATTCTAAAAGGAAAAGGTCAAATATCCAAACAAAACGAAAGCATTTGATCAATACGTCCAAAGCTAAGGGATGACTTTGTGGTGTCACTGATTCCAATGTGGTGTTGTGTGTGCTACAGTCACAGTCCATCATCTGAGGCTGATTTACAGACACACATAGAAAAGAGAGGTGTGGAGGAAACAGCTGCCAAATTTCTGCTTTTCTGTGATTGGTTATTGTAGGTCGGTGTTTCCCAAACTTGTTCTAGAGTCCCACCAAAAGTACACATTAGTTAATCCACATTGCTAAAGGCCCATACACATGTCCATTTTTTTACGAACGACAGGTCATTCGGACGTCCCGTCGTTCAGTCGTTCGCCCGCTAAATCGGGCGTGTGTACAGACTGTCGTTCGCGTGATAGGAGTGAGGCCTCTTGCACACTGCATGCATTTCAGATTCCGATTCCGCTTTTTAATCTGTTTTTACTTCCGATTCCGATTCAGATTTTTAATCTTAACTGCATGCTGCGTTTTTTGATCCGTTTTTCTGTTGAATGTATTCAAGGAAAATCGGAAACGGAATCGGAATCGGAATCGGAATCGGAAAACGGATTTGCAGTGTGCAGGGAGCCTTTGTTTGAGCGATCCGCCCGGCGCATCGCTCAAACTCACTCTTATCGCGCGAACGACAGTCTGTACACTCGCCCAATTTAGCGGGCGAACGACTGAACGACGGGACGTTCGAACGACCCGTCGTTCGTAAAAAACGGACGTGTGTATGGGCCTTAAAACACTGGAAATGATTTGTCAATACAGCGTAATGACTCACTAATGGGGGAAAAGTAAAATCCTGAATGAACATTTATTAATAAATCAAGAGCCAGAAACATACCTACAACTCATGATCTCACCTCATTCTCAGGGCAAATGTTTATAAAACATCACTGAAAGTGTAGATAACTATTGTTTATATTATTTATTTGTATATCACTAATCATTTTTGAAGTGCTTTACACTCATGTTAACAATAACAGCGTAGCTCCCAGAGAATTATTAACATCTTATCCATCTATTCAGGTTGGATGACCAGGGGCAAGAGAAAGCATTTGTGTGGCTTCTTCCAGAGTCAACCTACATGGTTTACACCAGTGGGTTACAACTTGATAAGGGGGTGGAAATCCTCTCTCACTTGCAAAGTACCCATGTCTCAGTGTTGCAGAACAAGGGGCTTTTCTCCATGTCCCATAAATAGAACACTTGGGGGTAAACAGGTGCGGAGGGCTTAAAGTACTACCTAATCACCCCCTAAATAACAGTGTGAGCAAATAACTACCCTGCCAAGTGAATAAGGAAAAAGGGTAATTTTTTGCCCCCTGTTGTATTCATCAGGGTTTAAATAAAACACACATGCTCTGGGGAAAAATTTTAAGAAATAAAAACACATAACCTTGCCTTGTCATCCATGTCTGTTTTCAAAATATTCTTCTTTTCTTCATCTGTGTTCTTCTGTACTATGCATGTGATGTACTTGCCATTTGTACTCACTGTAATCCCTGCTGTAGCTGACTGGGAACCTCATAGTCACTACAGCAGTGAGAACAGATGGCGGGTTGAGAAGATAAATATTTGGAATATAGACACAGCTCTTGGCACTGTATTTTAATACAATACTTTTAAATTTGGGCATGCTTGTATTTTTTCATGGAGGTTTAATTTTGGGATGTTTAGTCACTGTAGTCTGGGTTTCATCAGGAAGGCCAGCCAGGGAAGGATCATAGTGTACACTTGTTAAAGGCTCCGCCTCTGACATAGCGGAGCAGGGTTCAAATCCTGGCTGAAGCCAAAACCTATTCAGTGGTCCTTGGACAAGAATCCGTAACACTGCAGGGTACCCTACTAAGAGCACCCTGATGCCTGATACACACCATGCAATTCCCCATAGGATAGATGGGTCGAATCAATTATTTCCGACAGGTCTGATCTGATTTCTGATCGATTTTCTGATCACTTATATACGAAATAGATCAGAAAAATGATTGGAAATCAGATCGGATCTGTTGGAAATAATCAATTTGACCCGTCTATCTGATGGGAAATTGCTTGGTGTGTGCCAGGCATTAGTGGCTGCAGCTCTCAAGCATTTTGGGTTTGACAGGAGAAAAGGGCTACACAAATGTTAGCATTATTATTACTATTAGATCCCAGCCAGTGGCCGCGTTCACCTCCTAGTACTATGTAACAAGATGACTATTTGCAGTCTTTTGGTTTAGTAAAGCAGCCTCACTGTTTATCTCAGCAATGTCTATGGTAGCTTACCTGCAAAAAAAAAAATAAAAAAAGAATAGTAATCATCATCATCATCATCATCATAATACAAATAAAAGTATGCACTGTTGGTGGAACTATAGGGCAGGGTTGGAATATACTGACAAAGGCAACACCTTCTGTTGCTCCTCTCAGTAGTTTTTGTAAACATACCTCACTGGAATCATTGGAACTACCACTGGACAGAAGGCATTCTGAAAGATTTCTTCTATTTATTTTTGATTTATTAAACATTTGTACAGAAAAGTATTTTTTTCATTTGACAGATCCAAAACGTTCCAGTTCTGATCATAACAGAAAGGGCTTTTTGTTGCATTGATAAACAACTCCCCTTATACATATGACATCAAGATACCCAGTAATGTAAATATTTCCCACAGTAATTCCTGGTGGTACTCATCACCTTTATTGTTGTACTAGCACTGCCTTAACACAATACTGTATCTTATCTCATAATGGAAATATATATTTTCTTCAAACACTATTAACTTTTGCATGTGAAGAGTTTACTGAAGGATTCCTCTAGTTGCCGGGTAGCCATGGAATATGACATGCTGCCACCTGGAATGCACCAGGAGGAGGAGTCTGATTTGCTAGTGCAGGTGCAAAGACATCTGGAGTGAACCTGTAGCAGTTGCTCAGAGCAACCAGACAGGCTTCTCGTATTAAGGAATTCTAATTGGTTGCCATGGACACCTTTAACACTTTCATTCCAGTTGTCTTTCAATGTGACTTTGTAAATCAGAAGCAAAATTTATTATAAATAGAGATCCTGGCTTATTAAATAAAGTTTTCTCCTCCTTAGTTAAATACAATCTTGCCTTTTTAAAACTTAAAGTATTTACACATTTTCTTTGGACTCACCTGTTTCAAGAAGGCAGATTTGCGCAAGGTGTGACTTATTCAGAAGGGGGCATTTCTTGTGGACGACCAGAAAAAAATATAATTCTGATTCTTTATAATTTCATTTGGTATACTGTAAAAAAAAGAAGTTAAAAAACGCCTTCTAATTATTTGTCATTGTGAACAAGTAGAGCTCTCCTGATGGTCTATATTTGAAGGCGGATTTCCTCTTTATTTGGAAAATTGAAAACTGCTTTAAATCTGAATTTATTGGTAGCACAGTGAGTAGTAGAAGGTAGGAATTGCCAATGAGATGGATATAATTCTGAATTGAAGCAGGAGTATGCAAATTTGTAATTTCAAATGTATGCAGCATGAAGAAGGGTCAATCAAATTCCACCTTGGCTGGATCTCATTGGTCTGTTTTCAAGTTACATAAATTTGCATAATCCTGCATCATTCCAGAATTATTTCCATTCCATTGACTATACCTAGTGTTAGGGGATTGAGGTTACAAAAACTGGCAGAAATTTGTTACATCAAATCAATATCTAAATTTAGCTTTTCCCATTTCCAGTGCTTCCTTCCAATATTTCCTTTGAAAGCAGTCTTCTTTTAGCATATTCTCTCCAGGTTTGCTAATTATCTTCCAAAAGAGGCTACCTAAGTAAATATAGTCAGACAAATGTTACATAAAATACTAATAAAACACAGTATAATTGGAAAAAAAATCAAAGACTGACAAAGGTAAATAACTAAATTCAGATGGTGAGTCTGCATTTTCCCTCCTGTCTTGGTACACTCTACCCCTAATGTATGCAAATGAATTTGTCCTTAGATAAGAGTGGCCTGAGAAAAAGAAATCAGTAATTTCATGCTATCTGACCACAGAACACATCACTGCAACTGGGATGGAAAGTAGTCCTGAGTCATGTGACTCTTCTCATCACTGGCTACTCAGGCCCTTCGCTTCATTGAACAAGACAGCACCTTCGTGCTATTGTATTTAGAGGACTGACAGTCTATATGGGCCATCAAATTAGCGAATCGGAACAAAGGTCAACTGAAGCCCCAGTTCACATCCCTAAGAGGAATTAAGAAAGGAAAGGGGGTGATATATATCAATCACTTGGTAAAGTTTGAAGTAAACAGTTTCCCACCTATAATTGCCTATTCCAAAGCCTTCCAGACAGACTTCATGATACAAAGAATATCCATTTCATTACAGACAGTATTATTTAATATTTCCTCATGATTTTATAGTGCATTTGTAACTGTACTATACAAGCAGTATATTTTTAAAAGATCATTTGTTTTATATGCAACAGTATTAATTTAATTTTGGACTTTTGTCTACTAAATGTGTAATACCAACCGTGTTTCCAATGAAATGTCAAACGTAGCGTTTGCACTGGACAAATTCTTCCCCAGAAAGATTTTTGGCTAATAATTTTCTATGTTCAAATGGAAAGAACAAGTTGACCAAAGGTTGTCTCGCCGAACTTACTGCCAAAGATCCGGTCCTTAATAGGGAAGGAAGAATTCACTTGATGATTTCTTGTAATATATTATTTGTTTGTAATAAACTGAAGCCAATCTTTGTTTTTTTTAATCATATTTATATTTGCTGTAAAGCCAATTTTTCAAGTAAACTAAAAACCCTAAAACTTGTGTTGAATTTTTTTGTTCGGAGACATCTAAACATGAAGCGCAACGTGTGTTTTGGGTATTTATCCATTGCTTGTGTTAATGTAGTGTTGACATATTCACACATATTCAACCTCTGAGGAAGCTTGAGTCAGGCACCGAAATGAAACACTACAACATTCAGGCCCATATGCAATCACATTTTTCACCTGAGTTATCTCCTAGCAGATAAATTTCATCTCCTCTTCAAACTAACTTTTCAGCATTTTACAATTGAAAAACTACCCAAAAAAGGTGATTTCAAACTACCCAAAAAAGGTCAATTTTATTTTTAGCATTTTAATGCTTGCTGGTGGCGCAAAAGTAATTTTAAGACAAGTTATGAAAATATCACCTTGGAGAAAACTCAGGAGAAAAAGGGAATTGCATATGGGCATCAGTGTGGATGTAATGGTTTTCATCTGATCTTCCAATTGTTATCCAAAAACAGCTGTACACAAATACACATCTCATGGCATCTAGCCCTTAAGGTGCGTACACACGCACTACTAAAGAGCCATCCGCTGAGCGGATCGTTCAGAAACAGCCTTATCAGTTGGCAGATAGCCTGTACACACGCACTACTGTCGCTGGATTGCCCGCCCAGCAGGAGGGTCTGACGGACCCGTCGTTCTCTTCAGTAGGGCGTGTGTACGCACCATTACTGCTACTTGCATTCTACTATCTCTCTACCTTGAGACTTCATCTGATTCTGATTATATGAACACCCTACGAAGAGGATCTAGCTTCTTCTTTTCAGAGTCACTGAGATACACCCACTCAAATGGATTTACACAACAATACTCAACAGGGAGAGCATTCTTATATTCTTATGCCTTAAAGTCTGTGGAGTCCTCTACCATCTATATTGGAGAGAAAAAGATTTGTGGACCTTATTATTTTAGTGAATATGGATCAAAATGGTGCTGTGAAGTTTTGCAAAACTAATATATAAACTGTACATCTTAGCATATAATATTCATGATTTTTAGTGTCTATAATGGTCATACTGGGACACACAGGATCGATACAGTGGGCACTATACAAGAGACACTGTTATCTGCTGGAGACACTCTTATATACAAAGGGCGCTATTATCTTAAGGAATAGTATTCTATTGAGGATAGACTATTCAAAGAGAACTATACAAAAGGCCATAGGCGTAGCTAAGAAGCCGTGGGCCCCAGCGCAAGTTTAGCATTGGGGCCCCACAAGTATGCTATAGATAACAATTGATACAACACACCAAAACCAATCAAGGACAACCACAGTGTCACAGAGGTGCAACACGATGATGGGAAACTGTGTGTTAAACACCATAATAAGCAGTACAGATAATATCACAATAATAATGTGCCCCTAGGGTTATTAATACACTGCACCAAACAACACAAAGAAACCCCATCAAGGCTCACTGGTTACTGTATGACTAACCACAATAAATTATGGCATGCAATCCCATTGTAAAAGGTCAAAAATGTATCCAATTTATTAGGGACATATCCCATAAAAACAATTAAAAGACATCAATAAAATCTCCCTGAATGTTCAAAATGATCAACACCTCTCTATATATGCCAGTCAATGTACAATACACAAAATTATGAATATTAAAAAAATATATATAATATCAATATCCATTGGCAAGCTGAATAAATAGTGCTAACCCTACTAAAAGGTGCATAAGATTCCTGCAAATGCAGTGAACCAAGATGGGTGAATCAATCGATCTACGCAACAAAAAATATATATAAAAACAAAGTGCAACAGTTATTAAATGAAAGTAATTAATATTGAAGGTAGAGGAAGATCAGTGCAATCAAAGACAAAAGTGCAATAGTGCAACAGTGCTGCGGATCAGAAAGAAGCCCGAGAAGCTCATGAAAGTGGACAAGGAACAAGAAAAGTGAATAGGAACAGCTTACCGGTGGAAAACGCCAAAAGAGGAGCAGGGAGACAGGGCTGTCTCCCTGCTCCTCTTTGGCGATTTCCATCAAAACGTCAAAAAAACTAATTAAGAGAAAAAAATAATCATTGACTTTATTAATTAATATTTGTAAAACCCATAAAAAGGGCAGTATTCTAACTGGCAAAGTATTTCCATCAGATTGCATTCAAAGACATAAGGCCCATATGGAATTCATTTTTGTTGGTTATGTATTAGAGAAGACACTAGCAGCTTGTGATGAGGCAGAACTTGGTTTACTTGGCTGGCCTAATTTGCCAGCATACAGAGCATTTCAGACATGTCAGTTGCGAAGAGAGGGGAAGAGATAAAGAAAACATATTTTTCAGATAGACACACATAACTGGTAACCTTAGTATTAGCAGTAGTGCCAATTTTTTCTCCTGAGTTTTCTCCTAGGAGATCATTTTCATCTTCTATTTAAACTAAATGTTTAGCATTTTACAATTGAAACAGTACCCAAAATTTGGTTAAAGAGTACTATCAAATTTATTCGGAGTATTTTCTTGCTTGTTAGTGGCTTAAAAGGCATTTTATGACAAGTTGTGAAAATATCACCTAGGAGAAATCTCAGGAGGAAAAGTGAATTGCATATGGGTTCTTGTCATAAAATGTCTTTTAAACCACCAGCAAGCAAGAAAATGCTTAAAATACTTTTCATAGTATTTTTTTTCAACAACTTTTGGGTGTTTTTTTCAATGGTAAAATGCTTCAAAGTTATTTTAAAGAGAATTTCAAAATTATCTGCTAGTACATAATTCAGGAGAAAAGGTTAATTGCATATTAGCCTAATGCCTAGTACACACCATACAATTTTCCGTTAGATTTTTCTGTACTAGGCATTAGACTTTTTGTTACATACAAAATTGCATGCTATGTCAATATAACCTGTGGCTATGGTATATATAAGGTCCAATTCAGGAAATAGCATATACATGTGTCAAATACTATCCAATAGTCCATCAGGACTCATCTGAGGAAGTGAGGTCGGACCCTTGCAAAATGTTTTAGTTTGAATGTTTTTTTATCCTGTTAATAAAAAAGAGAAACTCACGGAGTCTGGGTGGCATTGTTAAAGTGGTTCCCTGGGCATGTACAGGCTATCTACAGCAAGGCTTTTTAACCTGTGGTACGCATACCACCGGTGGTACTTTGCTGTTGGCCACGTGGTACACACCAGGTTTGCCAGCCACTTTATTGCCCGCATGCCACTTGTCCTGGTCCTGTCCTGCCTCCACAAAGTTTGGCTCCTCCTCCCTCGCTCCTTGCTGTGCTGCTCTGCGGCATACTTCAGACCTCAGATCAGTGGGGAAGAGACAGCCAGGCAAATAGTGCACAGTAATGGCGCAGATACAGAAAGTGACATCACTGCTCACTTGCTGTATTTGAAGTATACACGCCGTCACCATGCACCGTTTGCCTCACTGTCACTTCTCTGCGGCTGGCTTACCGATGATCTGAGGTGGGAACTATTCCACAGGGCAGCACAGCAAGGAGTGAGCAAGGGGGGAGCCGAACTTTGTGGTGAGTCACTGCCTAGCTCTCAGCTCTCTGATGGTGGGACTAGGCTATCTATAATTATGCGAGGGGGGGGGCGAGCACTGTAATAACAGCGCAGGAGATTTGGGGCGCAGCCGGCGCCATCATAGGCTGAAATAGGTATTACGGCTATAGCGGCGCACAGTCAGTAACTTCGGCGGCATCAGAAGAGAGTGCTGAAGTTGCTTTTAAAACAATACAATTCGGCTTCCAGCAATTGCCGTATACCAGCTGTATCCTGCGCCCAATCTCCCGGCGGGCAGTTCATATGTATGCGGGGGAGGGGAAAGAGAGGAACTTGCAAGGCTACCTATATTGGCAATCTACCTACAGATTGCCGATACTGACAATATGAAGGCTTGCAATCTAATTGTATTCGTTTTCCCCACCAATGCCTCCTACTTTTCCACTCCCATATGCCCTCTTCTTTTCTTAAAGTGTACCTGTAAGAAAAAAGTGCCCCGGGGGGTACTTACCTCAGGGAAGGGGAGGCCTTTGTATCCTAAAGAGGTTTCCCCCTTCCTCCACAGTATAAGGGATCCAGCTCTGGGAGCCACAAAGTTCTCCTTGTCAGGGTGTGCGCATGCGCAGTAGTATTTGTTTTCCTTGACTGCAGTGCTTGAGTTTAGGTCTTCTTTAAAGAGGTTGTGTGGGAGTCTAAAAATCAATCAAACAAGCTGACACTTATCTGGGGCTTCTATCGGCCCCATGCAGCTGTAATGTCCCGTGCCTTCCTCCTACGATACTCCGTTTCCCGCCGCCGGTCCCAGTTTAATAGTCGTCTAAACAGACGAATAATGTTAGCTCCTGCTCGCGTCATCGGGAGCTTACTGCACAGCCGCAGTGTAATAACTCGTGTGCTTACACCAGGACCGGTGGCAGGGAACGGAGCATCGGAAGAGGACGGCGTGGGACATTACCGCTGCAGGGGGGGCGATAGAAGCCCAGGTAAGTGTCAGCTTGTTTGATTCTTAGGCTGCAAAAGAACTCCTTTTAAGTGAGAAGAATACGGTGGCTGCTATATTAATTTCATTTTAAACTATATAAGTTGACTGGCAGCTCTGCTGATCTATGTCTCTGCAGAAGTGTCTGAATCACACCAGAAACAAGCATGCAGCTAACCTTGTCAGATCTGACAATAATGTCAGAAACACCTGATCTGCATGTGTTTGTTCAGGAGCTGTGGCTAAAAGTATTAGAGGCAGAGGATCAGCATGATAGCCAGGTAACTGCCATTGCTTAAAAGGAAATAAATATGGCAGCCTCAATATGCCTCTCACTTATGCCTTCAACTACTCACTTTTTCACTGTAGTGGTCCTTTAAACAGTTGTAATTTGACAGTTGGAAAATGACAGTTTAAATAAGACAGTTCGAAAAGGGCAGTTGAAATTTGGCAGTTGAAAAATGGCAGTTGAAAAATGGCAGTTGGAAAATGGCAAATGGCAGTTAAAATTTGACAGTTAAAAATGGCAGTTGGAAAATGGCAGTTAAAATTTGACAGTTGGAAAATGGCAGTTGGAAAATGACAGTTGGAAAATGGCAGTTGGAAAATGACAGTTGGAAAATGGCAGTTAAAAGTTGAACTGTCATTTTTCAACTGCCATTTTTCAACTGCCATTTTCCAACTGTTGTTTTTTAACTGCCATTTTCCAACTGTCAAATTTTAACTGCCATTTTCCAACTGTCACATTTTAACTGCCATTTTTCAACTGTCAAATTTTAACTGCCATTTTTCAACTGTCAAATTTTAACTGCCATTTTTCAACTGTCAAATTTTAACTGCCATTTTTCAACTGTCAAATTTTAACTGCCATTTTCCAACTGTCATTTTTCAACTGCTTTTTTCCAACTGTTATTTTCCAACTGCCATTTTCCAACTGTCAAATTTTAACTGCCATTTTCCAACCGTCATTTTTCAACTCTTGTTTTTAACTGCCATTTTCCAACTGTCAAATTTTAACTGTAATTTTCCACCTGTCATTTTCCACCTGTCATTTTCCAACTGCCATTTTCTAACTGTCATTTTACAACAGCCAAATTTTAACTGTTCTTCAACTGTCATTTTTAAACTGCCATTTTCTAACTGTCATTTTCCAACAGCCAAATTTCAACTGTTTTTTGACTGCCATTATTTTCCAACTGTCATTTTTTTAACTTCCATTTTTCGACTATCCTTTTCCAATGGTTTCCTTCTTCCTTTCCTATTTTATTTATTTCGCAAACACAAGCCTTGAGATCCTCAGTGTTGAATGTTGATTTGCCACCTCATTTTGTGTTTTGGGGGGCTAGATTTGCATCACGATTTGCACAATTTAAAACTGGCTATCTCTAACAGTGACAGGTGTCAGATATGGTGGCTGCCTCTGTTGTAGGAGACCTGGGTTCAAATCTTGGCTCTTGCTATTCAGTAAGCCAGCACCTATTCAGTAAGGAGTTCTTTGGGCAAGACTCCCTAACACTGCTACTGCCTACTGAGTGCGCTGTAGTGGCTTCCTCGCAAGCACTTTGAGACAGGAGAAAAGCGCTATACAAAAAAAGGAATTATTATATGAATAACTGTAGAGAGGGAGTGGAGAAAAAAGCCTATGTTGGCTTTTTATCTTCTTATCTTGCTCCCAGTCTAATGACCCATTTATTGTCTTCAACTTTCATAGTGGTTCTTTTTCCAGGTTAGCAGCACTTTTAGGGCTTGTTTCCACTGTTGCGACGCGATTTCGGCCGCATTCCGACGCTTGTAAAAACGCATGCGGATGCGTTTCCACATGCGTTTTTACCCGCGATTTCGCATGGCAGGGTGCCATGCGAAATTAACCATGACACTGCCAGGGCTAAATAAAATTGAAAAGGGTGCGAAATCGCGGGTAAAAACGCATGTAACAAACGCATGCGTTTTTACTATTAAATACATTAGCGGCGATTCGCACGGATTCCCGACGCAGGCGAAATCGTTGGCTCTTTTGTGCGTTTTTTTCACGCTGAAAAAAACGCACCTCAACAACGCTACAGTGGAAACAGGCCCATCCACTTGTATTACATGTGCGGATCTGCATACGTTGGACGCATGCAGATTCGCGATAGTGGAAACGAGCCCTTAGCCACCTTTGAAACTTGTCCACACATTCTCTACCTTAGTGCTTGGTACTGGTGTTCCTCCACAATGGTGACCCTCTTTTTCTTGGGCTACTTCAAAAGTATTTATTTATTATGCATTATGGTGATTTATTGTTGCGGAGTTGTTTTTCAGATTAACTTGCACTGTTTTTTTCTTGATAAAGAGGTACTTTGTTGCTTTGGAATTTTGGATTATCTTAATTACAGATCTTTCTGTACCAAATTTTTGGAGTGCCAACCATTTACTTCTCTTTACAAAAATGTATGGCACGTGTTTTGCTCTGCATGGCAGTATTAATTGCAATCAGGCAGCAGTGTGTTGGCACAGAGATGCATGCAGCAGTTTGTCAGAACACAGCACAGCACATGAGAGTCTGTAACACATTACTGAAATAAGCTCAGCAATGCAGCAGTACATCCTGACCTTCACGGTTGTTTTCAAATTACCATTTTAAAGGACCACTACAGTGAAAAAGTAAGCAGTTAAAATCTTTCAGAACCAACATGTTTGTGACTAGTCGAGTTCCTCATTGGGGATACAAAGGGTTTTCTTTGTTTTTTAACCTCCCTGGCGGTCTATTAAAAACCGCCAGGGGGCAGCGCAGCCGTTTTTTTTTTTTTAAATCGTATAGCGAGCCTATGGCTCGCTACATGATAGCCGCCGTGCAGCGGCATCCCCCTACCCGGCGGCGATCAGTGTGCTCACGCAGCTAGCAAAGTGCTGGCTGCGTGCACCAAAAAAAAAAATTGTGCAAATCGGCCCAGCAGGGCCTGAGAAAACCTCCTGCGCGGCTTACCCCGAACTTCAAAATAGGACCAGCCAGCGTCCCTACTCGCACACTATTTTGGCAGTCAGACTTAACAATGGCCGGTCAGCAAATGCTTTTGAAAACAAAGGGAAACCCTGAGACTCCATCATGAGGAGATGGACTAGTCCAAAACCTGATGGTTCTGTCAGCTTTTGAAGCGGACCTAAACTGAGAGCTTCCTCTCTGCTCTAAGGAGATAAGCAACAGCATCATAACTTTAAAGAAAAACATTTCTTTGTTACAACTTACAGGAATCTTACAAAAACCCTGCAGTGTTTACTTTCCGGTGTCCTAGGAACACAAAAGGGTTAACCTCCTGTGTTTACATATTAGCCCAAACTATGGCATAGAGTGGCACATCTGACAACCCTAATTTACACTTGCTGTTTACTTGTTGATAAGGCCTAATTAGACAGGCTAATCTCTCTAGACCAGGGCTTTGCACCTGTGGTACGCTTGCCACTGGTAGTACTTTGCTGTTGGCCAGGTGGTACACACCAGATTTGCCTGCCACTTTTTTGTCCACCTGCCACTTGTCCTGGTCCTGGTCCTGTCCTGCCTCCACAAAGTTTGGCTCCCCCTCCCTCGCTCTTTGCTGTGCTTCTCTGCAGCATACTTCAGACCTCAAAATAGTGTGGAGGAGACAGCCAGGCCAACGGTGCAGAGTGATGGCGCAGATACAGAAAGTAACATCACTGCTCATTTGAAGTATACACGCCGTCACTGTGCACCGCTTGCCTGGCTGTCTATTCACTGCGGCTGGCTTACCGATGATCTGAGGTGTGAACTATTCTGCAGGGCAGAACAGCAAGGAGTGAGCAAGGGGGGAGCCAAACTTTGTGGTGAGTCATTGCCTAGCTCTCAGGTGGTGGGCCAGGCTACCTATAATTAAACGCGTGTGGGGGGAACTTGTATGGCTACCTATATTGACAATCTACCTCTAGGTTGCCAATACTGACAATATGTAGGCTTGCAATCTAATTGTAGTTTTTTTCCCCACCAATGCCTCCTACTTTTCCCCTCCCAAATGCCTTTTTTTCTTAAAGAGGAACTCCAGTGAAAATAATGTAATAAAAAAAGTGCTTCATTTTTACCATAATTATGTATAAATGATTTAGTCAGTGTTTGCCCATTGTAAAATCTTTCCTCTCCCAGATTCACATTCTGACATGTATTACATGGTGACATTGTTACTGTGGGCAGGTTATGTATCTGTTTCTAGCTGTTCTGACTGTTAGACAGCTCTAAACAGCCATTTCCTGTCTGTGAACATTGTTACATTGTGGCAGTTTGCCAGGAGTACCGCGGTATTCAGAGCCTCTAGTGGGAGTGGTTTCAGCACAAAATCAGTCACACAGCGCCCCCTGATGGTCTGTTTGTGAAAATCATTCTATTTCTCATGTAAAAGGGGGTATCAGCTACTGATTGGGATAAAGTTCAATTCTTGGTTGGAGTTTCTCTTTAAAGTGTACCTTGTAAGAAAAAAGTGCCTCGAGGGTACTTACCTCAGGGAAGGGGAGGCCTTTGTATCCTAAAGAGGTTTCCCCCTTCCTCCACAGTAGATGGGATCTAGTGCTGGGAGCCCCAAAGTTCTCCTCATCGGTGTGCGCATGCGCAGTAGCTGCTCTCCGTTCAGGCTCCAGCAGAAACAGCCAAGCCCAATTGCATCCAATCTACTGTGCAGGCACACTGGTGGTACTTGAAAGTTTTCAGGCAATAAAAGTGGTACAATTAGTGGAAAGGTTGAAAAGCCCTGATCTACAGTACCTTCTGGCTTTGCTTTCACAGACGGCACAGCTGATTCCAGCAGATGGCTTTTTTCCACTGATGTTTGGAGAACTCATGCTTTTTATGCTGATTTAGTCGGGTGACAATTTCAGCCACTCTATAACTTGAGCATCTTTTTAGCACAGGGGATTCACCACTATTAAACCTTTACACAAGGGGAGCACCGTCTCTTTTTTTGTGTTTTCTTCTTGTTCTCTGGTAATGGTCAGTCTTACCTAGAGACCAACCCTTTATTTCTGCTCCAAAAAAATTAGACAATTTGCCAAACTCAGAATTCATAAACATTGTTTGAGTACCCCCAAAGAAACAATTTTTAGCATTCCCTATTTGCAGATCTGAATAACATCTCTTTTAGAATTAGAATCTCACATTAGTGCAACTAATATATTTTAACTATCTGGAAATAGAGGTATTTTGATAGTTTTCAATGATCAAGTCTCCTTCATAAGGCGGCCAAAGGTAGCTGAATCCTTCAAAGCTATCTAGGAACCTCTGTATGCAGTTGGTCATGGTCAACATGTATCACCTACAGTAACTTATATAACTTTTCTGGTTCCACTTCATGGCTGACACCGACCCACAACTTACAAACATGGACAATCATTTTTCATCAAGCATGCATTTGCATTGCTCATTACTAAGTACTGTACATCCTTTGAACCATGGGGAATCATTTTAGTGATGTTTTCTTAGTCACATCTAGTCAAACTATTTATAGCTTAAAAATGAGAACAAGAAAACGTGATCCAAATCTGTTCTGCTTATGAAATAGTCAGACAGTATCAGAATCATTAATTTTGTCAAGTACAAATGGGGGGTTGTACCCAGAATTGGTTTTTGCTCATACAGGTTCTGGAAGAATCGGGGGATAATGTTCAAAAGCCAAGAGCCAAGGCTGCCATACTACGGCGCCACCAGTCACACTTGGCAATCATCTGCCATCCCTAAGGGGGGGGGGGCAAAAAGAGGAGAAGGTTCAGCAGTGATGATCCTGTTCTTCGTGAAAGAAACCTGCGGTGATGGCTGACACTGCTGAGAGCCCTTATTGCTGACATCTGGCATCTGTCAGTGATCGCCAAGGTGTTCCAGTTTGAAAGGTGCAGTAGTAGTGTTCGTTTCTGTGGTGGGTCCCGACTCCTGTGAAGCATTCAGCAGGGCTGGTCAAGATAATCTGTCTAAGAAGCATCCGGCTGTGGTGGATGGTTAAGTGGCTGGCATCATGGAGGGGCTGAACCAGTGGTGTCCCTGCGGTGGTGGAGCAACAGCGTCCAGTGGATGGATGGATGGAGCCGGCATTTAACAAGGCCAAAGGTTTCCCGATCAACATGGTGTCTTCCTACCTTAGAGGAGCCTCGACCACCTGGGTAGCAGCAGTGGACTCCTCAAGGCCTGTACCTGGACATGGACCCAGGCAGCGACAAGGTGGAAAAAACTCCAGGTCCCGGACTCCCCACTCCCCGCACCAATGTACCAGGCTACACAAGATCACACTGCACACCTTCAGGGGGAAAACAAGGTAAATTGGTAGGGAAAAGGGTAGAAAAACAAGAAAAAGCCAGAATCCTTTGGCCACGGCTGCCAATTAAGGCGTCATCGTCCTGAATGGCAGTTTAACAGTATGGGGAGACAGTGTGGTAAGATCAAGGGTGGCTTTGAAAGAACAATTAGAATCAATGCAGAGATGAGATATTTAAATCAATGAAACAATAATGATGTAGGTATTAACGAATAAGAAAGAATAAGATACATGCAGCTGCCTGTGTTATGACAGCTAATTAAAAATATATGCAGTGGATTCAATTGGCTCCTAATAAAGGTGCCCATTAACTTGTTGATGGAAATCAGATTTTACCATCGAATGGATCCCTCTCTAAATGAATATGATAAGAGAGGGATCTATTACTGCCACACACTATACACAGATTTCCAGTACATTTCAGAATGAATTGGTGACCATGTTGCAATATTAATCTCCGACAGATTTGATGATAATTATCAAATCTGCTAGAAAAATTAAGCAAGTGTATGGGCGCTTTTATTTTGTAGTACATAGTTAGAAATGACAGAATATCATCATTTGATGTATTCTTCTAGTATTGTTGTGAAAAGGTAATTGGACACATAGGTAGCAGTACGGTGGCGTAGTAGTTAGCGCTCTCGCCTTGCATCGCTATGTCTCTACTGGGTGCCTGGTTCGAAACCCAGCCCGGTCAACATCTGCAAGGAGTTTGTATGTTCTCCCCATGTCTGTGTGGCTTTCCTCCAGCCACTCCGGTTTCCTCCCACATCCAGAAAACATACAGATAAGTTAACAGGCTTCCCCTAATTTGGCCCTAGACTATGATACATGCACTACACGATACATACATAGACATATGACTATGGTAGGAACTACATTGTGAGCCCCTCTGAGGGACAGTTAGTGACAAGACAATATACTCTGTACAGCGCTGTGGAATAAGTCAGCACTATATAAATACTTAAATACTGTAAATAAAAGCAGCATGGTGCTCAGAGATTGCTAATGGCAGCTGGTTCCTATACTGTCATCATGTTAAATAAATTAAATAAATGAATGACATCCTATACTATATAGTGGAATCAGCTATATTCCAAACATAGAGCTTGATGCACGAAGCAGCAGTAAAATTGTTGTGCACAGTAACTTTACCGGTACTAACGGCAGGGATGCAGCACACATTGCTCTATTAGCACAACCTGCTGTACCCAGGTAACACAGGCATTGCTATGAAACTGGCCATGCTCCCACCACACATATTGCCCCTTCTAATGATTGGTTTAAAATCTGAGTTAGTACTTTCTTCCGCTTTTTGCTCTGGCTTCCTTAAAGTGTACCAGAACTGAAAATATTTAAAAGATTTATACATACCTGGTGCTTCCTCTAGCCCTATCCGCTTCAATTGCTCCCACGCCAGCATCCTCCGCTGCTCGCAGCTTTGGGAAACGGGTCCCGTCACTTACATCAGTCGGCTCCACTCTACACAGGAGACGTGCGCTGTTTGCGTATCTCTCCAGCAGCCGCTAGAGAGATACGTAGAGGGCGCACTTATCTTTGCGTAGACTGGAGCCGACTGACGTCAGTGACGGTACCTGTTTCGCGAAGTTGCGAGCAGCGGAAGACGCTGGCGTGGGAGCAATCGAAGCAGATGGGGCTAGAGGAAGCACCAGGTATGTATAAATCTTTTTAATATTTTCAGTTCTGAGTCCTTTTAAAGCACTCAAGTTTTATTTCACAATACAGAGAGCATTTTGGTAGTGTAATTGGCTTTCCCAGAAAGTTGGGATTAAAGGTGGCCACATATCATACAATTGTTTTAAATGTATTTTTAATTCAGTAATTACAATCAATTTTTCTGATTGATTGTAACATTTAAAAAATCTGACCAATGTACCACGCACGTGTGTTCAAGTTTTCCCCAATTATATTTAAAAAAAAAAAAAGATTGGAAACTCTGAAAAAATTGCTTGGGACTATACATTAATAAGCTGGAAATCTACCACTTCCGATCGACTTGTATTAAAGAAAAAAAAAAAAAAAAAAGGAAATTTAATAAGATTTCTCACTTGAATAAAAAAACAAAACAAAAGACAATCAAACAAAAAAAAAAGCTTTTGATTTTTTGGGACAACCAATCATTTTTATCGAATTAGCTGTGAAATCTGATCATTTTATTGTATTGTGTGTAGGAAATTTAGACTGTGAGCCTTTTTGAGGGATAGTTAGTGAGTGCCATCAGTCAATTTTTGAATACAGTCTGTAAAGTGCTTTGGAAAATGTGTCAGTTCTGTGTATAAAATAATAATAATAATAATCTGAACAATCTTTTTATTAATCAGCCTTGCTAGCAGGGTTAAATCAAACCTAGTGATTGGTACCAGTTATTTAATTTGATCAGCTGAATTTATTAACAGATTGTTCATTTACATTGTCCTATGTGCGTCTATCATGGGCAGCTTGGTGGCATAGTGGTTAGCGCTGGGTCCCCGGTTCGAATCCCAGCCAGGCCAACATCTGCAAGGAGTTTGTATGTTCTCCCTGTGTCTGTGTGGGTTTCCTCCGGACACTCTGGTTTCCTCCCACTTCGCAAAAACATGCAGATAATTGGCTTCCCCTAAATTGGCCCTAGACTATGATACCTACACTACATTATACATATATAGACATATGACTATGATAAGGACTAGATTGTGAGCCCCTATGAGGGACAGTTAGTGACAAGACAATATACTCTGTACAGCGCTGCGTAATATGTTAGCACTATATAAATACATAAATAAATAAATAAAATAGTGCTTTACAGAGCTCCGATAATCATTCCTGTCTGGCTCTACCCACAGAGGAGCAACATTGCAACATTTTAAAAATAAAGGTACATATAACCCATTCCGTTGCTAAAAGTGTGTTAAGCAACAATTAGTTAAAGTCACTGCCCAGTTGGATGCTGTTTCACTGTTAAGCCTCATGCAAAAAAAAAAAAAAAAAAAAAAAAGCAAAAGTCCTCATTTACTGTAGGGAGAGATAGAAGACCTATGGGGGGTGGGAGGGGACACAGGGTCAAGAAGTTGTGACCAGGTTACAACACAGGGAACAGAAGGACAAGACAAAGCAACAGAAAGTGGAAATGGGCACATGAATAGAGGAGCATGTTTCTTTCCTGAAAGAGAATAGGCACTACATCAAGTCACACTGAGATCTAAAGGACACAAAAGCTGCTAATGATTTGGATCACACTGCAGGGGTCTCAGGTCATGAGTTAAGGCTAGAATCATTGCTAGTTAAGTGATCACATTTATTTTGGAGTGAATACAATTAACAATGCCCTTTGCTGTGAATGATGAGCTGTTAGTAAAATTACACGTGATCATTAGTTCCCACCTCCTAAGAGGCATGCAGCTGCACTATGCAGATAATATAGTTATAATTAAGGTGCAATCACTGTCTATAGTAATCAGTGTGCATAAAGCTGATTACAGACTGCTAAGCTTTGCCTTGTGCTTGCCTAGTGGTGTGACCATGTATGAACATTCATCTTAATGCTAGGTACACACCATACAATTTTCTGTTAGATCGATTTTCCGATCAATTTTCTTATCTTTTCTTATTGATTTCCATTCACTTCTATGAGAAATTGACCAGAAAAATGATTGAAAATAGGATCAAACATGATAGAAATTATCTATAGAACCATCTATCTAACAGAAAATTGTATGGTGTGTACCTAACATAGACTCAAGGCCCGTACCCGTTTCGCAATACTTCCGAAAATTTTCCCAATGACCAGTGTTTTTTTTTTGAGTTGCGAGCAATCGTTTATGTGATCTTGGAACGTGGGTGCAGGTGCACAATCATGCAAATGTTGCTTAGCGTTGCACGGCGAAATCGACGTCACTGCAGATCAGATCCTTAAGATCCCTGACGACTCCTGCGCAAAGTACCGCGATTGCTTGAAGTCTCGTCGGGCCCGTTGAGTAACATCGAGCATACCCGCTGGCTGGAAGATCAGGAAAGATGGATCGGCGGAGTGCTCGTCGCCAAGGAGACGTTGCTGGATTCATCCCCCAGCATCGCAAGGTGAGTACTTATCTTTACAACTACTGTTGCCTGCAGGGATCAGGACTCAATCCTTTTTGGCGACAGGTCAGAGCGTGAGGGCAGTACAGATTCCAGTCTAGCTGTTGCTATGGAAAGAGGAGGAGGGATGGCGTGCGTAACAAGATATAGGATGAAGCAGTTTCTGGCATTAGGGCTAAGGAGAAGAACAATGTGCTCAGGTATCAATGGGTCATTCTCATTGCTAAAGATCTGGCTGATCGAGGGGTGAGTATACTACTGTAATTTTATTGTACAAAGATCTGGATTGCCAGATCTTTAGGCAACATGGTGGTGGTGGTGGGGGGTGCTCCTGTACACACGCAAAATTCTCAGCCATGACGGTCCTTAGTTATATGCAATGTGGCATACACTGTAGATACCCTACAATAGTAAGTCGCATGGGTCAGTGCGAACAACTATTTGGTTAGTCTCTTTTTGTAGAGACCATTCTACACATGGTAGACAAAAGAAATTGTAAATGTATAAACCACTGCTGGTCATCAGACAATAACTTGCTGAAAAACAGCCAAATATTGTGCAGAGATTAAGACCATCTGGGGTTCTCAGACAAAATCCTGGTGGATCCAATCTGGCAAATTAATTATGTTACATATTAGACAGTAGACTATATGTAAAAATATCATTATGAATAACCGTTGCCACAAGTACGCATTTGCAGCATCTCTGCATGAACTTTGAATGAATATCCTCAGTCACAGTCTGTACATCATTCAAAGCAACTGTGTGTAGTTAAAGTATGCGCAGAATCACTATGGAGTGATTCTACTGAAGAGCAATTAGATTGATCCGGTCGAATAGCTATACCCGAGGATGGCGCTGAAATGATGGGCAGAAGGGAGGACTGGGAGGGCTCTATGGTATCCAGGGCCTTCCCACTACATAGGTAAGTATTTAATCTTTACTTTAAAGAGGAACTGTTGCAAAAATCTTAAAATTTAAAACAAATACAAATAAGAAGTACGTTTCTTCCTGAGTAAAATGAGCCATAAATTACTTCTCCCCTATGTTGCTGGCATTTACAGTAAGTAGTAGTAAAAATGTTTCTGTACCGTGTTAGCCAAACAATATATGTAGGTAGAAAAAAACAAAGTCTTGTAAAAAATAATACCTTTTAATGGCTAACTGATAAAGTTAAATAATGCAAGCTTTCTGGGATCTAGCCCCTTCTTCAGGCATATTTCCAGATGTTAGCTGTAGTAAAACACTGATGCAGGTAAATAGTAAACACAAAGATGGCAGTTGTGCTGGTTGCTGTTTATCCGTTAGGTGTCAGGTGATCAGCAGGCTGGAGCCAGTGAGCTCATGCAAGCAAACATGAAATCTAGCAGGTTTCTGAAGATCATGAAGCCAAGTCAATCATGTTACATAAGGAGTCATGAATCCCGTTCCACAATTTAACCCTTCTGTTAATGTCTTAAACATTTTAATAAATTTGTACTCAGAAATCTTTCTTACTAGTTCATTTTTTAAGTTACCCTTCAAGAATAAGTACTTTGAGATCTTGCATGCTGTGTCCTGGTTCACAGAAGTGTTGGCCCACTGGTGTGTCCATATTACCCTCATTCATTTTAAAGCAGTGATGGGTCATTCCTCTGCGCAGTTTTTGTCCTGTTTCTCCTATATAGATTCCTCTTGAGGGGCATTTCATGCAGCGTATCATGTATACAACATTGGATGACTCACAGGAAAATTGGTCTGATATTTGAGATTTCTGTGAGTTTGGTATTTGTATTTGGCTTGTGCACAAGATATAAGGGCAGGTCTCACACCTTGCGTTATTGCAGGGTAATGTGCCTGGAGTTTCTGGTGTAGATAATGCACTTCTGATAATCATTTGTCTCAAATTGGGAGGTTGTCTGAAAGTTAGCAGTGGTAAATCAGGAAAAACTTCTTTCAGGCATTTGTCTTTGTGAAGTATTGGTTGCAGGGCTTTCGATATCTTCCTCAGTGTCTTTAACCTCTTGACGACCAGCTAACGCCGATCGGCATAAACTGGTTGTCTGCGGGTTTCCATGGAAACGTTCCATGTCAGTTCACGGAGGGTGTCTCCGTGAACTGCCTGCGAGCCTCCGATCACGGCTCGCAAGCGAAATGTAAATACGCAGGGAAGAAATCCCCAGTGTTTACACTGTACGGCGCTGCAGATGCAGCAGCGCCGTAAAGGAGATCGGCGATTCCCGGCCTCTGATAGGCCGGGGACCGCCGCCGTCTGATAGGCTGAAGCCTATCAGAGGCAGTACAGGACGTATCGCCATCCTGTACCGCCCACAGAGCCAGGGAGAGGGAGGGAAGGAGAACAAGGGGGGAATAGTGCTGCGGAGGGGGGCTTTGAGGAGCCCCCCGCAAGGCACAGCAGAGCAGCGGCGATCAGACCCCCCCAGCAGGACATCCCCCTAGTGGGGAAAAAAGGGGGGAAGTCTAATCGCCCTGCCTGCAATACGATCTGTGCTGGGGGCTGAAGAGCACACTCAGCACAGATCAATGGGAAATCACTTGGTCGGCAAGTGGTTAATCTTGGGTTGTGGGTTACCACTATTGGGACTCTATTGCTTTCAGTCTTTTGGTGTGTACTTTAATAGTTCCTCTCTAGATTTTAAAGTTGCTCTGTGTATTTGATCATCAACGATTCGTGGATGATATCCCTGATCTATGAATATATTACGTAGTGACATAAGTTGTCTGTCTCTGTCCTCTGAATTAGAACATATTCGGTTATACCTCAGAGTTGGCTGTAAACAATAGATTTTTTGGTGTGTTCCGGGTGGAAACTATTCCACTTGAGGTAAATATGCCGGTCAGTTGGTTTACGGTAGATGGATGTTTGTAAAAATCTATTTTGTACATAAATTGTGGTATCCAGGAAACTGACGTGGGAGGATGAAAGGTTGAGAGTTAACTTGATGTTCTTGTGGTATTCTGAGAATTTGATTAATTCTTCCTGTGATGCTGTCCAAATTAATAGGATATCGTCTATAAATCTAAAGTAAGCCCTTGGTTTAATTTCACAAGTTGAAAGGAAGTTTTCCTCCAATCTGGCCATAACATTTGCATACTGGGGTGACATTCTACTTCCCATAGCACTGCCCATTGTCTGTAGATAAACATCATTCCCAAATGAAAAATAGTTATGAGTTAGTATATATTTGATAAGTTGTAGTGTGGGCTCTGTTGGTAGATCATTCAGCTGTAGGAAATGTTGGCAAGCTGCAATACCGTCCTCGCGTGGAATGTTGGTATAAAGGGATTCAACATCCATTGTAGCCAGGATAGCACCCTCCTGGGATTGGACCCATGGCAGTCAATTTGTTAAGAAGGTCAGTGGTGTCCTGGATGTGGCTGGCTGTATTTCTTACCATAGGTTTAAGAATGTTTTCTACCCAGCCAGATATCTTTTCTGTTAGTGTCCCCAAACCAGAGATGATAGGTCGACCTGGCTTTCCTTCTTTGTGTATTTTTGGTAAGTTGTAGAAGGTGCCTATTTTAGGATTATCTGGTATTAATGTAAGTATGTTAGATGATACTGAGGAAAGATCATTAAGCATATTCTTTAATTCCCTTGAGTATTGCAGCGTGGGGTTTGTTTCTAGTCTTTAGTGGTAGAAATCTGACATTGCAGACAGGTTTTGGGCTAGTCCATCTCTCCATAGGGGATTCTCAGCAAGGCCTTTATTCTTTATAAAGACACTCTCTAAAAAAGATTTATACAAAGATGCTGGCAAGCCTCCCTGCTCACCGTACACCTTTTTTTGGCAGTTGGACAGAGCAACTGCCATTCACTAAGTGCATTTTGAAAATAAAGAAATCCCTGTGAACCCCCAATGAGGAGAAACCTGTTGTTTTTGTCAGATTTCTACTACCTACTTTACTACCTACTGTACGTGACAGCAACATAGAAGAGATTTTTACATGCTATAATACAGTAGCTTTCCGAAAGAACTTCTAACCCGGGAAAAGGAGTGTAAAGTTTTGCTATAATCAGTGGATTAGACCAGAGGTTGAAATTGGGTAACAAAGACTCCTTCCTTGTGAAGGTACCATAACTACTCCTGCAGCAAGCTGGGAATGTGTAGACATTCTCATATCAACTGTACTCCAAACAGGAAGCACTGGGGCTAAAGTTGAGAACAAGTGCAGTTATTAAAATTCATAGATCGCTTCAGAGTGAGTTGGAAAGATAAATTATAGCAGCATTAAATAGAAAACAGGGATTTTTTTAAATTTATTTTTATTTGAAATATTTATTTTTTTTTGAAAAGGAATTCCCCTTTAAGAATAAAAAAAATGTGATATTGTTAAGTAAGAAGAATATTCACATTTAATATAAAATAGCCTATGATTCTGTTTTTTTACATACTACATATAACCTAAAATATATAAAGATAGAGATAACCCTCTAACAACCCCTGTTACTGCAGACATTGATTCCTGCACTAACAATATTTGAATTTGTAAATCTTTATTTATAGTCCTTTGTTACAAACCAGAGATTGGGGTCCAAGACTCACTGGCGGGCCACAGGCATGCCTCAGGTGGGGTATGACAGGAATCGCTGATTTTATTATATGTTTAGCTTGCGAACAGTGTTGCTTGCAAATTTTCACCAAAATCATTTTTGCATCTAAAATACTATTTCCATTTTTGAGAACATTTTATGAAAATATAGCTTGTATTTTTGCGGTTTTTGTGAAAATGCAAAAAAGAATGTTATTTTACAGAAAAAACGTAAAAAACTGATATTTTTACCGTGGAATTTTTTATCCCAAACACATAAAAAAATCTATATTTTTACAGCACAAATCATTTTATAGATTAACAAATGGAGTAGATAGTCCTCAGCATGTATGGCTGAGCCCAGAGACCATAGAGCCTTTAAGGGCTCATTAACACTGGGGAAATTTGCGGACATTTTACGCAGCTTCCCGAATTGCCGGTGATCGCTAGCACTTTGAAAAGCACTAGATAGTATATGGTATATGGCAGTGATCTCACTGCAGTGATCTCCGGTGATTTGCAATTGCAATTTGTAGTAATCAAAAATGTGGTGCATGCAGCACTTTTCACCATTTTAGAGCGATCACAATTGAAATGTTAAAAAAATTGGAATTGCGATTGCTTAAAAAATACAAAATTGTCCAATAAAAAATACACCATAAAGTAAAACAATCCCTGTTGCAAAAATGTAGTGATTTTGCTAGCGTTTTGCAATCCCCAGCGTGAATTGGTCCTAAAACTATTGGACTGTTTACATCCGTTGAGTCTGTGTGGGTTGGCTGGCCAGCTTCCATTATACAGTGCAGCAGGTTCAAGGAGGGGCAGATGTCTCATCACCTATTTTACTCAGTGAATCATCTGATCATCTAGGGCCAGCCTGGTAACAGTGCAAGTACAATGAAAATGTGGACACTATACCAGTGGCTGATGAGTTCTTAGTTTTAAGAGGCAGGTCATTTTAAGTTCAGATGGTGGTTTTTCATTTGCTTCTCTTGACTGTAGACAGTAGTAAGCAATTTAAACAGATATCTTAGGATATTTAGGGTGTGTACACACCCACAATTACTTTTGCCCACAGGTATTAGGACTCAATTGCGACTGAGTGCTGTACAGATTAATTTCTAACCTACAGTCTAGAGCCAACAGGCAAGGTGAGGATGGAAGCAATGGGCGCCGATGTCCGTCGGCAATAGCTGTGGCTAAAGATCCAGCGTGCCGGATCTTTATGCAACCTCAGGCAACACCTAGCGTGTGACCCCAGTTTTATGAAGGAGGACGTCAATGGATATTTCTGCTTTTGGGTTATTGAGTTATCAAATTATCATTAACATCACAGTTAGACTGTTGACCAAACAATCACACACCATCACTCCAGCCTTCAAATGTTTAAATAATTAATATCTGTACAGCCACTTACAGGCATTATGTAGCAGTCAGACATGCATGTTCCGATGGGGGTGGGGTGGGTGGGCGGGGTTAGGATCAGAATGATAAATAGAGCAAAGGCTGGCTGAAAGCTAGTCCAGGTATCGCTATTTCAAAGGCAGAGGGTCAGAATTGAGTCTGGTGGACCTACAGACAGGGAGCTGTGACCCAGCCCCACAAATTGTGCAACAAGTAGCTTTTTTGTAAAGCCAGAAATAAAATAGTGATGAGAAAACCTGTCTGACCACTCTAACAGTCAAAATACTGGTTGGCTAGGAACTGTATAACAATATTTTTTTTTGTTATTATGATTGCATAAACTAACATAGAGAGTGCTTAATGAAGCAAATATGATTAGGGTGTTAAGTCATTGCCATTTGTTGTCGAAATTGCCAAAGAATATGATACATAAGTAAAAAACAACTGTTATTAACAATAAAGATATTAAAAAGAATATAAGTGTCTAATCACAACTAATGTATCATTCATACAAAAAGTACAATCCAAGTATTAAAGTTTATACTGTAATAGTAAATCTACCGTAAGTAGATAAAATAAAATGGTCTGCACAGTAAATAGTTGGCCAGCATTGTCACGTGACGTTGCAGCACTAGGCTCTCAAGTTCAAGACTTAGCCAAGAGTTTCCATAGAGTTTGTATGTTATTGTTCACCTCTTGGGTGAGTGGATTTCTTCTGGGCACTATAATTTCCACCCAAAACTCAACAATATACTGTCAACTTTACTGGCTTCCTCCCAATTTGGCCTAAGACTATGCTAAAAAGATTAGCTTGAGATAATGATAGTTACATTAGTGACATATATATAGACTCTCTAATGCAGAGCTGTCCAATAGGTCGATCACGATCTACTGGTAGATCGCGACTGCCTTCTTGGTAGATCGTGGCCTCATGGCTGTGTCCTATTAAATGTTGCGGCCGGCAGCTGTAGAACGCGTCTCATCAAGTTTTGCTGCCGGCCACTGGCCAATAGGGAAGCGGGAAGGAGAGAGGCGGCACGTCCGCGATGTCATTGCTGGGGGCGGCGCCGGGCACATTACAACCAAGCATGTTGCACGCTGCCCGCCACCCCTTTGCCCGCTAGAGTACTCCCGGACCCTCAGCCGTCAGATTGAGGTAGCAATCTACTACCTATACTGAATACACATTTACCTAGCTAACCTTTACTGAAGGCACCTATATCTAACTACTTATACTGAATGCACATTTACCTAGCTAACCTATACTGAAGGCACATATACCTGGCTAACCTATACTGAAGGCACATATACCTGGCTAACCTATACATGAAGGCACATATACCTGGCTAACCTATACTGAAGGCACATATACCTGGCTAACCTATACTGAATGCACATTTACCTAGCTAACCTATGCTGAAGAGACATGTACCTGGCTAACCTATACTGAAGGCACATATACCTGGCTAACCTATACTGAAGGCACATGTACCTGGCTAACCTATACTGAAGGCACATATACCTGGCTAACCTATACTGAAGGCACATATACCTGGCTAACCTATACTGAATGCACATTTACCTAGCTAACCTATGCTGAAGAGACATGTACCTGGCTAACCTAAACTGAAGGCACATATACCTGGCTAACCTATACTGAAGGCACATGTACCTGGCTAACCTTTACTGAGGGCACATATACCTGGCTAACCTATACTGAAGGCACATATACCTGGCTAACCTATACTGAAGGCACATGTACCTGGCTAACCTATACTGAAGGCACATATACCTAGCTAACCTATACTGAAGGCACATATACCTGGCTAACCTAAACTGAAGGCACATATACCTGGCTAAACCATACTGAAGGCACCTATACCTAACTACCTATACTGAAGGCACATATACCTGGCTAACCTATACTGAAGGCACCTATACCTAACTACCTATACGAGGGGGGTTCAGCTTAGCATTTGAAACGTTGGTAGATCTCCTGGCCTCGGCAAATTTTAAAGTAGCTCACGAGCCGAAAAAGTGTGGGCACCCCTGCTCTAATGCACTGCAGAAAATATTAATGCTACATAAATTATTATTATTTATTATTATTTAGTATTTATATAGAGCCGACATCTTCCGCAGCGCTGTACAGAGTATATATTGTCTTGTCACTTAAAGGGGAACTGAAGTAAGAGGTATATGGAGGCTGCCATATTTATTTCCTTTTAATCAATACCAGTTGCCTGGCAGCCCTGTTGATCATCTGCCTCTAATGCTATTAGCCATAGCCCCTGAACAAGCATGCAGCAGATCAGGTGTTTCAGACTTAAAGTCAGATCTGACAAGACTAGCTGCATGCTTGTTTCTGCTGTTATTCAGATACTACTGCAGAGAAATAGACCAGCAGGGCTGCCAGGCAACTGGTATTGATTAAAAGGAAATAAATAATGCAGCCTCCGTATACCTCTTACTTCAGTTCCCCTTTAACTGTCCCTCTGAGGGGCTCACAATCGAATCCCTACCATAGTCCTATGTCTATGTATGTATTGTGTATGTATCATAGTCTAGGGCCAATTTTAGGGGGTAGCCAATTAACTGTATGTTTTTGGGATGTGGTTGGAAACCGGAGTACCCAGAGGAAACCCACGCAGACACGGGGAGAACATACAAACTCCTTGCAGATGTTGACCTGGCTGGGTTTTAAACCGGGGAAGAGCGTTAACCACTATGCCACCGTGCTGCCCCCAGCCCCCAGTATTAATAATAATGAAGACATGTGTAACACTAAAGTGTCTTGAAAGACCAAGTGGAGGAGTACAGTCAGAGATACTAGTAATCATTATAGGGAACCTAAACTGAAAGAAATATGAATGTTTCCTTTTAAACAATACCAGTTGCTTGGCAGTCCTGCTGATCTCTTTGGCTGCAATAGTGGCTGAATCACACACCTGAAACAAGCATGCAGCTAATCTAGTTTGACTTCAGTCAGAGCACCTAATCTGCATGCTTGTTGAGGGGCTGTGGCTAAAAGTATTAGAGACACAGGATCAGCAGGAGAGTCAGGCAACTGGTATTATTTTAAAAGGAAAAATCCATATCCTTCTCAGTTTAGGTTCCCTTTAAGTTCATCAGTTAGCCAAAATAAGTGATTTCCTTTTATTTTTAATTTACTAAAATACACTTCTACAAAAACGAAAAATCATTTTGGTAAGAAGCAACTCTAGGGATATTTTAAGTCTGTCATTGATATCCTATGTGCCTCAGTGACCAGGTACTTAGAGCTGGCACACTCCCTGCTCATTTCTAGGTCCCTGAACATTAATCAGCACTGTTGCTAGTTTGTAGCTTAAAGTGATCCCGACCCGATGCTCGGGATTAAAATCAAATAAATACCTTAGTAGCAGTGGCGTAGCCAGAGACTATGTGGCCCCACAGCAAAATTTTCATGGGGCCCTCAGAACTGGGCACTCTTGACCAATGCCACCTGCTCCTGTCCTATATATAATCTGACTGGGCAATTTACATTTCCATGCAATGTGCACTGTCACTGTGTAGAGTCTATGGACAAAGAGGGTGACAAAGAGGGTGGATCGTCCCCTGATGACGGCGCATTGCCGAAACCCGGTTGGGAAGGAGAGACGGGCTACTTATATCTCCTGGAAATACCTACAAGGTTGTTGAATAAGGTGCACTGAAGTTAACACTCGTGCAGATACCTTATAAGCGATTTGTATGCAAGGAGGGTGCAGTGTGCATGGACCCTCAAATGTAAGTTGTTGTTTTTATATTTTTGTGCAATGTTTTAAATAAATTGGTGTAACCCCCTGTTGCAAAGGAATCTAAGCCAGTGTTGTGGTTTTTACCCTGGGTGGTGGCCACACTGTTGTTGTGCACTGGGTGACTGCAGGCTGCAACAGGAGGGGTGTTCCAAATATACAGCGCTGAGGATTACAAAAGCTAAGAGAACACATCACATACCTCCTGGGCCCCCTTTTCTCCAGGGACCCATAGCAGTTGCTATGGTTGCTATGGCTATTGCTACGCCCCTGCTTAGTAGAGGGAAGCCTCAGGATCCTACTGAGGCTTCCCACGACAATCTACACTCCCCGGTTGTTGAGAGCGGCCCCCCTCCCCGTCGGGGCTGTGCAGCTCTTCTTCCTGATGCGGGGCCGCTCAGTAGCCATGCAATGCCTGCCCGCAAATGCGCAGTACCACGTAGCCAGGGGCGTAGCAATAGGGGGTGCAGCGGTAGCGACCGCATCGGGGCCCTTGGGCCAGAGGGGCCCCATAGGGCCCTCCCTCAACTACAGTATTAGCTCTCTATTGGTCCTGTGCTCATAATAATCACTTCTATAGATACTTTGAATAGTGGTAATCATTAACACACTGTTCCCCATCCCCTTCTTGCACCTCTGATACTGTAGTTGCCATTGGCAGGTTTTGGGGCGGCGTATCAGTTGTTATGTATAGAGTGCTTGGGGGGCCCCATTGTAAAACTTGCATCGGGGCCCACAGCTCCTTAGCTACGCCACTGCACGTAGCCCGCAGCTCCGGCTTACTGCACATGTGCAGGCAGGCTGGGTCGGCTATTACATGGCTAGGCATCAAGAAGAAGAAATGCATGGCCCTGCCCCGTAAGGATTAGTGACAATGCATTGTCGTTAATCTTCCTGGGGGTCACGTTAAGCGAGGGGGGACAGTAGAATGGAGAGGGAAGCCTGAATAGGATCCTGAGGCTTCCCTCACTTTAGTTAAGTATTTGATGTTGTGTACCCGAGCTTCAGCTCTGGTACTCTTTAATTAAAATAAAATAAATACCTACATTTTTGGGGCCCTGTGCCATTCTCTGATTGGTTGGTAGTTCTGACCAATTAGAATGCAGACCCTATATGCAATTAACTTTTTCCTGAGTTTTCTCCAAGGTGATATTTTCACAAATATTTAGAATAATTTTAACAGGACTGTTTCACCTATTTTTTTATATTTTTTTAATTGTAGAGTGCTGAAAATTATTTTATCTCCTTAGAGAAAACTTAGAAGAAAAAGTGAATTCCATATGAGCCAAGGTGTTAAAGAGAACCAGAGACAAAGCATCCTCATGTATCTTACTACATTTATCAGTGGGAACATGACAGTAAACACCTACCCAGCTCTCTGTTTCATTCTACTCTGCTCAATCTGCCTTTTATCAGCTCTGATAAGAATCCCCGACTGAGCATTCAGTCTAGGTTTGACCTGGAATCATTATAGCTGAGTCAGTCTTTTGTGAAGTCTTTTCAAGCCCAAGCCTGCCCCCTCCTGGCTCAGCTTTCCTGCTTTGCATACTCAGAGCGCTGATGACATGGAAGGGGCTGCTCTGCTGAGAAAGAATCTCTGAAACAACAGACAAGTGTGGCTGTGCAATCGTCATCATTATTATCTGTGCAGTTTCATTCCTATGACAGACACTTCCTACAGGCAGCCACACACCAGATTAATAAAGTTGAAAGCACACAGATGAAAGGCTGCAGCAGCAGCCCTGCTTGTCTATAGTTTCATAGAGCCTAGACAGCACATCCAGAACAACTCATAACCTGGGAGCAGAAGGAATATGAACTGGCGGCCATATTGGCTTTTTTTCTGGAGAAATAATCGTTAAAAAAACACTCAAAAAGGCACACCAGAGCGGCGAAATTATCAGGTAGAGCATTTATTCTTTACAAGCTATCGACTGATATGTTTATTTTGTTTGAAACATTCATCTCTGGTTCCCTTTAAAGCTTTTATATAATATAAATAGCCAGCTATCTGTTAAAGTCTAGAGATGGTCAGTAGACTATGACTGAAGCTGCTGTGTAGCATTATTTCCTATATTAACAATATGCACCAGCGTTATAAGTGTCCGACAAAACCTTGAACCTCACTTTTAGTTAGCTTAAAGGAAGCATCAAGCAAAATTTACTTCACCATGATATACTTACCTCCAGCCCCTTGAAGCCGACATGTCCTACGCTGCATCTCCGCTCGCAGCCGTTAGCCCGGGGTCCGCACCATGTGCAGAGGCCGACCTCCTCTACTGCGCCTGCGCGAGTGTCACTGTCAATCAAAGCCACGTTGTCACAGTATACTACACAGGCATAGTAGTTCTGCGCCTGCGATGTACACTGCAGACAACGCGGACTTGATTTACAGTGGCCCTTCACGCAGGCACAATAAGGATAACCTCAAGGTCGGCCTCTGCAAACGGAGATGCGGCGTGGGACACGTCGGCTGCAAGGGACTGGAGGAAGCCCCCGGTAAGTATATCATGGGGAAGTAAATTTTGCCTGACGTTTCCTTTAAAGAGGCACTGTAGTGACATACAGTAGAATGCGGAATGTTCTTCAGAATACCCATTTTTACAGTACATCCTGGTTCGCTTCATATATTTATATATCGCTCTATATCGAATGTAGCCCTGCCACTCCAGTGATGTTTAGCCTAGGCTGATTAGCTACACAGAGCATTGTGGGAGACCAGGTGTATTGTGTACTGGCTTCATAACTCTTAGTAAAAAAATATTCCACAGAGAGGGCTTGGCTTGGCTATGGAGGAGAGGGGACGCGCGTTTTAAGAGCTCCCGAGTACCCTCCGCTTTCTTGCCTTTACCGCAGATATTCTGACCACTATAGCAGTAATCATGAGTAGGTCTAACTCTAGGAAGAAAGGAGCTTCCCAAAAAGAAGATAGAGACATAGATTCCTACTTCAGACGGGCCTCTCAACGCCGAAAGACCCTAGCGGAAGAGGAACCAGGCGCCATCTTGCCTCCTAGGCCGCAATCCTCACGCACCCAATCTCCACCAGAGGACACGGCTGAAGACGGCACCTCCGATTGCTCGGATGCAGACACCAAAGCAGGCTTCGACTGGAAGGCCTTCCTCCGTACTATTCCTACTAAGGGGGACTTCGACTCGCTGGCAACACGCATTGAGAATGCCTACAAACAGGACATTGCGGAGGTACGCAAAGATGTAGTGGATGTTGGTAATAGAGTCGAGGAGTTGGAAAAAGGGCAGGCTAAGTTGGAGGAGGCCGTTAGAGCTATCCATACCAAGATTGAAAAACATGACATGCGTCTAGACGATCATGTGCTGAAAATGGACGATATGGAGAACCGTGTTAGGATCCGCGGTCTACCGGCGGCAACAGGAGCAGAGGATTTGATGCCCTCCTTGGAAGGGATTTTCAGAAAGCTGCTGGGGAAACCGGACGACTTTCCCATTGTGATAGACAGGGCGCACAGGGCCTCTGGACCCAAAAAGCCAGTTGTGGCACGCCCGAGAGACGTTATATGCAGGCTCCACTATTATACCACGAAGGAGGCCATCATGGTAGCGGCTCATACCCAGAAGGAGCTGGACTTTGATGGAGCAACTCTGCACTTCTACTCTGACCTGTCCCGCCTTACACTATTCCTCCGGTGGGCGCTCAGACCCCTTCTCACGGCACTAAGAGAAGCTGACATTACCTACTCCTGGGGCTTCCCCTTCATCCTTATCATTAAGCAAGATGGCCGCACCGCTACCTTCCAAAACATAGAGGATCTTCTGAAAGTGATTGAGAAGTTCGATCTTGGGAACGTTTCTTTGCCAGATTGGCCTAAAACAGAGAGCCTTACCCCATTACCACAAAGAGAGCAGTGGAACACGCCGTAGAGCAGAAAGCGTGGTTCAAGATCCCGCGATCAGCGATCAGCGATCCCCGAATAACTCGGATTCCCAGGACTCTCCACACGGATGATTCCTCACGAAGTCGGTTCATAATGGATTGCACCATTGTGTCTTGTTCTAAGTTTGTAATACTGAGAAGGTTCTGTGAGTATAATGCCCATTCATAAAAAGGATGGATTGAGCACTCTCCCTATTCACTGTTGTTTTTTGCGCCTTCGCGGTGACTCTAATTGTTGACAGTTTTATTTTTGCTGTTTCACTAGCTACTTTTATCTCCCTCCGTGGAGGCCTCATGACTATATAACAGCCTGGTTTCATCTTTTTTCATCTTTTTTCGTTTTTCCACAAGCTACTGCTGTGTCTCGTGGATTCATTCATACGGAATGTATACAGAACTTTCTGGATCCTTCTAGAACTATTATGCTGAGGCTCATTGTACTGTGCCTTTCCCCCTTCCCCCTTTTTCCCT